>NC_081152.1:12190532-12501484 GCF_958295425.1 Solea solea
ATGTTGCAGTAGGTTTTGACTGGCCATGGTCAGGTTATGTGAATCCAGATTATGCAAATCCTGTATTACTTAAGCATAAAAAGAAAATGACTGTAAATCATATATGAGCTATAGTATGAAGATAAGTAGAAATTCAGTCTACACTCACTGAAAGGCTGGGTGAAGTTTTAAAGCAGTACACATACATAATAATCGTGACAATATTTCAGATGACTAAAGATTAAGTGAAAGAAACCACTTAGTTGTAGTTTTGAAGTTCTTTATGGACATAATACAACTTCTTACATATCTGAGGCAAAACATTTAGCAATTCGGTGTCTCAATGAGTGTTTGGTCAGTGCCTTAACATCAATATTTATTGAACCTTTGTTGTATTTACATTGACAAGAATCACATCTGGATTACATGTTATTGAGCTTTAACTCACTGACTACTTTATTAGGTACATGGACAGTTGTGTATGAATGGGATTGATAGATAATGTGAGAGGAAATGCATTGCAGAGTACACTACAGCAGCCTTGTGGTGTCATCATGACCACGACATTGCTATATAATCAAAGAACATTTAGTTAAGTGTTAGGAAGGGCACCCAGTGAGGTCTTCTGCAGCCATAGGTGATTTACTTCACCTTTCGACATGTGCGTTTAGAGATGACCCTCTGCATGTATCTTGTTTGTAATTAATGGTTATTTGAATAAATTACTGTTGTCTTTTTATAATCATTTTAAAGCAGTCTGAACCCTGGCATCAACAAGGAATTTTCACCTTGAATCTAAAAATCTAATGATACAGTTAAAAATCCTTGAGGTGCAAACAGCAATCGTATTGCTCTACAGTATTCCCAGGCAATGCTATACCCTCCATACAAAGATAGACGACATATAAAACATTTCTGTAGATAAAAACCATAGAATTCTGTGATATGACACATTATCAAATCTGTCTGGAGATCGTACGCCGTCATTCTTGTTTTTTTTCCTGATGTTATTCCTAGATATGCCGTCCCTCTCTGGAGTGTCGGACATGGACTACCCCCTCCAAGGACCAGGTTTACTGAGTGTGCCAAACCTCCCGGAGCTTAGTGCAGTCCGCCGAGTCCCTCTGCCACCTGAGCTGGTGGAGCAGTTCAGCCGTATCCTTTCTGGTCATTTGGAACAATTCTTATGCAGTATTTCACTTTCGTCCATAGGTTTTAATCTGACAAATATGTAAAGTTGATTCTTTCTGTTCTTAGTTGGCTTACTTAACTGTTTCTTAGATATGCAATGTAACTGCATGATGGGAGTTTTCCCCGAGATCTGTCGAGCCTGGCTTACGATTGACAATGACATTTTCATGTGGAATTATGAAGATGGGTGAGTATTGTATGATCGGGTGATCTGTCTGTAGCTGCACATAGTTAATTTGATGCGTTGTCCTGTGTACCAAGACTTTACTTTAACGGCTATTTTACTTAACAATTGAACTTCCATGAGGACAAAATAGGGTTGAGGAAAGTTATTTATTTGTCTGTTGTGTTACAGAGGAGACGTGGCCTATTTTGATGGCCTTATTGAAACCATTCTTGCAGTGGGACTAGTAAAACCAAAACAAGGTATGCGTAGCTGCTTGGAGTCATCATTTCATTTACCTTTTTAATTTTAGTAATGTTTATGATTTGTGTTGTCTTTCCCAGGTATTTTACAACCACACATTCACTACCTCTTAGTACTGGCCACCTCTGTGGATGTAGTGATCCTCGGGTTGAGCTTCCCCAAGAGCCAGGCTGGTGAGTCACCTTCACATTGCATTTTAGATGTTCCTTTTAGTTTTTAAATTTTTCTTGATGCTGCACAAAGTTGTCTTGTATTTGAATTAACTGACATTTTAGCCTTAAGAAAGGTTAAGCCTCTTTTGTTGAGTCCTCTGTGGAATTATGTGATAAGATTATCATATGACTATGCAAAACTACTGCAGTTTTTATCTTGTGTCTGTAAGAAAAGTATGTTGACAGTTACTTGGTCTGAGATTTACAAACAAGTGGCTGCTATTCATTACCCGGGCAAATAAGCAAATATACACTATTAATACCCTCCTCTGTCTGTATTTGTGTCTCTTTGTTGTAGGACTGAACGACAGCATGTCTGGTGGGATGCAGCTGCTACCAGACCCCCTCTTCTCAATTCCCACAGACAACACCTATATCCTCTCCATCACCTCCACAGACCTCGGTCGCATCTTTATGGCAGGAAAGGACGGGTGCCTCTATGAGATAGCTTACCAGGCAGAGGCTGGCTGGCTGAGTCAGCGCTGCAGAAAAATCAACCACTCCAAAAGCTCCCTGTCCTTCCTCGTCCCCTCTGTCCTCCAGTTCTCCTTTTCTGAAGATGGTAAAGAAAGTGACATATTTCCATGTGGAGGTCTGTGATATAATTAAATCCTGGGTTAACTTTTTGTTGCACTTCCTCCATAGACCCCATTGTGCAGATTGCCATCGACAACTCCCGCAACACACTATTCACACGGTCCGAGAAGGGTGTCCTGCAGGTGCAGCATTTACTGGATTATTCTCAGCTGTTCACATATGAAGCTGTTTATCATAAACCGGGAAACTGGTGATTTTTTGAACTGGGCTCCAATAATTAACTCTTTGGCTCATTCAGGTGTATGACCTGGGTGCTGATGGGCAGGGCATGAGTCGGGTGGGAACCTTGTCTCAAAGCTCCATTGTTGCGGCTGCTGGAAACATAGCCAGGTATTTCTGGGTTTGTCATAGCTACAATGTTTCTTTTGCATCTATTATTTATACTGCTTATGCATAAGTTGGATTTCTCAAACTCCTTTCTTTTGCAGGACAATTGACCGTTCTGTCTTCAAACCCATGGTCCAAATCTCTGTGATTGATAGATCAGAGTCCTCGGACTGTCACCTTCTTGCAGTTACTCATGCAGGTATGGATTTCTGAACAGTAGTGGAAGTAAAAGTTAAGATTTCGCATAGGTTACCGGTGAAATATGTTTATGTTTCTGTAGGTGTGCGTCTCTACTTCAGCACCACACCTTTTGCCCTTCCACACCAGAGGCACATAGCAGTTCGACCCAGTCTGCTAGCTTTGGTTCATGTTCGTCTGCCACCGGGGTTTTCTGCATCTTCTACTCTACAAAAACCTGCAAAGGTCCATAAGGCACTTCATAGCAAAGGTCCGTAATATCTTGGTTTACTATTTTTTAAGTTATATGTTCTCTCATCTCACTGGTGTACAGGACCAGAGAATATAATTTTGTCTTGGTTTAAATCTTGTAGGAGTTCTGCTAATGGCTGCATCCGAGTCAGAGGACAGTGACATTCTGTGGTGCATCAATCATGACTCTTTTCCCTTCAAGAAGCCATTGATGGAGACACAGGTTGGTACATTGAATGGTTTATACACTTGTGTATTTTCTTTTCAGAAATGATGTTGCTGACTTAAAAAACACTCTAATGTTAGTATTGATAGCATTATATCTCTTCAAGTAATTGATATAATTTTCTCATTTAATTTTACTCTCCTATTGCAGATGATGTCTAACATTGATGGGCACTCCTGGGCTCTTTGTGCTCTGAATGAAGAAAGGCCATTCAAGATTTGCACTCCTCTTAATATGGAACAGATTCCCATCACTGATACACCAGTGGTGGTACAGCAGCACAATAATCCTGCTCAGAAGTTTGTCCTTCTCTCTGCAAAGGTTAGAAATGCTGTCATGAATCATTGTGTTGTGTACATGGTGCTCCATCTTGTTCAATGTCATGAAACTTAATGTTGTTTTATTGGGTGCCCACCATTTGTTTTGTGTAGGGGAGTCATATCTTTCAAAAACTGCGGCCTGTAGATCAGCTCCGTCATCTTCTGGTGAGCTGCTCTGGAGGAGAAAGTGAAGAGATTGAACGCTTCTTTAAGCTGCACAGGGTAAAAAGCAAGATCGTCATAATTTTATAATCGACTCATCATGTTTGTAAGCCTTAAATCTATTCATGGAAGATTCATGGTCTGCCTTTCAGTCTACATGTGTCCCTTAAAAGACACAAATACCTACTTGAGTTTCTGTCCTGTGCAGGAGGAGCAGGCTTGTGCCACAGCACTGATCCTGGCGTGTTCCAGGGCAGCTTGTGACAGAGAGGTTTCACAGTGGGCCACCAGAGGATTCTTCAGGTCACATAACACTTTCTCTACTCATACATATTTACATTTGCTCACACTTAACAAACTAAAAGCAGATTTTTTTTTTGTTGTTGCCATAATTAGATATGGAGGAGAAGCACAGATGAGATTCCCTGCAGCAATGACAGCTCCCAGTAATGTTGGACCGGTGATGAGCTCTCCTGCACCTGGTGAGCAAATACAGTCCACTGGGCCAGAAAAGGATTGTATAAATTCTAAAAAGGATTATACACACATTGCAACTCTTGATTTACCTGATAAACTGGGTACAATGGCATTCAAAAATATGATATTTGTAGCATTTGTACAGTATTTGTTTGTTAATTTGTTACTTTCCACTCAGGCATCATTCCCCCAGCTCTGGCCACACCTTTCACACCAATGCATTCTGTGTCGACTCCTATCACATCCATGTCAGCTGGCCCAGAGGTGATTTTCTCGGGGAAACACAATGGCATCAGCATCTACTTTGCTCGCATTCTTGGGTAAGTGTGTTTTGGGCAAAAGCCTGAAACGTGAGCTTTTCCTGAGTCAGGAGTGTGCGATCGTGTAATAATGATTTCTGTACTGACGAACATGTATTTTACTGCTCCTGCTGACTTCACAGAAACATTTGGGATGGGAGCCTTGCTTCTGAGAAAACCATAAACAAAGGAACTCAGACTGTCACTATTGTAAGTCGTGTAATTATAGTATTGTTTTGTTGTTGTAATAATACTAGTAGTAGTTAGTAAACACACAGTTACTTTTTGTCTCCACAGTTGGAAAGCAGTGTTGCATCATTTGATCTGGAGTCAGTCCTTCTGGAGCTCTCTGGACTGAGGGAGTTTCTTGATAAAAACTCTCAGTTTAGTCCGTCCTCTCTTGGGGCTGCAAGGTAAGAACTCCGGGTTTCCTTGCTTTCTATGTAAAACGCTCCAGTGTGTTGAATTTCAGATATATTTGCCTAGTTCTCCAAATAGCATGTGGCTCTCCACAAATGTGTTGTTATAGTTGAACAAACATCACTGACTCACATTGTGTAGCTCAAATGAAAAACATTTTATCCAATTTCTCAATGAAATTGAAATTTTGTTTCCCCAACATGTTGAAATAACATCTGTTCCCTGTTAGTTTTACCTCCCCTGCCAACCTGCAGCAAAGGCTGCTGGGATTCATGCGTCCAGATGGAGCCAACTCTCAGCAGGTCCAGCAGGAGCTCCAGAGGAAATATCACAGTGAGTTATGAGTGCAGGTTTCCACATTTTCATGAATATCCTTTTTATTATTTTTGTATATATACAGAAAGTAGATATTTGTTCTGAAAGTGTAGGAAAACTGGGTCAGGCTTTACTTACTTTGTTCTAATTCCGGTGTTTCCACCTCTGTATCCAGCAAATGCACAGGTCTATGAGAAAGCATCACTGCAGGGCATCCAGCAGTTGGTGCATCGCTCCTATCAGACTCTGGCGCTCTGGAAACTTCTCTGTGATCATCAGTTCAGCCTCATTATGTCTGAACTGCCAAAGGTAAATGTATGCACAAAAGCTGTCCCTGTGTAACAAACAGATGCTCATTCATCTGCACAGCAGTGTTCACCCTCATGCTGCACTGCCTTTTTTTTGTACATGATGTGAGCTTGTCATTGTTCTTGCTTATCTTCACTCCACTCGGCTCACAATGTTTTCCCTGTTTTGTAAGGAGTTTCAAGAACAGATGAAGGGAGCGAGCTTCAAGGATATCGTGATTCGGGGTAAAGAGCTGTCTGGAGCGCTCATCACGGCGCTCATTAATGTCTACATCAAAGACAATGCTCCCGTGGATGCAATCAGCAATCACCTGAGAGACATTTGTCCCCTGCTGTACAGCAGTGACGACAGCATTTGCTCTAAGGTACATACTGTGTACACTCAGATGTTGTGTTTTGTCAGATTGGTTTAAATATTCTTCAACCCCTTGACAGTGAGGGAACTGTCAAATTAGATGTTATGGATAGTTCACAGTCCAGGTCCTTAAAAGTATTGATTCACCCTCATTCATTGTCTGACGGTTACTTTTTTCCCTTCAATCAGGCTAATGAGTTGCTGCAGAGCTCTAAGCAGGTCCAGAGTAAGGCAGATAAAGAGAAAACACTGAGAGAGTCTCTACGTCTCTATCAGCAGATCAGTCAGCACACTGACCTGCCACTCGTCTGCTCACAGTACAGACAAGGTAGGGATACAAAAGAACTCTTCCTGCTTGTGCAGTTGATTTGTTTAGTGATGCAGTAATTGTTTTGTCAGTGCCTCTATATTAACTGTATTAAACTGTCTCTCAGTGCGTTTCTATGAGGGAGTCCTTGAGCTGTGCCTCACAGCAGCAGACAAGAAGGATCCACAGAGATTGGGGCCCCACTTCTACAAGAATGGAGAGCCTGAAGAGGACAGGGTGGGACAACAGGCCTTCCAGGAAAGGTAACTGGAAAGAAAAACTAAACAAATCAGCATGACACAGTAGATTTCTTTTCGAGCTGATCTCACTGCCCGTCTGTTCTCCTTCAGACTTTACTGTTATAAGTGCATCACAGACACCATGCAGGAGCTGGTTAACCAGAGCAAAGCTGCCCCTCAGTCCCCCAGCGTCCCAAAGCAACCTGGTCCACCCGTCATGACTTCTGACCCCAACATGCTCAGTAATGAAGAAGCTACAGCCCATGTGAGTTAAGACGGGGGCAATTGACGCTTATTCCCTGCTACAGCACTGAGTGTGATCTGCATTTCTAATCAGTGAAAATCTGTCATTCCTTTTAAAGTTTGAGCAGATGCTCGGTCTTGCACAGAGGTCTCAGGACGAGCTATTCCACATTGCTCTGTACAACTGGCTGATTCAGGCTGACCTGTCTGACAAACTGTTAGAGGTACTTAGTAATACTGTTTCCCATATTGCATATTTTACTAAAAAATGGCAAGATTTTGTGACATTTTATTATATTTTACCTTGATTTTGTTGCACTTTCATCGATATCTCTGTCCCTGTGTACATCCAAAGGCTGGTAATGTCTTTGTGTCATTTCTTACAGTCTAATTATTATTTAATTTCCTGTCTGTTGTCCAGGTGAACTCTCCATACCTGGAAGAGCACCTAATGCACATGATAAAGCAGGACCAGAGTAAGGTGCACAACATGGACCTGTTGTGGCGCTACTATGAGAAGAGCCGTAACTTTGGCAAGGCAGCGCACGTCCTGGCCCTCCTCGCTGACATGCACAGGTTAGGAATACACACAGACAGGATAATAAGTTGTTTTTCGACTTTAATCTTCAGCAATCTTTAACCTTTTTGATTATTATCTGACAGCACGGAGATCTCTCTAAGGCAACGTTTGGAGTATCTCGCTCGAGCCATCCTGTCTGCAAAGAGTTCCTCCGGCATCTCGGCTCAGGCCTCGGATGGAGAGTTCCTTCACGAGCTGGAAGAAAAGATGGAGGTATGTGTGTGTGGTCACAATGAGGAAGATTATTTAGATGTTAAATAGTGGCATTGTCATCACTCAGTTTTTGTGTTCTGCCTTCTAGCTGGTGCGAATCCAAGTGCAGATTCAGGAGACCCTAATCAGACAGTCCTTCCATCATCCCTCAGTGAAAAATGTCATCTCTCAGTTGGATTCAGAGCTCATGGACATCACAAAGGTAACATCTAGCATCATGAAAGTTAGGAATTAAAGTTCAGAAAAATTAAGACATGTAGTGAAATGCAATTTTTTTTGTTTTCTTGTGCAGCTTTATGGGGAATTTGCCGACCATTTCAAATTGTCTGAGTGCAAGCTGGCCATCATTCACTGTGCTGGACACTCTGACCCTATCCTGGTGCAGTCTCTGTGGCAGGAAATCATGGAAAAAGGCAAGAGTAATGTCAATATGTACGTTTTCTCCACCACCGTGTGCATTAGGTGTTATTTAGAAATGTATTTAATTTTCTCTTTCAGAACTGGGAGACAGCGTGGCCATGACTCCAGCAGACAGGATGAGGTCGCTCAGTTTGAAACTGGTATCGCTGGGAAAGATTTATGCTGGAACGCCAAGATTTTTTCCTCTGGGTAAATGTTCTCACCGTTCCTGCAATTATGCTCCGTTTTCCGCTAGTATGAGTTTTCCAGCCTGCTGTTCACCACTTTAACAGTAATATAATTAGACTTCCCCTTTGCATCGTTTATGTAGTTATGTCCCTCTGGTACTTTTCATGCTGGCGCCTCAGGTGAATGCTTAATTATCCTCCCATTATAACATACCTGTTCAAACATGTCTCCTCTGTGGAGACTGATTCATTTTGTTTTACGTAATTGGTACATGGATACATACACACAGCAATGGCTGTTGCAGATCTTGTCAAATAAGACATTTGATAAATGTGTACTACCCTTTTTCAAATCGCATAAGAAATATGTGTGAGTGAGTTAGTTGTTCTAATTAATGAGACATTTGTGATTGTAGAGTTCCTGGTTAAGTTTCTGGAACAGGAAGTCTGTCACCTCAACTGGGACGTTGGATTTGTCGCCTGCACCATGCAGGAGATTGGAGTCCAGTTGCCACGTCTTCTGGAAGTCTATGACCAACTCTTCAAAACACGGGTAAATGCCTCAGATAAAATATTTAGTTTCACTGATGCAAGTTATGAGACAAATTGTCACTTTCTTTATCCAAAATCCTGCATTGTTGTGTTTTCACCTGTAGGATCCCTGCTGGCAGCGGCTGAAGAAACCTCTCCACCTGGTGGAGTGCATCCACGTGCTCCTCTCAGGATATGTGGACGATCCCAGTAGAGTACCAACCTATGACAGGTAATCATCGTCGTGTGCTGCTGCTGCTTGCCTGCAGTTAGCGCTGTCGTGCTGGCTTCGTTTATGCTCTTGTTCAAAGAATAATATCCATGTGATAATAAAACCCAGTCAAGTTGATATATTCCATAGTTACAGTTATGATCTTTTTTTTTTTATTGCAAATATATCATCTTTTTCTTTCCTCTCAGCTCAGTAAGGAATCGCTGTCTAGGGAAATACAAAGAGAAGAAGCTCTGCACTAAAATGACTTAATGTCAGAACAACTCCACTTGATTTGACTGTTGCAACCTCTTGGTAGCATCAGCAGATGCTTATATTGTAAGGACAAAGGATGTGCAAGAGTAGGTTTAACAATTAAATGCTGCTTGAGTCGTGCTATCTAGGGCTGCGACTAGAGCTGCAACTAACCATTATTTTCATAATCGATTAATCTGTCGATTATTTTCTCGATTAATCGTTTGGTCCATAAAATATCAGAAAACCTTAAAAAATGTTCATCAGTGTTCATCAAACCTGGAAATGATGATATTCTGAAATGTCTTTTTTTGTCCAAAATTTTTTTCACTTTTAATGATTTCTTTGTTATCCAGAGCAAAGAAATGAAGAAAATATTCACGTTTAAGAAACTTAAACAATCGGAAATCTTGTTTTAATCATGAAAAAAGCTTCAAATCGATTAACAAAATAGTTGTCGATTAATTTATTAATCGATTAGTTGTTTCAGGTCTAGCTGCAACTACAGATTATTTTCATTATTGATTACATAATCAATAGTTTGGATTATAAAATTCTGAAAAATGTTGATTGGTGTTTCAAATCAGAGCGTTGTTTTTTAATAGTAATAGCAAAACATATACAGTATGCACCTGAGATTTTATACACACTATACACAAAGGTTAGAAAGTGGGTTTGCATGTCATTGCAGTTTTTTTTTTTTTTTATGTAAATAAGTGAAAACTAGGTTGTAAAGGTTTCTTTAAGGTGGAGACCTTTCTTGAAAAAAATTAATACACTATAACCAGAGTAAATCCAACACTAAAGAGCCTAGTTTGTGTTAGTTACTTGGCTCTTAACTGGGTATGTTCACCTGTTTCAGACGCCGATTCACTAACGTGTGTCTCGACAACATCTGCGGGTACTTGGTGGAGCTGCAGTCCCTCAGCCCAAACTCTGCCCTCCAACAAACCATCGGCAACTTCAAGTCCCTGCAGGCGAAGCTGGAGAAACTCCACTGACATCACTAACGACTCTCTGGTATCATTCAAGACAAAAGGACAGGTGACCCTCGGGATCTCACGCCGTTGGCCTTAATGTGCAACACTCGATTTAAAAAAACAAAACAAAAACATGGGTTATCAGCACACGTAACATGATGTTTTCTCCTTCTCTTCAGTTGGATGTGTTAGAGCTTGTTAAGGTACAGTGGAAGCAGGAAAAGATGGAGCAGAATGACAAAAACACATTTTATAACTTATTTAATGCAATTTGTATTCGTACAACTCTGGAAAGGAAGATGCTGTGTTGCCGTTATTTGCATTGTGCGCGAATAGCGTCGTGTGGTATTACATGAAAACATTACCATTAATTCAGAATCTTACAGATTAGTTTTTGTTTCACTTAATGAAAATTAATTTGGAATATTTCAATATATTTGACATAGGCAAACATACTGGTATAAGTATTTTCAAATAATACTTTTTTCTTTGGCATAATACCCCCAAACAACTTCTGTTCTAAATGTCTGAATGTAATTATGTAAATAACGTGGCCATAATGTCGTCCGTTCTGCCAAAACATCACTCGCACACAAACATAATTTTCATGTGTATTATTTACGGTGAGCATTTTTGTCTGATGCATTGAACTGTGCTGTTGTGAGTGTGTGAGTGCTTTTGTATTGAATGTAGAACAAGTTTTTAAACACGGTGCAGTTTCTCGGCGCTACACTGGAAAAACTCTGGCCTGCGTTTGAGAGGGAGGAAAAAAAAGATAAAAAAAAATGTTTTTAAAAAAAGAAATAAAAGTTGTCATTGCTTTTGTGGATGAGGATGTATCGATAACACTATATAGCAACTACAACAACCTCTCATTCTTGGCTGTACGTTTGTTTCGTTTTTATAAATAATTTCAGCAGAAAGGAGGATTCGGGGTACCGAGTGTTGGTAATGTGACACTGCGGGGGGGGTCCAGTAATGAACTCAACTGCCGTCACTGTTTGCGTTTACATAATTATCTTTTAATCTGCAAACAGCACTCGGGTTTCTCACATTCATTAGCAACAATACAGTAATTGCTTGAGGGCCTTTTCTCCAATTAACTGTGCGCAGTACCCAACAATTATGTTTAATTTCTAGCCTCATGAAAAATA
Source organism: Solea solea (assembly GCF_958295425.1). Taxonomy (NCBI): domain Eukaryota; kingdom Metazoa; phylum Chordata; class Actinopteri; order Pleuronectiformes; family Soleidae; genus Solea; species Solea solea. Next base: position 12,201,877 of record NC_081152.1, read on the forward strand.
AAATAATTCCTGCTTTGACGATGGAGTAATTCCTCTTTTAATTTCACAGTGAGCTGCGTTTTATATCTTTTGTCGTTTTACGTCTTTGAGTTAGTCCTTCACACGTTATACTCACCTTATTGTCCTGACTAGAAAGATGGAGCAGCAGCAGCAGAAGAAGATATAATTTGAATTGTTTTTTCTTTTTATCATAATCACATAATTTGTGGTCATTATCTCTTACAATTTTCTGCCAAATTCAATAATTCACACAGTTCTTGAAATATATTTTACACATCTCTTTATAATAACAAATAATAACAACATTACAAAGTGCATCGTTATTGAGATTCAAAATACATTGAGATGTAAGTGAAAATGTTCAAGTATAAGAGTCTATTTCACGTCATTTAAACAGCTAATGTACAGCAAACATTTCTGATATTAGTTGACGGAGAATGTTTGAGTCGATATGAGAGACGGTCGTTAGAACTTTGTGCATCTCTTTAATATTTCTATAGTGAACAACAACGGTGCGATCTACCCGTTTACCTTTTACATGAGCAGGAAAGCTTTTTCACGCCGTACAGGAATATGTAGGGGATTATGCATGTGTAAGAGGCTGCTATGTAGCTGGCCACCTCCACCACTAGAGATGAGGTGTGGATGCTGTTGGTGATGCGTAGAAGCAGATGAGTGAGCCAGCAGACCAGGAACACGCTGGCAACAGCCACCACACTCTTAGCTGCTCTCACCTGAGAGCTTGAGCTTGCGCTGGCCTTAGCTGGCTCTCTGGTCCTGGAAACGTTTGGTTGAGCTCCAACTCCACTGCCTGCGTTTGCTTCCTTCTCAGCGGCAGGGCTGTGATCAGGCAGTCCACCATTAGGACCGGTGGAAGGAGGCACCCCTGTATAAACGCTCATGGGTGAAGAACAGTTGTCATCTCCAGAAGTGCCTTGTCCAGAATCAGAACTGACTGATCCTTTAAGATTAATGTTTTCAGGGTTCTTGACTTCCTCTTTAACAGCCTCCTTGGTGGCTTCAGAGTTATGACTCTGTATACGTCTCTGGTTTAGCAGCAGAGTGACGACAATTTGGCAGCTGGCGAATACAATCCCAGCAACAGGAAGAGCATTAGCCAGGGTCAAATAAATGATCTCGTATGTTTGCTTTGCAAGTTCATCAGGGAAGACTTCTATACAGTCCTCATGGCTCTCATTTCCTCCATCGATTTGAACGAAGAAAAAATGTGGGATGCTGAAAACCAAAGCCACCGACCAGCTCCCAGCCAGCAGGCAGCCCACCAGGCACAGGCTGTCCAGCTTCACCGGTGCCCCACCGCGCTTCAGCGACCCAACCAGCTTCTGGTGCCAGTAAGTGCTGATGAAGAAGGTCGTGAAGATGCTGCTGGTTTCAGAGAGGTCAGCGCAAAAACGGAACACGCCACAAAAGGTTTCCCCTAGGAACCACCGGCCGGCAAAATCGGCTATGGTGTCCGGAAGATCCACCAGGTAGTTGGTGATGAGGTTGGAGATGGCCAGGTTGATGAAAAGGACCTCGTTGGTGCGGATGCTGGAGATCTTCCCAGGCAAGGAGCGTATAGCCAGCCAGTTGTTTCCCAGGATCCCAGCGAGAAACATGATACCTCTGATGATGGACTCAATCAGCTCTTCTGCATCCATTGCTCCACAATATTAGATGGCAACTTTTATGTTTCATGAAAGATGTAATACAGCCTTACACTCTCTCCCCAGTTTATCACATGGAATACTCGAGCCCTCTGACATTTATAGAGGAGGGTAAGAAGCCTGACCCAATCAGTCGCATCTAATTTTGTTTTCCCTCGTGGATCCTCGTTCATGTGGTCCCACTGAGACGGAGGTCGGAAGATATCGACTTGGTCACAGAACAGCTGCACAAAGTGAGAGCTTCCCCCCTCCCCCTCTTAAACATACAATGTCATTTTTGTTATATTACTCTAAAATTTCATATAAAATCAACAGTAATAGTAATATCAACCCTTAGGGACGGTTATGTGCATTTTACGTGCTTTTCACTCTTTGTCTTTCTGATCATTTTGCCTGTGTTCATACATATGACATGATTTTTGGCAAGATTGTGTATTTTTATTTGATCGTCTCATCATTTCCAGCTCAGCTCCTACAGTAAGGCTAGAATACAATTGTTACACTCCTACAGTTAAGAGCCAAAAATGTGCAATTGAAATCTGATTCCACTTAATTTCATTTGATTATATCTGGGTGTCAATCTGGGCTTTTGTCTTGGAATTAATAATTTTTACTAGTCTCCACCAGATGGCGTCGTTTTTTGGACATAATGTGGAGAAAAAAAAACTTTCTATTTCCACTAGATGATACTGTCACAGCCCCCCCATCGTCTCATTGACATATCCCAGGCTGTAGTAATAATAATAATAATTAGGTCAGATGTAGGTGATAATGTATAATATTTATATTTATTTTTTATTAGCAGCACGTGTGACTAATATTAGAACCATAACCGTTACAATTAATAAACAACAATAATAATGAATCAGCAGTTTTAAAAAAAGTTTACAAAGTGCTTTACCACGCAACACTATGACACATTTCTACTGCTATATAAATAATTATAACTATCTTATTAACACTGTTATGTTATTGCACTGTGATAATATGATTGTGTTAGTGATCATGTTACATATTTACCGTATAATATTGTCTATACAAATTGTACATTGTACAACTTGCGTATACTATTTGTGCATGGATTGATTATTTATTTATTTATTTATTTATTTCATCTGTTTTTATTCTGTAGCTACTACTAACTGTAACACCCGAATTTCCCCCACGTGGATCACATTATTTCTGGTGAATGATCACTCATGGTGGATACAGATATAAACAGTATATGTATATATAATCTAATTCTGAAGAAAAAAAGGTGATGATAATTCAGAGTGTAGTATCGATGATCTCCGTCAAGATCCACGTCATTCACGAGTCAAAGCTCCACCTTTGGGATAAACCAGAGGCGGCATCTGTGCTGCAGGCTGCGGGACAGACGGGACGAGCTGCGGGACTGAGCTCACACTCACTCTCTCTCACACACACACACACACACACACGCACACACACTATCACCTCCTCCTCCTTCTCTTTTCTGGCTCAGCTGCTTTTCCGCTTTTGACTATGATTCTCGGTTCCTTCTTCTGCTCTGCGGTTGATTGCCAGAGACGAACAGCGACACTCGGCAGCTGTGTTTGCGGTCGCTTGTCCTTTTTTAGAATGAGACGCTGGTGAGTGAGGAGAGAGAGGAGAGAGGAGAGGAGAGGACAGGAGAGGAGAGGAGAGGACAGGATGCCCTCCGGAGGCGCAGACACGCTGAAGCCCAGCGCCTTCATCCCGGTGTGCACGGCCGCCTCCCTCCTGGTCGGCTCTTCCTCTCTGTTCTTCGTCTTCACGTAAGTGCACGACGCAATAAGAACGCTGAAAAGTTGACGACTGACACGCACTTGTTGGATCATCAATAACCATCTTTGTGTCTCGTCCCTCCATCATCCATCGTTCATCCTGCAGGTATAGATCCTCATTCATTCATTCTTCAGTGTTAAATGTGGATTTAAAATGTTTTTGTCATCACCTTCACTTCCTGTTCACATTTCCTTTTTTTTAATTTTTTTTTTTTAGCTTGAACTCAGTTTGAACAAGTTCCTCAACATCTATGAATATCATTTCTTCTTCTTCCTCCTTCTCATCATCACTTTCTGGCAGCAGGTGTTTTACATGTGACCTGGTTGGCTGTGGACTCACAGTGTAGGGGGATATAATCCCTATGTATATGATTTACACACTGTTATTTATTTTTAAAAGCATTTCAATCTGCTTCGATGTCTGATTGAAAGTGAAGTTTTAATACAACGTTCTGGGACACCGTCTGTGTCTTTTTAAGACTTCTCTCATGCAAACACTGGCATTCAAATGTAATTTCCCTATAATTCCGTATAATCCAATTGAAATCATTTTCAAATGATTTATACACAATATTCACGATAGATGAAGGGGGGGACAAGATATACAGTATATACTGTACTTCATTTCCATGTGGGAAACCCTCCGACGTCCACACTCGACTTAGTGAACCTCATCATCTCTATTCCATTCTACTGACTCTTGACCTCCATAGCCATATCTGTCCTACTTTTATCCTGTATTCTCCAGCCGTGCACTGTTACCACTGGAATCTGACACCAGATTGGGAATGAGGGATTAGGAACCTCTGGCTGATGCCATGTGATCCCCCATCTGCATGGGCGAAAATGCAGGCTGATATTGGATATTATTGACTATGATTATACATATAAGAGAGAGAACGTGTCAAAATATAAGTGCACTTAATATTATTCTGTGATATGCAAGCATACATAGTTATAATGCATCTTTAATTACACATTTATTTGATATTGAAACATGCAGAATATCTCCACAAATTGCATTTGACAACATAACAGCTGTGTTTTTTGCTGCAGTCGTGAAACTGTTTTTCCTCGGGGATAAATTCAAAGACCAGAAAAGGTTGAGGAATCCCACTGAACCCTTCCTGCACTCTGTAGCAAGAAGAAGAAGAAGAAGAAGGGGGGGGGAATCAATGTCGTGCTGACGTGATGGATTGAAAAAAAAAAAGAACACTTAATTGGGGCTGCAGTGCTAAACCAGCAAAACCAGGACTTTGCAGTTGATTGAATGAATCTGTGTCTTATGGGACGAGGGTTGCGTTTGAGCTGAAACGACCTTATAACCTGAAAGAGTTTCTTAATTAACTCAGTCTTACAGAAAAAAAGCTGGAATGATCAGATCTCGAGGCTCTTAATGAACCTGAGATAGTGTGTGTGTGTGTGTGTGTGTGTGTGTGTGTGTGTTGACCTTTAATGGTGAAAGTTGTGGAAACCTTATCATCAACTAGACCAGCACTATAGAAGTGTTTGTTTGGAACACCTGTTCAACTGCTTATTAATGCATTAATGTCTTATCAGTTAATCACATGACAGCGACTCAGGATTCAGTAAAGTAAATAAGTAAATAAGACATAACTTGACTATTCCATCACTTGACATGACTACGTTAAGTGAAATTCATCAGAGTTGTCTTACATAATACAAGCAGTAAATGCTTGTATTATGTAGCATTAAATTAAGTGTTAAACACCCGTGGGCCCACCACTTATCATGTTATAATGTAAACATGGTCCACGACCTCCTCTAAATATGTTTGGTAATGTTTTTATAATAGTAACAATAAGACATTTGGCTGTAATTATCACATTATTAAACGTATAACACTCGGCAAATTAAATAGCCTGTTTTAATTACAGTCATCCACTTTTTGTTTTTGTGCATCATAAATACGTTTTTATTGTGAAGTGCACATCAATTCCATATTAAAATGAGCACTTTTACTTTGAAACTCCGTCAAATATCATCATGAATATCTGATATTGCCCACCTGCTACTGAACTGCTGTTCCGTTCTCTAGTCCCGCCCCCTCTTGACCAGACTAGATGCTCATTGGCCCCCAGGTCGTTTGAGTTTGACACCCCTGGTTTAAGAGGAGGTTGCACTGATATGTCCAGTCTTTCTCTCAGTTATTTAATCCAATTTTGTGCGACCGGGTGACAATAAATACATGAAGTAATTATGATGTTTTATTTTTTTAAAGTGCTTGAATGTCCAGCACGTGTTTGGTTACGTTCAAAAGCACAAAATATGTTCCTCCTGTGCCTTTATGCTGGTTACTATGAGTCATGGCAACATCTTGTGAATTCCAGCCAATTTGGCCCTCAAAGTATTGTGCTTTCAATCCCTAATTATAACAAGACTGCCTTTAAGATAAAGAAAAGCCTGATTGTAAACCTTGCACTCTTACTTCCTTTCATCTGGTAATGTAGTCACTGGTGTTTGTGCATGTTTGTGCATTAGTTGCTACATGCATTTCTATTTTAACTGCAGGTTTGGGAGAGTCGGAGAGGGAATGACCTTTAGAGCGGTGGACGCTCTCTTTCTTCCTGTGCCCGATAAAATATCATCAGTTACCGGTTTCCTGCTTTTGTTCCTCTGGCCGTGAACTTATGTGTGGGCCAGTGCTCAAGATTTCATACATTGTTAAACTGGGGCAGGTTATTATACGCCCAAAGACATCAGAGGGACCATGAGGAATGTCCTTGGCTAATTAAGTTCCACTCTGCCCAGAGTCAGGAAATAAAAACTTGAGTGTGTGTTTAGAATACTGAGATGTAATGAAACAAGCAATGGCTGCATTTACTGACTATAAGAAATTACAGTGTTGTAAAATGAAAGAATATACAGCAAAACTCTCAAATGTAAACACTGTATTTCACTGATATTATTCACTGGTTTAAGGGTTTAATGAACAGGAAGTATAGAGTTTGATTGACACAAGTCACAGGAAATCTGACATGGACATTGATTTTCACGATTCAGAGACGCGCTGGCTGGTGACCAGCGATGAACTTGCTGCTTGGCCAACTGTGAGGTGTCTGCTGTGCCACTGACCCACTGTGGGGAAGTGGACAGTGTGTGGATTGGAGAGCAGCTCACTGATGTGTGTGTGATTTAATTCAGCTCAGCTTGGCCTGTTTTCATTATCTATCCATCTATCTATCCATCCATCCATCTAGCCTTGTCGGAAGTCCAACGTTTTGAGAAAAAGATATTGAAGTAATAATATTTATGATGATTTTTCACATGTTTCAAAATAAAAGTGTTGGAATGCTAGATAGTTCACAATATAAACATAATTGTGATGCAACATGAATCTTTTAATGAACAAAAACATACAGGAATACCTCATTATAACTTGATAGTAGGCGGTGGGCCACCGGAAATTAATTGTGTGTGTGTGTGTGTGTGTGTGTGTGTGTGTGTGTGTGTGTGTGTGTGTGTGGGGGGGGGTCGTCTTATGTTCCTTAATCTGTTTGTCACACATGCTCTGCTTTTAGCTGTTCTTGTAATTTCATTATCTTTAAGTTGTTGAAATCAACAAATCGTCTCTTTTCCCACCGTTTCTTCATCCACTGGACAAACAATGGGATTTCTGCGGCGTAATCTGTCCACTCGGGCGTCTTCTGCAGGTTTGCAGATTGCATTTATCACAATGGTATACAGCAATATAGTGCTGTGATGTACAGTGTGTGTGTGTGTGTGTGTGTGTGTGGCAAGCCTTTGACTGCACAGTGTGTGTTCAGCATCTAATGTGAGGAATCCACAGTGCACCGGACTGGCAGGAATGTTCTTTAATCCAGAGTTGATAATCTGGGGATTACTGGGTTTGCAGCTGGCACAGCATCAGCAGGCACTCCTCTCTGAAATTGAGGGGGCATCATCCCTCCCCCCCACAGCCTAAAATCAACCAGGGTTTTTTTTTTTTAGGATTGGAGCTGCACTGTGAAGAAGTGCATAATTACAAGCGGTTGAGTCTTAATTTTGTTTGTGGATCCGACCTTGTGTCTAATCACTTTGATGATTATGTAGAAGACTGTTTTGTACATTTTGACACACAGGACGTGTAATATATGTTATTATTATTTATCTGACACCAAAATAAAATATTGCAGCAAAAAATTCCCATATATGAAGGTTAAACAGTTAATATAATCCAGCCAGTGAATCTTTTCTTTCCTGTCTGTCTACCATTGTAACCTGATTACACTGTCCCTCCCTCTAATCTCACACAGTGGAGATATAATCATTGCAACAACACACAGTGAAAATAATGATTCTCTAAGTCAGAGATCAATTAAAAAAAGCAGTTTTTTAATCACTTGTTTATTAATTTGACTTGTTGACAGCAAAGATGTCGTTTCTAATGTAGTGGACACTAGTGAATTTACATGAATACAACCTTATTTTTCATTGTAAACAGTTACTTTTAGGATCCGCTGCTTTTGTCTCAATAAATACGAGGGAGATTATCTTCTAAAGTCTTTGTTGTTGCGCCTATTTGTGTTAACATTAACCTTTGAGGGATGGATATTTGACTTAATTCTGCTTTGCGTGAAACAAGTTAACATGTTCTGGAAACATTTTTTCTGTGTGTATGTTCAGATGCCCGTGGTTGGCTGTGACCATCTGCCCTGCTGTGCCACCATGCTGTGCCACCCTCTTCCTTTTTGTGCTCGCCAACTTCACCATGGCAACCTTTATGGATGCGGGCGTTCTCCCAGTGGGTCAGTGATCAAAGTGACATTGTGTTTACAGTGTGGGAGAAATAACTGCAAACAACCATGTATACATAATGCAAAACATTTTTATTTTACATTTCCAGCCAATGAGGACGAGGACAAGGACGACGAGTTCCGAGCTCCCCTGTACAAGAACGTGGACGTGAGGGGCGTCCAGGTGCGGATGAAGTGGTGCGCTTCCTGTCATTTCTACAGACCTCCCCGCTGCTCACACTGCAGCGTCTGTGATCACTGTGTGGAGGTTAGTGCACAGAGGGATTTAACACGAGAAAGGAAACACATATAAATGGGTGGTTACAGTGAGAACACATAAGAAATGAGTGCAAAGACGGTGAGGGTGACGGTGTGTGTGTGTGGGGTAAAGTCAACAAAAGGGGGATTTCTGCAGTGAGAGATGGAGGGGGAGAGGGAGTTCTCATTAATCAGGTTAATCCTTTTCACAGAGCCTTTGTAGTCTCTGTAGAAATGTAATTTGAAAAACAGTTTAGAGAGCCTCTGTTATACTGAGTGTGTGTGTGTTTTAGAAAGCCCAGTGGATTCTCTGCGACTCACCGAGCCAGGGACAGACTCAATGATATATATTTTTATGGCTCTGGTTTAATTCAGAATGTCCTTTTTTTTCCCCCCTCCCATAGGATTTTGATCATCACTGTCCTTGGGTGAACAACTGCATCGGGAGACGCAACTACCGCTACTTCTTTCTGTTTCTCTTGTCACTGACACTTCACATGATCTGCGTCTTCACCTTTGGTCTCATATACGTCCTGCAACACGTGGACGAATTATGGACGCTGCACTGCACTGTCACGTATCCTAACTCACACAGTGGGTGTGTGTGTGTGTGAAGCTGTGTGTGCATTCATTCATTCATTGTTTACTGCTTTATCTTCCACATGAGGATGCCAGTTGAGAGACGAACAACCATTTACTTTCACATTCATTTAGAGCACATGTGTCAAACTGGTGGCCCGGGGACCAAATGTGGCCCTCCAATCGATTACATGTGGCCCGCCCACCACTGTGCAAGGTGATGGAATAGAGACAGAATATAAGACTTTATGTATTTGCCGGCAATATTTTTTATAATACTAATTAGACATTCGGTTGTAGTTATTGCTTTATTAAATGTATTACACTCAACATGAAATTACATATATTGAAATCACATATGTTTTAATCACAATTATCCTCGTCATTATTTGCTAAATTTTCAATTTAATTCTCCATTTTTGTGCATCATAAATATGTTTTTATTGTGAATCATTTTGATCAAAACAAGCACTTTTACTTTGCAATTCTGTCTAATATCATAATGAATATCTTATATTGCCCACCGGCTACTAAATAGTTGTTTTTTCCCCCGCTTGACCAGACTATATGCTCATTGGCCCCCAGGTCATTTGAGTTTGACACCCCTGATTTAGAGCGTCCAATGAATCTAATCTGCATGTTTTTGGACTGTGGGAGAAAACTGGAGAACCCTGGGAAAACCCATGAGCAGACAGGGAAAACTTTTTGCACACAGGTTGCTGCAAACCTGCCTGCGCTTTCTTATATATACAGTAAATGTTTGTGTATTCAGCAAAAGCAGTTTTCCTGATCAGTGTTTCCAGTTTGGCTGTGATCAGCATATCGGGCCTGTTTCTCATCCCAGTCCTGGGCCTCACTGGTTTCCACCTGTACCTGGTGTCCAGAGGACGCACCACAAATGAACAAGTCAGTTAACCCTTTTTTTTTTTTTAAATATCAACCACCAGGACTGGCAAAAATATTAAAATGATACATGCATCTCAAGGTGAACTTGTTTCCACAGGTGACTGGGAAGTTTCAGGGTGGAGAAAATCCTTTTACACGTGGATGTTGTTACAACCTGGAGTATCTGGTCTGCAGTCCTATCTCTCCAACGTAAGAACTCCCCCCCCACCTGAACTTTACCCTCAATATTTTATGAAATCACACAACCCACTGAGTCTTCTCTGTATGTTTCCATGACACCAGATACACAGCAAGGGCGCCGCGTAAGAAAACAGTCATTCACGTTCAGCCTCCGTTCCTCAGTCCTGGAATTAACAGGCACATGTCGGCAAAAGTCCAGGACAATGGGATACAAGCTCAGGATCTCCAAAATAAAGTATCTTCATGTCACTATTTCTTTAAAACAAATCATGTAAGGATTGTGAAATCATTTATACATAGATATATCTGACCTCTCATGATTCTGTGTTGTGTTGTGTCTTGACAGCAAACCTCGATCAGAGCTGTCCAGCACCAAACATCAGGTCCACCACCACTGCCACCAAAACAAGACCACCCTCTGCTGAAGAGCCACCTAGCGGCCATGGATGGTACTGTAGAATGGCAAATAATAGATACACTGTGATAACCATACACAGCACTGCAGCACTATGTTCGAAATGTGTATAATCCTTTAAAAGATTAACGGGAAATGTCTATAAATGTCTTAAGAGTTGAAGGAATGTCTTCAAATGCCTTCTTGTTTTGCCAATTTGACTAATATTTCCAAAGAGCTACTATGCCCTGCTGTGTTAAGAAAGAATAACCTTTTTTGTGTTTGAGATCCATTTTGGAATCAATAAGACTCGAGGTGTGCATCACTAGTTGCATCATTTTTAATATTTTTAAGGGGATATTGACAATATGACATTTTTGTAATTGTTTTGAGGCTTTAGTTTGTAACATTTAGGACGGCTTATTTACAGAAATTGATTAAACTACCCACAAGTATTTTTGTACGCTTGTGCATAATCGCTTTGTTTTGTTTTCATAGCCTAAGGTTTTCATATGTACTTAAAGTAAAAGGGCCTTTTCAAGTCAAACATTTTGGGTAGACACCTTTCTACATTAGCCCAAATGGAAGCAGGAGCTTATTACGCAAATTATGGTAAATGGCTTTGCCCACATAAAGCCAATGCTTATAAACCAATGAAGAAGAAAGAGGAAACAGCAGCGAGTGGAGGTATTTGAGAAACTGTGTGTGCAATCTTTCTGGTATGTGTGCTCGAGAAGGTAAAAAGGGTGAGCAATGAAGCCCTCTGTTGTTGCAGTCTGCAGTCTCACCATTAGGTGTCACTCACTTTCACTAACTCTTGTGCACTCTTTGCAGTTATATTTATTTTTCTAAAACTATGTTACTCCTAATAACTAATCCCAAAATACGACTTCTTTTGCAGAGATGGGTCATCACACCAAATCCATCATCCCTGTATCCATTCCAACTGTTCCACAGCTACGGCCAGTCCTGGAGGCCATATCCAGAGGATCATCTCCCATCCCACCAGAACAGGTGCTTTTCAGTCACATACTCTTTTTTTTTTGCTAGATTGTAGGAATTTGATTCACTTCCTGGTTTTGATAAATGTCTGACAGACACTGTTGACTGGTTCTTGATGTGTTGTTTAGTTACTGAAGGCATTAGAGCAGCAAGGGAACAACAGAAGCTTTGACCTCCGCTCCGAGTCTGAAGAAAGTCCTGCAGGAGGCGGCCAGAGGGTGAGACTACCTGTGCAGCCGCCCCTCCAGTCCACCTCCACCTCCACGTCCACCTCCCCACTGCAGCTCAACTCTCTGACTCTCAGCTCCCGCTCTCTCACCCTCAAACACAACAACCGGCATGGTAGCAAATCCCAGCTGCCTGGCATTCATGCTGACGGTCTGGGATCCAACCCGCCGTTGGGCATTATCTCCACCTCCAGCCTGCTCTCTGGCCACAGCAGCAACAGCAGCAGCAGCATCTCATATGACAACCTCATCAGACCTGCAGAGCCTCAGTTCCTGTCTCAGAGAGGGGCTCCTCCAGTCAGCTACCACCCTCACTTCATGACCCTGGGCACCGATGGAACCGTACAGCGTCCGGCTCCTCACACCTACAGCCCCGTCTTCATGGGCATTAACAGACAATCTCCTCAACCTCGGGATCCCTCACCTTCTTTGCAGGGTCTCACCTCCAGGGATGCCTCGCCCTCCTTCCAAGGTTTCATCAAAAGAGAGCATTCTCCTGCTTTTCAAGGGCTGATGCCGCGAGACCTCGCGTCCCAAAGCGTCACAACACGAGACGTGTCCCCTCCAGGTCTGGCCATGCGAGATGTTACCTCTCACGGTCTCCGGGACAGCCTCCGGGATCTCAGTTCACAGGGCTTGATGCCTCGCTACGACAGCTTTTCAAAAACCATCATTGCATCCATCCACGAGAGGCGGGAGATGGAGGAGAGGGAGAGGATGCTGCGTTTCCAGGCCAGATCTCAGGTGCTCTACGGCCCAGACATGGGGATCTACGACATCCCGAGCAGGAGGAGTCTTCCACCTGACAACATCCGACCTCTAAGCTCACGTGGACCAACGCCCCCCGCCTACGGCTCCAGGGAGTTTCTTATGAGCACAGGTATTCTGGGTTACGGCATGAGGACCTCGCCCCTCTCCAGCTCCTCCACGTCATCTCTGACTCGTGGACCGAAAACCTCCAGCTCGCCTCTGCAGAGCAGCAGTAGCAGCAGCTTGCAAACCAAAGGCAGGTCCTCATCTCCGGCCTACTGTCCTCCAGAGAGACAGACACAACCTCTCCCTTCTTCCACATCCACCCTGCCTCGCTTGCCCTCCTCCTCGGCCCCCTCCTACGCTTCATATGCCACGGCAAAGCGATCCTCGCTGACATATTCCTCTGAGGGGAAAGACTCTGTCACCCAGGGAACTCTGAAATAACAAAAAAAAAACACAACTCTTTCAATGCTGTGAAAGAATCATCTATGCAGTGTTAGTCTCACTAGTTTTCACAGCTTACAGGCTGTTTGGAAATGTTGCTGTGTGGGAGAGTAAAGGATAAACTTAGACTTGTAAAGTTGACCAAATGTGAAACATTGTGACTCTCAGGATAGCTGTGCCTCATAATCTCAGTCACAGCAGAAGAGCTTTGTCAAGACTACGGAGTGACTTACTCTGTTTAAGTTGCAGTTATTTAATATAGCAGATTAAGCGTGAAAGAGGAGACATGTCACCTCAGCCCTGTTTATATGTGTTTTGATATTACAAACAATATAATACCATATTATCTCATTTGTGTCCTGCAAAAAAAACAAACATTATTCATTAGAATTTTGTAGTTGTTTATATGAATAAACTTATTTTGTAATTTTCCTGCAGGTCTCCATGTTTTCTCATCCTCAAATCAAATTGTACCTCTTATAAAATATGAATTAATGAATGAACGTTATGAGATTTTATACACAGGCTTTATAAAGAATCCGCCACCCTCAGCAGTAAAACAAAAACTCATGATTATCTGTCTTGCTTAAAGATCTCTTACTTGCGCTTTATTGTTTTTTTTCCCCCTCAGATACAAACATCAGCGGTGCTTTGCACCAATGATAGAGACAAAAATGTGTTTTCACACAGCTGCTGCCAAACATAGGTGCATTACACAGCAGTGACGGCAGCTGCAAAAGGGAAATTATGACCACGCCATAACTGTTGCAGAGTTTATGGAAATGCAGCAGTGAAGCTGAATGATTTAGCCGCTCTGCAAAGACCGCTCTCTTTAATGACGTTGCAAATGGCACCCTCTAGTGAACACTTTTGGACGTTGTTTGTGACGTGAAGTGAGGCAGAAGAAACAGCATGTTAAAGGTTACAAGTCATGGATGAAACAGGCACAAACAGGCCTATGGCTCTAATGCTACATGTTCTTCCACAATAAAATAATAAGAAACTGTTTATTTTTAGTGTTTCAGAGAGGTCAGAATCAGTATTTAAGTTCCTGTAATAAGAAATGATTCTAATTGTATTAACATTACTTTACTTATACAGCAAATTACAATGACTGACTCTTTTTTAGTGCATTTATTTTTTATTGGGGCAATTTATAAGCACTGGACACGCTGAGGTTGAAACATGTGAGTTATTGCTGCACTTGCCCTTCAGTATGTGGAAGGGCAGGTATATGTGACAACAGAGTTTAATGCTGCAGTGTATAACCTCCGTTCCAGAGTTTTCTGAGGATGAGGATGACTATAGCTGTTCACTTTCAATATTCCATGCAGTAACTTACTACCTTTTTTAAAAAATATATACATATTTATCCTTTATTTAGCCAGGAAGATCCCCAGTACAGTACCTGGTCAAGAAGTATTTCAGTTTTAAAACTCACGACAGAATATAAAAGCTAAAAAGAAGTCATTAAAAAAGAGTAATAAAAGTTAGACATAATGAAGTGCAGAAGCAAACAGGCCATACACACAAGATCCTTAATCCCAATCCCATCATTCGAATGCTGCTCATTCCATGTCCAAAGTAAAAGTGTTTGTTTTGACATAGAATGATGTATACCATCTAAAAAAAGAAGTAATTAACCCTTAGTGCACCTGTAGACTCTGGTAAATTGCCACGAGAATAATACACAACTCCTTATATGGACATCCTGGGGGTGTGTGTTTATAGGTCACATCTTCAGGCTGTTGAAATGATTTATTTTAAATCGCATATTCTTTAAAAAAAACAAAAAACAACCCATAACAGTAGTAGCAATAATTGTGCAAAAGTCACAAAATAGACAGCCACTGCTGAGAAAATAGGGTTTTATTGTTTTCCTGGGCTCTGCAAAGCGGAATGGCACATCCGTTTGCTGATGATGTCATAGGTAAACCTCACCACTCCTCTCACCACCGTAGCGCCTCCTGGTGCGGGCACTAGTCCGGGCACATCCGGTTGAGTACATTCAACCGCAGAAGAAGAAGAACTACTCTCGTTGTAGCTGCTGAGATGCAGAGCATCCACCGTGCCAGAGGGGGAGCTGCGTATCTGAGAGCTGACCTACTAATTACATCACTTCCAGGTACCTGGCCAATCACAGGACAGTGGGAAAGCTCTCCAATCACAACACAGTCCACGTTCTGGGGGTGTGATTTTGGTCTGAAACAGCATGGCTGAGGAGAGCGTCAGTGAGGAGATATTCCGATCGGCTCGTTTGCAGCGACTAGGAGGATTTTGATCATGAAAACAAGTTAATATATGTAAGTAGACCTCCATAACTAACATATATATATATATATAACATATATGTGCGATACGAGCATTCAATGTCACCTTCAATAATGTTGACAACTGTGACTAAAACACTGAACAAGCTTAAATATGTTATTTAATGTTGAATGTAATGCATTTAATAATGCGATTGCCTTAGTATTATATTCTGTTGTCTCACTGGCAGCTGCCCGCACTGGCCACACGCATTGTGCTTGAACAAAGATTTGCTTTTCATTGTAATTATGTGTGATGTTAAACAGACGGGCCGCATGTGGCCCGCGGGCCGCCAGTTTGCCACCTCTCTTATACTGTAGATGAAATAAACATGGCTTATTCAAAGTGTTGGCAGAGAATTATGCAACACAGCCAAATAAGTGACGGATCTCCCTCCAGACTGGTTAATTACGGCGGATGTAGCAACAATGCAGAGGCTTAGTCTAAGACCAGACAAACACCAGAGCCTCTCAATTAGACTGCCAGAGAGCAACGTGCTAAACGTAAACAACTTTGTTCGTGAGTCATCACAGCGGCCACACATGCCAAAAACTGCCTAACGAGATCGCAGACTGTATCACACGTCCTTTTCACCCAAGACGCTGTGAAGACGACAGTGACTCAGAGGGAGGAGGCTGACGACAGTTCAGGGTCGTGGAAGCATATTATTATTATTAGAGCCCACGAGGGACGTGAACAAGCTGCAGTTTGTATGTCTCCTGATATTTATGTACATCAAAGTGAACTTTTTAAAAATGTTTTATATAAATGTTACTTTTATGGAGAAAGTAATTCAAGCCAGTAGCAGTTAGCGCCACTCTGATTAATTCAAACTACCAGTGAGAGGCTCCTTATCATCATGACCAGTTTTTTCTTTTCCTCATTCAAGCTGCTTTTTGAATGAACTTTTTTTTGATTAAAAGACAGTTGCACAGTTTGTTTTTTTAATCGAAAGGTTGCAGGTTAAAATCCAAGGACAGGTCAAAGGTCAAGAGGCAGTTCCTCCATTGTTCCCCGGACGCAGATAAGTGCTGTCCACAGCTCCTGCGTGTTCACTACAGGTGTGACTTACTCTAACGTGCACTGGAGCAGTGTTTGGTCTTTAACTGCCGCGCTTCTAATGTTGTTTGATTGGTTGTTGGATGATTAACGACAGTTTGTGTCCGTGATGTTGTGCCGCTGCCTAGATTATATCTCCTTTCATGCTCAATTTTCTCAATCTAATGTAAAGAATGAGTGTTCTTGACGAGCTAAAGGACATCTTTAATGGCTTTAATAAATGGAATTTGGCAACATCTGTTGCAAATGTTGCAGCTCAATATGTCAAATCACCCTTCCCTTCCAAACATGTAGAGGAGAACCTATGGCACGTGGTTCAGATTTGTTAATGTGGAGATTCCCTGGGGCCAATGGTCCCTTCAGACCTTTTTTTAACAGTAGAAGTTATATACAAATGCACTGTTTTATCGTTATTTTATTTAAAAATTATAATTTTTAAATGGCAATGTAACCAGGAGTGAATGAATGAAAAAATTCTGCCTTTCTTTCACATCTGGAGTCAAATAACATAATATGAGGTGAATGCATGTATCTGTCTGTCATGGCTGGGCTGCATAACTGAAACTCTGGTTTGAGCTAACGGGGATGAAATGTGACTTGTACCAATTTTCTGTCCCAGTCCGTCCCTGGCCATAAATAACAAATAAAATGTTATAAAACTGAAGCTGTGGGCCGAACAAAATCTGACCGAGCGCCATGATGGGGCCACGGGCCTGACTTTTGACACACTGTACCTGACCTACGGTATCCTTTAGTTATCGTTAAAAGTGGTCCATGGTGGTCCAACATGGCTAGAAACTGTTCCTGATATATAAATATATAGGAATGAAATCTGTGGTACTGCAATCAACTCACTGTACACTCAAAAAAAAAAGAAAAACGCCAGAGACCTCAGTTAAATTATTTTTATATGTCCATATTTGCCAAAATGGACATATTTTCTCCCCTAAATTTCACACGGTGGACCTTTAGGTTGTTTGACCCTCCACCTCCACCAAAACATCAACAACCTGTCTCTTCCTTCAGTCTATTATTACCAATTAAATCTCATAAATGGTAATTACCGTCAAGCAGTTTATGTGAGGAAAGCTGCGTTCAGGATCACCCCGTGACACGAGCTGATTTCAGTCTAATAAATCACCCTAATCTTTCATTATACTTCATCAGAAGCTGCAGAGTGACCTACATTTGTTGCTGCTGACTCTCTCTTTAGCAGTGGGTGTTCTCTCTCTCCTCTCTCAGTCTCTCTCTCTTTCTCTCCCTCTCCTCTCTCAGTCTCTCTCTCTCTCAGCTCATTGATATGCCTGAGCCTGATCATCTGAAGCATCGCTGAACTGGCTGATTGTCATTTTCAGCTGCAGTGCCTCTGATGCATTTCATTTCCTCTCTGCCCTCGTTGCTGGTGTGATTAAGCACTCGATGCACTTGACACTTGACAAAGATGAGTTGCATTAATAGCGACTACGGCTCGTTTCTGCCTCAGATGGAGTGGGTGGTGGTGGTGGTGGTGGTGGGGGGGTTACTTATCAAATCACAGTGAAGACATGTGCTGTTGCACTGCTGCTGTTCCTGTATTGTGCCGAGGGGGAGCAGCAGTTAGTTGACGTCAAAGTCAGGCTGTCAGTTGTTGCTCTGTTGTTTGTAATCTGGCCGATAAACTCCTCAGGTTCTCCTGCGGCACAGAGGGAATAGTTTGTGTTTAAATGTTTGAATGTGGAAACACAATAGTGACACTTTTTTCCTCTGCAGCTGATTTTCATGACCTTTTCTGGCATTTTCCAGTGGTCCCCCCCCCCCCCCGTACTGAAAGCATAAAGACACCGGCGGCGGCACCAAGTTTTATACATTTTTTCGTTTTATGTCTGTGTGTTCAACTGAGTTGACCTCAGCTTCACATGCCAGTCTGTGCAGAGCCGAGGTGGTCATGCAGTGCGGGGGTTTTTATTAGGATAACAATCTGCACTGACTGTGCCTCTGTGTGTGTGTGTGTGTGTGTGTGTGTGGCAGAATATACAGAGAAAGGATGTGAGTAAATGCTCGGCTGATCATTAAAGACTGTGTGGGCATTTCATATCAAACAATTCAGCACTGTTCAGTGTATAGTAGTCAGCAATAATATACAGTATATATATATATATTCATCTCTGTTACATGGTGGAGGCATTTGTTATCATCTAGTTAGTGTGTTGATTGCAACTGCACAACAACAGCAACAACAACAAAAGACCTCATATTTATCACTATACTGCCAGTTTTTGCAGGAATTATTCTCTCGTTCTTTTAGGAAGGAAACATTTTGAGGTGAGACTGAATCCGTTATTGTATTTTTCAGTATACGACATTCATTAGTGCATTCAAGGCACAAGGACACAAACAAGACGATATATTATTGGATACACTTTCTGTAAGAATGTTGTTCCTCTTTGAAAAAACAAAGCCTGACAACAGGGAGCAGCGCCAAGGCTGCAGAGAGTGACATGAGGTTAAAAAAGAAATAGGAACCCAAACATGCCTCTCTCTCAACCTCCAATTATTATTATTGTTATTATTATTATTACACTTACTAAATACATGTGCCAGACACACATTCTGCAAGTCTTTCAGATTTTTGTTGTTGTTATAAGTTCAAAAAAGTTAAAAGTTTTCATTTTTCATTTTCCATCTTGGTACAAGTGCAGTTGAAGCAACTCATGGTCTGTGATTTTGCTCCATTCTGCAGATTTACTATATATGTGGTTGAGCACTCTTGATTCTGCTGTGGTACACAATTTAAGGATGCAAAAGAGCTTTGATTTATTTGCAAAGAAGAAATGGAAGTCACTTTGAAAACAGGGTGGGATTTTATGTTGTTGTTATGTTACGTAAATCTTAAGCACAAAAGTATGAGCAGAACGATGGAAAACGCCACCTGTATATGACTATCACAGATTTATAGTGTAGAGCAGGGGTGTCGAACACAAATGACCTGGGGGCCAATGAGCATCTAGTCTGGTCAAGAGGAGAAAAAAAATAAAGAATACATAGAAATAGAATATTTATGATATAAATAGAAAATTTAGCAAACAATGACAAGGATAACTGTGATTTAAACAGCTTAAATATATATTTAATGTTGCGTGTAATACATTTAATAAAGCAATGATTGCTAGCAAATACATTTAGTCTTATATTCTGTCTATATTCCATCACCTCGCTGGCAGCTGTGTGGTGGGCCGCATGTAATCGATCGGAGGGCCACACGTGGCCCCCGGGCTGCCAACCAGAAATGAATCAAACCTGATTTTGGGACTTTGAAAATCCCAGACAGCTATCCATCCATCTTCCATCTGCTTAATCCTCAGGGCAACAGGTGTGGTTCTCACTGGACGGGTCGCCAGTCCATCACAGGGCCACATAGAGACAAACAACCATTCACGCTCACATTTACCCACAATTTAGAGTGTCCAGTTTGTCTAATCCCCAAATCTGCATGTTTTTGGACTGTGGGAGGAAACCAGGAGAACCTGGAGAAAGATCTAAATTAAGATTGAGATTAAGCAATCACGTCTCATGTGAGATTCACCTGGAATAGGAAAGTGGAAAGACTCTCATGGCGACTTGAATATATTTATTATTTTTCCCCACAGATATATTAATAAACTCAAGGTAATCTCCGTAAATCTCTCAGAAAATGTCAAAAGAAAAAACCCCCAGTCTATTGCCTTGTGATAGAGTAGAACGCTCCCATCCATCATCAGTGTCACTGTCATCTCACGCTGCCTTTTCTTCCACTCCACTTCTCCGTTGTTTTGACAGAACCAAGGTTAGATACAGTTCACGTCAATGTGCTACACGCAGTTGTCCCGATGACAGCGAGAGGATTTATCGTTAGGTTGTATAAATGTTCCTTATTAAAGCACAACACACTCAACTGTGTCTTTCATTTTGTTAATTTGTCCAAATATTATGGGTCTTTGAACAGATTATATGTCATTTTGTGCCTCAACAGTAGTACAGTGTATTTTGTAATATAAGCCATTTTCATTTTCCAGCAGAATGTCACTGAGTTTAAAACAACCTGCGGTATATAGTCGTGTAAGTGCTCGTCTGTCACAGACCTGCACTTGATGCTGGTGTTTTCCATTTGCTGGAGCTGGTATTTTATTCGAGTGTGTGGATGGAGAGAGTGAGAGCGACAGAGAGAGAGAGAGAGAGAGAGAGCAGTGAACATCATCCTGTCTGGAACAAATGGATGTCAGGAAATCTTTCTAACGCTTTACTCACATTTCACTACAGAAAGATCAAAGTTTTGGGTTCTTTTTCTTATTAGGGTTTTTTTTTAATTAAAAGCCTCTCAGACATTACCTTCTCTCCACGTAGGGAGGAGCTTTTATCTTTTCATTTTTTAAAAACGGATTTATTGATGAAACAGGTCACTTATCTTTTGAAGTCTGAATCCAAGGTTTCTGCTGCTGCTGCGGCACTGCTCTGTGAATTCGGAATTTTCCAACAAAGAATGAAAGAAAATGAAAACAGGAAAGGGCCAAGTATAATGTCACTGTATTATCAAAGCTGTAGAGAAGTCGTAATTAAAGAAATACCACAAGGGTTTCTCAATGTCGGAGGATTATTGATATCGAGAGCTGCTCCTATACATGAATCAATAAGAAGGATATAAATCTGATAGGCAGCACTGCTCTGTGGATGATTTACTTGGATTATTGCGTTCTCAGTGTCCTTTATGATTCCTCATTTTTGACAGTGAACGATGGTAAGACCCTGGACTTTGTCGTGGTCTGTGGGGCTGTGGATCTTCTTCCTCTCTTTTCGTGCACTTTGAACCATCGTGAGAAAACAATGTCATCAATATAAATGAATGAGCCAGGAGCTGGGGGCCACACGGTTGGTGTATAGTGGTCAGCAATCTTGCCTCTGTAGCAAGAAGATTGGAACAAGGCCCTTTCTGCATTGGAGTTTGCATGTTCTCCCCGTGTGTGTGTGGGTTTTCTCCCACAGTCCAAAAACATGTAATATAGTAAATTGGACACTCTAAGTTGACCGTAGGTGTAGAAGATGGATGGATGGAGTCAGGACATCTGGAAGTGATTCAAAACCTCATGATGATGAAATGTACCAAAAAAATCCAGAAGTGCTCTTATACCTAATCTGAATGCAGGATATGTATTCTCTGTTTACACAGTTGTTGTTGTTTTCGGGTGCTGTATTAAGAGGATTTGTGGGCAGACGGTTGACGGTTGGCAAGGGTTGATGATATTCCGTTAGGTTCGTCTTGCCGTGTGAAAGTGTTGGTCCAGGGAAGGAGTGTGTTCCTCCTGTGTCTGGTGCAGTGAAACTGTGCGTTAATGCACCTTCCCCATCCCTCACCCCTTATTATGCTGCACATGGGTGACACAGGACGTAGACTAGAGTGGGCTGCTCTGTACTCCAGCTGCATCTACTTGTGAGCCCACAAGGAATACTGCATGTGTGTGTGTGTGTGTGCGTGTGTGTGTGTGTATGTGAGTGTGTGTGCTCTGCCTGCTGCACACCAAGGCTGCCAGAGAATACGGGCATAGAGCGCAGGGATTGCAGGGCTCTGCACTTCCCCGAGCCATTCACAGGCTCAGCATCACACAGTTGATTCAGCATCTTGTTAATAGCGCACACATTAACTGCAGCACAGATCAGAGGAGGAGTGCAGTAATAAGAGAGAGGTAGAGAGAGTGTGTCTGGCATTGGAGTGTTTGTGTGTGTGTGTGTGTGTTTATGGATGTGAGAACGTCGGTGTTGAACAAATGTGTGCATCAAGTATGTCTTTGTGAGAGAGAAATAGAGCCAGAAAGAGTGAGGGAGGGAGGGAGAGAGAGAGAGAGAGAGAGAGTGAAAAAGAGAGGGGTATAGCGGACATGTGTTAGTAAGAGCTGGGAGGGAAAGGATGGCTGCTGATGTTTGAACAGCCTCAGATGCTCAACACAGACAGAGTCCGGGCAGAAAAACTGACCAGAGGCAGAGACGACGGGGACGTCTCACTGGGGGAAATAAACATCTTGCTCATCATCTGTGCTGGGAAGCAACAGAAAATATTTGGACCATGCCTGCAGAAGTGAAAGAGGTAAATGTGTGTATGTGTGTTGGAATGGCTCTATTTGCTCCATACCCTCCCTCCTCATCAGTTTTTTTACCCCCTCTCCTCCTTGCTGCAGAGAACTGTACTGTAACCGTTCACACGGCTTTTTGCGTTCTGCCTCAGTCATGATTGAATGAAGGAGGCATCAATCGCCTCACTTCCTCAGTCAGTGGCTGCCGCTCGGTGCAGTCTCCTTATGTGCACGGGGACATGATGCTGTAGCATCTTCATTCAGGTGTGTGTGTGTGTGTGTGTGTGTGTGTGTGCGCATGGCTATGCATGTGTGCAACATGCATATAGGCATAAAAGCATGTATATAAAGGTGGTGGTGGGGGGGTCTTTGATTGCAATACGAGGAGAGGTTGTCCCTATAGCTGGAGATGGTGCACACAGTGTATTGCCTTCATGTATCTGAGACACATTAAATCTGACCATGCAGTACTTAACTATATCAGGATCAGGAGCATAATCAGGAGTCGAGAAACGGAAACTTTAAAAACAGGAATATGCTTTTTCTTCCTTTAACAAAAAAAAAAAAAAAAAAAAATCATGTTGTTTTGAATCAGCCTGGTTGCATCGGGGGTAAACAATACAGTACTGCATTACAGAGAGTGCTGTTTTTGCAGGAAATGTGGCCTTTTTTTTTTTTTTTTTTTTAAACAATGCATCTGTTATTTCAGTGTCATTTTAATTCACAGAGGTACGTTGTGTAAATGAATCGTGGCCATCGTGTGCATCCAACAGATAGTAGAGGGCAGATGAGTTGTGACAAAGTTGTGATTAATGTTTTGTGACATCAGTGGGCTGATGTCATGTTTTATTATCCTGTGGTGGGAGGCACTACATGCTCTCTCTCTCCCTCTCAGACCCCACAGTATCATAAAGACAAACTGCAAATGGATTCACTCTGAAGTTTGGCCACAGTGAAATGTTTCAGTGTCTGATCTGAAATGGAAAGTGCTCAGTTTTATTTTCCCCTGAAATTGATTTTCAACAAATTTGACTCGTGGCTTGTGTCTGTCGTGCCCTTGAGCTGCATGGTCCCCAACATCTGACCTCACTCGTCAGCATCAGTGATCAAGAGTCTGTGTCTCTCGCTCCCAAAATACCCTAAAATACCCGGCCTGTAGCTCTGGCCTTGATTCTAAAAGTTGACAGGAGGAAGATGCTAATCGTGTCTTTCCATCTCCTGCATCGCTGCTGCTGCACCACCACCTCGATATACCTCAGTTATTTTCTTTCAGAATCATCCTCTTAACCTATTTGGCTCTGTGAGCACAGTTAGTTAGTGATGGTGCAGTGACTTATTTAAATGAGCCTTGACTCAGTGGGGCCCGGCCTTCCCGTGAGCTCAAATCAGAACACACAAGCCCCTGTCCACTCCAGCCTGTCATCATCCTCCAAATCCTTAATGATGTCTGTCTTCTTTTTTTGTTTGTTTTATTATTAGCCAAACAACCATTTACAATATCCAATCAACCGCCACCTCAGGTGTTCCAACCATGATCATCTCCCTGCTGCCAGTTTCTCCACAGTGATCCTTTCAGCTCCTCTTCCCTCTGACTCCAGCATTTTTTTTTTTGCATTTGTGTTTTGGTGTGGCGTTTAAGAAAGTGAATCTCCCTCCATGTTCACCCAGCTGTTCACTGCAGCCTGGTTTGATGCAGTGGAGTCAGACTTCGGGGGGAACTTGTTCGGTTTAACGGTGAAGCCTCAGACTGACGACGTTCAAGAAAGACATTTTGACAGTTTATTTAATCTTTTATTTTTTGTAGCTCACACTTTCATCTCAGCGCATCGTTGTGTCTGGATAATTTACATCAATGTCATTTTTCTTAAAAATGAAAATTGATTCCGTGAGCAGATAAGCAATAAAACGGGTCATAAATGATGCAGTGGAATTGATCTCCTCCATAATAGAACCTTTTAATTATGGTCTAATGTTTTGATGGGTTGTTTGCGTCACTGGTTGTCCTAGATTCCAGATAAATCCACCTGCTGCGACCTAACACGGTGTGTCAGATAATCAGATAGCGATTGAAATCATTAGAATATGATTTAATTTTTTTGTACGCACACTAAAATGAACGTGAACAGTCGGGGAAAAAATGCATTTACAGTCAAAAACTGCCTCCAGGTCTTTCTCAGACCAAGACGCTGAATAATTAATCCACTCTGTTAAAAGACACTTGTTTTGTTGAAAAGAGAATTTAAGCTTGTAGTGTTTGAAATGAACAAGTGGACATGACACTTTGATTTAAGAGTTGTGTGAGTTGAGTGTGTGCAAACAAGGAATATTGATTTCTGAAAACAACCCATGATTTGAATTTTTGCCAAAAGACATACAGGTACATATATTGTTGTATTTCAGGTGGAAGAGATGCCAGGTGCAGATACACCTACTTCTGAAATGGGTTGCTTTGCTTGCTCGCTAATGAATTATTACCACACACTACACCTGTTTATTTTTGTACCGAAGAAGACTGCAGCAAGCGCTTTTAACTGAACAGTGGAATTCATGTTGCCTGATGTGAGATTTTTGTCTCGTCAGTTCTTGCTCTTGAAATCATTGTTAAAACATTGTTTTCGTGTTTACGAGTTGCAGAAATTTCCATATAAATGTAAAATTCAACCACAACTAAAATGTATTTTCTAATGGAGCCTTCAGAGTAATTATGTTTGGAATCAGACAGCGAACACAACATATATAGACCAATGATGAACTATAAGATATGCCATTACCACTCATTTAATTAACTAGTTGTTATGGTTATTTCAGTACCATATATATATATATATATATATATATATACTGTATATATACAGTATATACATACAGACATTAATACAGTATATTCATCAGTTATTGGTATATGGACATAAAATGCAACATAAAAGCAATTCAACAACTAGGAGAATTAAAAATAATTAAAATTAAAATATCATTGGACAAGCTTCTAATACAGCAATACATTATTTGCTACAGTATTCAGATCATTTATTTTAGCAGATTTCAAAAAGACAGTCTGACAATTCAAATCATAAACCTTTACAATGAATATTTACTAAAGTGGACAACATGGAACATTTTCACCGCTGTTTGTTAAAAAAAATCTGTGTTTTTTTTTGAACATATGCTTTCTTTTCAACACAATCACTGCACTTTCTGTTTAAAAATCACTCCAATGATGTGATAATTGAGTGGAAGTGAGTTGTCAGCACAGCACTAGAGCCCCTCACAATGCAGCATCACATGCAGTTATCTGTCATGTGTAAAACAATCTCAGTGACATAGAGTGCTATGAAAACTGTAGATGGCGTGCATGTGTTTGTGTCTGAATGATGCCACTCTGCAACAGGACCTCATAATTTCTCTCCCTGTGTGTGTGTGTGTGTGTGTGTGTGGAGCAGAGTTCAGAGGGCCCTTCTTCACTGTCTTTGCACCAGGAGGCCAGAGAACCCACTCTGGAAACCCCGTCCACGACTGATGAGCTGGACACGCCCACCTCCATCGCCTCGGTGATGACCTCGACCAATGAGAGCTCCACGGAGACCGACACCCCCCAGCAGACTGATACTGAGGTGCGTGAATTTGTTTGATCGCCACCCACTGACTGTCCGAACAGCTTTGAATAATTGTGTTCTTTCAAAATAAAATAGTTAAAAATGCTAAAAATGTATATAGGAAATGTGATTTTTGACATCAAATTTAAGTGCTAATGATTTTAAAAGTTAAACTTTAACTTGGGAAGTGTAAAGACATTTTTATATTTATTAACAAAACATTTAATTAGTGGCAAACTTGCAATAGTCAACTTAGGCAACTGTTACGACTTATACTTGTAACTTGTAAATGCTAGTTAAAATAATTTGGAAGTAAACGTTTGCTTGACAAGATAAAGAATGTTTAAAGAGCAAGTGATCATAAGTTACCTTGACCTTCTTTGTTGAAACAATATGTATCATCAAGCTGAGTTTATACTGGGGCTTTTAAGGCAGCAGGTGAACTTTCATTTCTACTGTAAGTTCAACCACCTTGAAGGATGAGAAAATTAGAGAGAATAGTAGTTCAGCAAAGTATTTGACAATTTCAGTTAAGGCAGTAAAAAATCCATTAAAAGCTCTTTATTTAAATAATTTTACTCAGTGTATCATTTATTATATCAGTATGTGTGTATTGAATCAGTTGTGAACACAGAAAGGGGAAGCAACAAATAACTCAACAACAAGCTGAATTTTGTTGTGTGGAAGACAGCAGCAGACTGGGCTGTAACTCAGAGTTTCAGTTACTCTGACAGTCGGTGGATGCCAAACTGCCCTCTGGTATAAAGTCACCATGAAATCTAATCTAATTAGGTTCTATTTCATTGGGTTTCTACATTATCTGCATGCGATGCCCTCAAGACAACAGGCTTTGCTCACACTCTGCAATAAAATAGTTAAAATCAAAATCAACGGACTAAAGCAGACAATTACATTCTCTGCAATTTACTCAGTGGCTGGACTTCACAGATTTTCATCAAAGTCCAATCTAAAATCATTTTCAACAAGAGGGATTCATTATCTCGTGGCTGAAGAGAAGAATTCATTATGTCTGGTGGCTTGCAAGGCCAAAGTGCTGAAAAGATGATGACTGATCATTGCCATGAAAAAGGAGCTGGTATGGGCTGCGTGGTTTAAATAAGAAATAAACAGTGTGGGTAAAAACAATTAAGTCTAAATAATTCCTGCTGTGATGGTAAACAAACAAAGAGATGTTTTCTGATTGTAGTTGTGGTGCGTCCTTCGCTGTAGGAGTTCAAGGCTGTGGAGCAAGAGGGCCTGAGTGACACCCAAGAATCCTCCAGGACACAGCTACAGAATTTACAGATTGCCGACGCACCTGAGCTCACATCGACTCAAGACAAAACTCCTGCAGAGCAACCAATTCCAGAAGCAAACACTGAGCCGGCTGTGTGTCTCCCACAGCCCACTGAGTCTGTTACACCAACCACCACGACCAACACCACCACAGCACCGCCACAGCCTCAGGTGGTACTGCAGTCTGGAGAGCCTCAACCACTGAATCAAGAAAGCCAGAGCAGAGTGTACACCCTGCCAGACAGTTACAGGGGCATCGGGGGTGAATTGTGCCCAGGGTATGGAAGCCTCTCCCGTGCCACCCTCCACAGCTACTGGCCTGCCAAAAACTTCCAGCCTGGGGCTCACTACACCTTACCCTTCCTCAGGGACAGCTATGCTCCTGCAGGACTCAGTGGCCAGACAGAAGAGCATGGCTCCAGCGAGCAAGGAGAAAACCCTCTGAACATGAAGACTGATCACCCAAATGCCAGCTACCCGACACTGGCAGGGATCCACCAGTTCAGGCCTTTCACCACCATGGAGCTTCTCAGAGAGCCGTCAAGAACCAGGTAATGTTAGATCAGCCTTTATTCATCCCATTTAAGGAAATGGTGCAAACAGTTTTTGTGGTTTGGCTGGTGCCTTTATTTAGGATCAGGAAACTTTGATCTCACCCAGAGTCACTGAAATATCAATATGGTCCAAATAATGAGTCCACTTTTAACAGAGAATAGAATATATATACACTTTATTAATCCCCTTAGGGAAATTATTTTTCTGCATTTGACCCATCCTAGGGAAATTATTTCTCTGCATTTGACCCATCCTAGAATTAGGAGCAGTGGGCTACCACACTGAGTAGTGCCCAGGGAGCAATGGGGGTTGGGTACCTTGCTCAGGGGTACCCCAGCCCTTACAACCTGGTGGGGACTTGAACCGGCAACCCTCCAGTTACAAGCCAAGTTCTCTTTCCACTTGGCCACGGGTTGACAATATATCATAAGCTTAATGTGACCACATGTCAATTCAGAGAAGACTGCAACACTGGCCCATAGATGACTTTCTGTGATAATAATGCATGCTACATGTTACAGCCTCAATAATCACCTTTGCCCTGTTCCTGTGAGTGAGCCTGGACAACAGAAAGACAGATGAACAGCATTTAAGTAGCAGCTGGTATCAATCAGGCAACGTGCTGCAAACTCAATAAATAAGGAGGTTTCACCTGCTAGTGCCTGCCACAAGCGTTTCCTTAGCCCACATAAAGTGCCAGACCTGTTTACAAAAGATACAACTCACAGTTGCAAAGCTCAGTGAGGTAGTGAGAGTCAGCTCCTTCCATTCGCTCTGTTGAATACAAAAACAATTGTTTGACATTTTGGGGAGAAGCATATTCGTTTTTCCTCATCCCAAAGAGTCCAACTCTTCACTCTTGAATGATGATTTGGCAGGTTTGTCCAAAATGACACGGGACTTTCTATGTCTTCTCAGAGGTGGCTATGACGATGCTTTCATGGCCCAGCTGGAAGGGAACCTGAATCCTTATTTCCAGGCCATGTGCCGAGCGCAGACCCTGCAGTTTCCTCACAAGCGCAGCAGCATGGTCAGCCTGGACGGCATCCGCAGAGACCCGCGCTGGAGAGATCCCAACTTACACGAGGTCATCTCAATGCTCAGCCACCCAATGGACCCAGTCAAATCCAATGCGGCCGCCTATTTGCAGCACCTGTGTTACGAGAACGATCGCATCAAGCAGGAGGTGCGCCAGCTGAACGGGGTGCCAATGTTGGTGGAATTACTGGACCATCCAAAACCGGAAGTCCACCGCAAGGCCTGTGGTGCTTTGCGCAACATATCCTTCGGAAAAGACCACAACAACAAAATGGCCATCAAGAACTGTGATGGCATACAAGCTTTAGTCAGACTCTTGAGGAAGTCCAGCAGCATGGAGGTCAAAGAGTTAGTCACAGGTACAGTAACATTTCTTTATCCTTAATTTATTCTGCAGTTCTTAATTTCATTAACTTTTGTACCTTTTTCCTCCTGCAGGCACTTTATGGAACCTCTCCTCACATGAGCCTCTGAAGATGTTGGTGATCAATCATGGTCTTCAAACACTGACCGATGAAATCATTATCCCACACTCAGGCTGGAGGAGAGACTCAGCCGATCCCTCTAAAATGCAGAGCGCTGAATGGACCACAGTCTTCAAGAACACGTCAGGATGTCTGAGGTAATCTCTGCCGCTGCTCAGGAAAGGAACCAGTGACATTATTCTCTAAGTTCACCAGAAGGAGTTTGTGCACGTTGGGTAACATAAGATATTTCTGCAGGAACGTCAGCTCAGATGGTGCGGAGGCTCGGCAGAGGTTGAGGGATTGTCAGGGACTCGTGGATGCCCTTCTTCATGCCCTTCAGTCAGCTGTTGTCCACAAGGATATGGACAATAAGGTCAGCACACTCATTTACATTTGACATTCAAGAAAAACATCCACACCAAGATGTGTTGAGAACATGGTACTTTTAACTTTTATGTCTTTAAAATGATCCTGAATTGAGCTGCTATTTCAGAACACTCAATAATGAATCTTACTGAAATGAATTCTACACCTCCATTTTGTGCATTCACAAGGAGGCGTAGAGTGTCCCACTTTATGAAGTAGAGGGGTAGGGTGAAGGGTTAACTAGCTCACAGTGTTTTTATTTTTCTGATGGTGACATGTTGAATCTCCAACAGAAACGTGGTGTGTCTGTTCGGGGTGTCCATTTCGTAGGGGAGGTTAAAACCGAAAGTATTTAGGGTTAAAACTGAGAAGTGGGATTGGGCCTTGGTTCAGGTAGTATCGAGCTGAAGTTGATTGCCTGTACAAATACATCTGATTCAGAGAATCAAAGTTGCCAATGTATGGATGCTGTAGTGTTCCCCAAAGGGAAAAAACAAACAAACATCAATGTATTTCCATTTAAAAACCAAACCAAAGAATCAGTGAGCTGTGTCAGCTTCTGCACATTATTGCTGATGGAAATCGTGTGTAATTTTTTACTACATAGTCAGTGGAGAACTGCGTCTGCATTCTGCGGAACCTGTCCTATCACGTCCACAAAGAAGTACCAGGAGCCGAGCGATTCCAGGATTCTCACACCAATCATCTGATGAGGACGGTGGGACACCAGAAGAAGAAGAACGAACCCGACTGTTTTGGTGGGAAAAGGCCCAAAGGTTAGTTGGCCGTGACAACCAATAACTGGTTCATTATTGGTTATATTATTTTTGTTTAGTTTTTGTTTTCTTTTTGAGATTTGAATGTTTCGCTTTGCCTGCACCCCCCCCCCCCCATGACACTCTGCATACATTTTCACATTTTAATGAGATTGTGTGAGACTGACTATTTTTTATTTCCATGTACCCTGCCTAGAAGCATGGGTTTCACGTTTCTTGCCCGGCTTTACGCCAGTGAAAGCCTGAATATTTTAGCACCCTGTGAAAGTGCCAAGTTACAGAACTGAAAAGCTTGCTGTGTTTTTTTTCTTTTACACCAAACAACTGATGCAACAAGCGAGATGTTTTTTTTGTTTTTTTTTAACTGTAAAAGACGAGATGTTGGGTAGAGATGTATAACCCAAGACATATTTTCAGTTAGAGCTAATATACAGTAATTAATTGACTGTAGCTGTTTTGTGCTGGATGAGAACTCGTCGGAGAAACAATTAAAGTTTAAGTTAATTGTGATTTACAGTTTTATAGCTCCTTACCAGTGATAGCCTTTCAAAGCTAATTGCAGAAAATTGACAAATGCCACACTGAGCCAAACATTATCCAGGACCTGCCAGTTCCGCCGTACTGTCTCATCCCACAGAGGAGCTCTGTCTTTTGTCCTTCTACAGCATAATTCAAGCTTTGACATTTTTTTCTGTCTTGTTTTTCCTCTCAAACCTCAATCACCAGAGGAGTGGTTTAATCAAGGTCAGTCTGCTTGTTTTTCCCACAACGGAAATATGACAGTTACTTGAATTTGCTAACATTCTCTGTATCTGTGTGGACCTTATACACTAAAAACTGGTGTTTGTATTTGTGTGCATGTGTGCGTCTGTGATGTGCAGGTTGGAAAAATGGATTAATGGACAGAAAATACAGTACATTGGATTTACCAAAACGTACAGAGCAAATGAAAGGTATATATGAAGGTATATCTGAAAAACACAATAGAAATGTTACGCTAAGACTGCATTTCAAGTACGAGAGTACGGTGTGTACTTATAGTGAGCTGTACACAGGGCTGATCAATAACACGATAAAGGCAGATGATTCTATTATAGAGCATTAGCAGCTGCTGTCCGTGTTATTTGTTTTGTATGCATGACACTGGCATGGCCGGAAAGAAAATTAATTCAAATTCAAAGCCACACATCAGCACTTGTACCACTTGATGACAGTTTCATTACCACATTTAAAACACAACAACAACAACTGCTAAAAACGTTATTATTTAAAAACCTGTTGAATAAAGAGGTGGAACATTTACTTATATTTACTAATATTTAGCACTGGAATTTGGCCTGGATGACATATAGATATTGGTATTTATTTATTTTGCAAGGCCTTATGGTTGATTCTAATCATAGTACGGGCTGAGTTCTGTGTGTGGTCATTGTTAGAGCAGAGAGCCATGCTCATGTCTCTCATGCTGCAGCCAGTGAAATCAATTCAGAGTGATTAGTCTGTTATTATCCTGGGTCAGCTTTTATACCAATTTTCAGCTGTCCAGAGATGCTACTGCTGGCACGCAACAAAAGAAAAACCTAAAAAAAACCTCTGCTGGAGTTTTAATTTTCTTCCATACAATGTCATTAGTCTATATTTTATACTGACCTGCCAATAGAAGAGATTCTGGAACAGCTTTAATAGTTTTTACACAAATTGATTTAGTAAATGAAAAGGAAGATAATTGTGATAACACCATCATTTAACACTGCTTGAACTTTTTTGTGTGTGTTGCCCTTCCTTTAAAGGCTTGGAGCTGCTGTACCAGCCTGAGGTGGTGAGGCTCTACCTTTCCCTTCTCACCTGCAGTCACAACCATAACACCCTGGAGGCGGCTGCAGGAGCGTTGCAGAATCTCGCTGCGGGACAATGGGCTGTGAGTGGTTGAAATAGTGACACTTGGCTGCCCCCAGGCATAGCACATTACGTCCTTAGATGATTATACACTGAAATGTCACATATCATATATGTCATATTCACAAGAAACGTGATGTATATATATATACTATATCTAAAGAAGTTTGCTATTTCTGCTCTCACAATGTCCCTGTGTCTTTTTTTTCAGGTGTAGTCTCTGAAATTGCGTCAATATTTAAGTGTAAAAAAAGACAGCAATATGGGTGTGATCGTCTTGATCTAAGTAAAACCCTCCAGACTGACTTTGTCACCAGCCCACATGATCAAAAAAAAAATACTTTTACTGCTGTGTACCCCAGGTGGTTCCATAGTGCTGTCAGATGCCGTGCTTTGTCAAAGATTTATTGTGCCATGAATGTCACTATATTTTAAAATCAAGTGCTGAGGCACGGCTCAGATTAAAGGAGTGTTACAATACAGGGAGTTTGAAATTGGGTTACATCATACACAAGAGGGCAGTGGAGAGAGAACACTCACCCGCCACTTTATTAGGTACACAAAGACACATGAGGCAACTGAAATACATTCTGCATTCTTTGGCTGTAACAAGTGGTTATTTGAGTTACTGTTACAAGTTATTGTTGCCTTTTTTAAATAATCTTGAACCAGTCTGGCTCATTCTGATTTGAATTTCTACATGCCGAAATGCCTTGAAATTGCTGCCATGTGATTAGATATTTGTGTTAAGAAGCATTTAAGGAGGTATACCTAATATAGTGGATGGTAAGTGTAGATGTGGTGGAGAAGGTGGAGAAATAGCCCTCAAAAAGAACTCAGATTCAGATGCTTCCAAAAAATGCTAGGACTGATGTCACTCAGCTGTCATATTTTTTTTGGGGGGGGGGTTTGTTCTTGTAGTTGTCGAGCTACATCCGAGCCACTGTGAGAAAAGAGAAAGGGCTTCCCATTCTGGTGGAGCTCCTGCGCTCGGATGTGGACAAAGTGGTGCGAGCCGTGGCTATTGCTCTCCGGAACCTGGCCATGGACAGACGGAACAAAGAGCTAATAGGTTCAGACTTGTAATTGACATGAACAATACAAATGGCTCTCCACCTGCACCCTTACACTCTCGTTTTCTCCGCTCCCTGTCATCACAGGGAGTTATGCTCTCAGGGACCTTGTCGGCAATCTTCCCTGTGGGCAGCAGCACCCAGCGAAAAATCTTGAGGGAGATACGGTGGTGTCGATTCTGAATACCATCCACGAGATTATAACAGACAGCCCCGAGAATGCCCGCGCTCTCATACAGGGACATGCTGTGCAGAAACTGGTGGCCATCAACAAATCCAGGTATATAATCTCTTTATACGACAAAAGAGCTACAAAGGGATTATAGTAGTGAAACAGCCAGAGCCAAAGATAAAGGGGCTATATGTGAGATGTCTTCTACTGTTTTATCCTCCACATGGGGGTCGCAGGGGGTGCTGGTGCCAATCCCACATGACATAAGGTGAAAGGTTGGGTACATCCTGGACAGGTCACCAGTCCATCCCAAGGTCAATTAAGAGTGTCCAATTTGTCTTATCCCCAAATCGGCATGTTCTTGGACTGTGGGAGGAAACTGGAGGACCCGGAGAAAGGGTGCTGCAATCCAGGTTACAAATATTGGAGAGCATTGTCCCCGTCTCCCTCTTCCCCAGAGACTACAAAGAATTTCCCTTATACCCATTTTCCACAACAAAAACATAATTTGCAGGCTGTAAATGAAAGTTTAAATGCATCATTGTTGTCTGTAAACCCTTGTTTCCTTAATCACTAATGCTATGCCATGGTCATTTGACTTATATAAGGCTCCTTTAATCTCAAATGTCCTTTTGACAAAATGAGATGGAAAATAATAGAGCAAAATGTAGTTGCATTTATAGTATTTGCTGCATTTGTTCTGGCATTTTCTTGATGCAATAGCTCAAGATGCTATCAGCAACCAACATGACCCAGGGCAAAGGAAACATGGATTTTTAATAATTTAGGACAACATCGTCTCGCTGTTGTACAATAACTCCTGATGTTGTCAGCCAATCAGCACGAGAGACCAAGGCAGCCTCCCATGTGCTTCAGACAATATGGGCCTACAAGGACCTGAGAAATGCTTTAATCAAGGCAGGCTGGACCAAGAGCAACTTTAAGGTATTTATCACTGTTTCTGGGACATTTAAAGCTCAAAAAAATGTCAGCATGAACGATGAACTGCAGAAAGGTTAAGATGTGTCGAGAGATAATTTTGGCATTTGCCGTTTTTACACTGATAAAGAAAACTGCTATCTGTGATTGTTGGTACTTTTCTTTCATGTCCAAAATGTAAAAATCTCTCCCGAATGTAAAATAATAGCAACGATAATCATCATGCCATTTTGTAACCTAATATTGTATTTTCTGTTTGTCAAAGCCAACGACGACAGGAGTGGCTAAAAAGTCCAAGGGTGGGAAGCAAGGAGGCGATGACATCACCTTACCTCTCATGGACAAAAACCAAGGTCGAGCAAATCACATGCATGACTTCCCTCAGCAAAATGTCATTAAAGCATCGCCTAAATGAGAAAAGTGTCCTGAAGCTCAGGGAAAGAAGTGATTTTTGAACATTACTGTTGTTCACAACATGTCGGGACAAACACACACACACACACACACACAAAGAATTGGGCGTTTTCGGTCTAAGACCATGTCCTCCTAAAATACAGTCTTAAACCAATGATGTAGTGCCCACATTACATAGTGCAAAGACTTGGCTTATTAGCCTGAGCGGTCCCTCCCAGAGGCAGAGCAGGCGCATGGCACGCATCAGCAGTCACATTAAATTTGAACATTATTCCAAAAGAGCAGCCTGCTCTGCCACATTGAGAGTGACCTCTATCTTCCAGCTAAAACAGAGATTTCTGCTTAATTATATTTGCCTGTTGTGTTCCTCAATAGATTAGGGGGTTGTGTGGATTCCTTTATGAATCTTATTTTTGGATTCAGTATAATTTTTTAGCTGAAGGAATACTTGTATTTAGCTTTGCATGACTACAATAGGGATAGTATTTTTGAAAAATTGTGCTTCCCAACCTCAGTTTCCCCTGAGTCGAGAAATATCTTCATTCTTTTTTTTGTTACGTGCCCACCAGTGACACTTGGTCCGAGCCTTGGTCCGAGGCTTGAAACTGCAACGCTAATTCCGCACTTTTTAGAGTCACTCGTAGGGGGACGGGACCTTATTCCCAGAATGTAAACAGTGTCCGCCATCTTTGCTAACAGTTAAGCTAACAGGACCAAGTGTCACTTGTGGGCACGTAACAAAGAAAAGAAGATATTTCTCAACTCAGGGGAAACCTTTTCAAAAATACTACCCTATTCTAGTATTACAAAGCTAAATGCAAATCAATGACGTATTCCTTTAAGTGACAGAACTCACATTTCCAAAGGTAATTTCTTGTTATGTTCATGTACCTATTGCTACACATTTACTATATTGTCTTGGTAATGTGACCTTTGTTTTTGCAGATGTATATTCCAGCTTAGAGCCAAATGATAGGGTTGGAGATGGAAAAGGGCCTGTTGTGGAAAGAGATGCTCTCCAGGTATTCTGCTGTTTTCATGTAGCCTGTTGAACACTCCATGCTTCATACTGTATGAAGTTCTGCATATACTGTAGGTGGTTGTAATTAATTGCTGACTTCACGTCCTATACCCACAGGATTATATTTTAAACAATTACTTCCTTATGACTCATGCCTACTGTTGTGTTTTTATGCAAATTGGCTAACGCTGCCTTTTTTTATTTGCATATTTCTTGACCTATAGGCTATAAGTGAAAGGAAACACTTCATCAGAGCTGGCAGACCTGCAGTGGGCCTCATGGATAACAAACCTCCACCGCTGGACTCCTGGGTGTAAACATATCAACACGGCCACCCAAGCCGGTTAAAACCTGCAGAGACACCACTGGTGAAACACAGATTTGTGCCATTTGATCATACTTGTGCAGACAGAGAAACATATTACAGTTAAAAAACAATTTCCTTCGTTGTTAGGAAATAACGTGTCAAACTAAGTATGGAGATTATGTGACAATATGGTCTGGATTTTGTCATTTAGGATAACACTTTGTCTTAAATCGTAATGGATTGCTTATCTGAGAAAGCCTAATTATGCAAGCTGTGGTGAGACAAGACCCCAAAGAATATATTATGACATGTACAGTTTAAATTCTACTGCTATTCCACTGAGATAACTAATAACACTTACTAGTTTGTCAAGTTATTAAGACCTCAAAAGACATGTCAGTCTGTTACTGTCCATCTCCCTAAACTGAGGGAAATATCCGCGTTAAATGCTTTTTAAAATATGTTTGTCAGTGTTCGAGATAATTAGGAATAGGGCTCTTGTCGACATAGTCATCAAAGCATTCAAATCCTTTGGGAATTCATTTTGTTCTTGACAAAACTGTTATCAGACTAGTCTGTGCATCCGTTAATATCCCCCTATTACATTTGTTTTTTCACGGCAGGCAAAATGAGATTGTAAATGTGTAACTAAGGACTGTTAATAATCTAAATGAGGGCATTTATATTGTAATATTTATTGTAATACCCACATTATTAATTCAAAGTTATTGATGTGTATTAGCTAATACCCGTAAGTAATACTACATTCAGTACAACTCTGCTTTGCAGTGGTCCTTTTTGCATTGCGATGTCGAATGAAAAATAAAATGATGTGCATTATTTCTCATTTTTGTTCATGTTGTGCTTTTGTATCATGGGCTGGATGTTATGTATCGGTGGGTGACTGTTTGACTGAAATGAATAGATACAAGTATGTAGACTTTAACCCAGCCTTTCCCAACCTAACCTAACTTTGTCTACATCAAATGATAATATAGTATCATCATCATGATAATATAATATACTAAATACCAAAACACAGGTTGAGTCAAAAATCACATAATCACTTGAATTTAATGACCAAATGTTTCATAAATAAGTGATTATATATTATATTACATTTGCTGAAAATGATTGAACTTAATACAGATATCAGGTCTTCACTGGCAGAACAACTTTCACACAAAATGGTGTCCATTTTATTCAGGTTACTCAGTTCTGATGATTTCCACATATCTACATTCCTTTGTATTTCTAACTACAGTTTAATTAGTTATATTTTCAATTATCAGAAGACCATCTTCATCATTATTATTGCAGTTTGCGATGTTCATTTTAGATTTATATTAACTTTTGTCAAGAGAAAAGCATAGATTGAAATGAGACTCAATATCAGTGGAAATGAAGGTCACGAGTGTGGTGGAGAGAGAGAGAGAGAGGAGGGCTGAGTAGGACCTTAGTGACATATGTCAGGACAGCACATTGGACAGCAAAGCCCTGCCCTCACAAAGTGGAAGATCAACAAGGGCAAAGCCGTTTTTTTCTTTGTCCCCAACAGCAACCTGTTGTCCTTTTTAATGAAGGTCAGTCCTTTCTCAAAACGTTGAACGGTCCACAAGTACTCCCGTCTCCACAGGATCCATCACACCTTATCAACTGATACTCAGGCCTTCGGATCTAAAACTTTCCTCCACGCAACCATGACCTCTTCAGTCTTCTCCAACCTTGGGTTTATGTGCTCTCTGAATTTTATCCTGCTGGTGTTGACTGGTTGGAGCTTGAGCAGTCCCATCAGCTCTACCGTGAGCCATCACAGGGCATCGGCCAGTAGGGATGTGGGTGACCATTCACTTTTTGATGCACAGGACTTTCTGAGCCAGTTTCTGTCCACACTTAACCTCACGGAGGTGGGGCCCAAGCCAAGGCCCCTCACTGCCCGTAAGGAGCCACCAGAGTACATGCTGGAGCTGTACAACAGATTTGCCAATGACCACACTTCTGTGCCTTCAAGCAACATTGTTCGCAGCTTCAAGAATGAAGGTACAAGCTTGTTTTCTACAACACCATAAAATCCTCAGGAAATGTTGCACATTTTGTTAAATGAAGAAAAGAATTCATAAAGACAAATAATGCTAATAAAACATTATATCTTAGTGTTACATTTTTCATAGATAGTTGCTGGACAGAAAAGTGTGTGATGTATGTTTTTCTTGTAAATACTGGCTACAGGCTTCATCTTCAAAAATGTATAAAGAATATAATTCAAACAATCATAATAAACACATTATGATTGCTGTGCATTTGTTTACATTCTAACAGGCAGTGGCTGTGAATTTTAAAGATGTAAAATGCAAACAAAATGCATTGAGACACATCTATTGATATTTTAATTTCAGATTCCTCCCCATACAGTTTATCGACCAGAGGTGTCAGGATATTTCCTCTGCTGTTCAACATCTCCATGCCCCACTATGAGCATATAACAGTAGCTGAGCTTCGCCTTTTCACCCTGGTCCAGAAGGCCCAAAGACCGTTCCCTGGCCTTGACTGCAAGGTGACCATTTACAAAATACATGAGGGCGTCGTTTGGACAGAAGAGGTGGGGAAAGAAGGGAGAAGGAGGAACAAAGAAAAGGTGGTGCAGACGATGGATTTGGAGGAACTGGTGACAACGCATATTCGTGCCAAACATAACAGCTGGGTGTCATTTGACCTGACACATGTGGTTACTCTCTGGCAGAAATCGGGGTGTGCAACTCACAGACTGGAAGTCCATGTGGCAGGTCTGGTTTCAGCGGAAGAAGGAGAGGCCACACAAGAGGTCAGAGAGGAGAGTAAAAATTTGGTTGAGCTTGATATTGACCGGAGCACGGATGGAAAACAAAATGCAGTCATGATCGTGTTCTTAGATGATCAGAGCAAAGACCACAAAGAGGATAAAAAAGGGCTCACTCAGATGATTGAGCGCGAGAATGACCTTCCTGAAAACATGGGCCGGAGCCAACAAACTTTCTGGGGGCATTTGAATCACAACACTGGCCACGCAAACCAGGATGACCTGGACAAGCAGTCACTCGTGCTACTGCAGTCCAACCTTATCTATGACACACCTCCCCGAATCCGTCGCAATGTTAAGAGCGGGCCATGCAAGAGGACCCCGCTCTTTGTGGATTTTAAAGACATTGGCTGGGACACATGGATCATCCAGCCTCTGGGCTATGAGGCGTACGAGTGCAATGGCGTGTGCAGCCCTCCTATGACCTCCGAAGTCTCGCCCACCAAGCACGCCATCGTGCAGACTCTGCTGAGTGTTAAGAGTCCAGAAAGAGCATCGCGTGCCTGCTGTGTACCCACTAAACTGGAGCCCATATCACTTCTTTATCATGATAACGGCGTGATCACTTTCAATCACAAGTACGAGGGAATGGTGGTGGCAGAGTGTGGGTGCAGATAGTCCTGAAAGTGCTGCTGCTGCTGCTACACAGAGACTGCTCATTGCACATGTCTTCTCCTGTGCTAGTATCCACAATATCTAAGATCTCATACAGTGGTGTGCGTATAAACACAGTTCTGGACCTAGTTGTGAATGAGTGATGGACACAAGTTGTGTGCTTAATGTAAATGTGCAATTGTATAATTGTATAATTGTACAGTGGCTTGAAAAAGTATGGGAACCCTTTGGCATTTTCTGGTTTTCTGTATGATTGTGTCTGTTCTTCAGCATAGCCACACATATTAAAAAACACAATGTAATAGAATTTAAACTATTTAAACATTCACAGTAATGATGGGGTAAAGTATGTGGACCCTTGGACTTAGTAACTTGTTAAATCTTCATTAATAGCCTCAACCAAGTGCTTCTGGTAGCTGTGTATTAGACCTGCACATGTTTTATGAGGAGTTTTTTTTAAACTATTCTTCAGAATAGCTTCAGCTCACTAATTTTTTTCATTTGTCTGAGCTTGTTTGAGGACATTCCATAGCATCTATGCTGGTCTGGTCTATTGTCTTTAGTTGAAGCGATTGAATGAACGTGGATTCACTTAAGTGTCCTTTGTCCTATGACATTTTTATGTTTGTATGTAATGACATTTTGATGCCATATGTAAGTCTGTGAGTTCTTCCCAAACAATCCCACCTTGGTTTCATTAGGGCATAAAATATTTTTCCCAGAAGCAGCAGTGGCTTCCTAATGGACCCCCTGCATGTTCAGTGTTTTGTGCCAGGAGGTAAGCATTAATCCTTGGAGTCTTCTTGACTGGTCGCCCACTTCTAGGCAGAACAGCAACAGTGCACAATAAATTGTCTACATTTATAGACAAATTGTCTTTGTGACGACTTTGGAACCCTTACCAACTTCATAGAAATCAACAACTCTTAATGGTAGGTATTTTTGTAAGGCATGGTTCATATTCTTGTGAAGAGCAAAATCAAGATGTTTAAATGTTTCTTATCAGCCAAAGTAGTTCTTAATCACACCTCCAAACTTATTTTGGAAGTCATTAGTCTAAGGGTTTTCTTACTTTTTGTGTAAAACAGTTTAATTGTTTGTCTGTTATTAGCTCAGACAAACAAGAACAGATCGCTTTTTATGACAAATTTAGTCAGAAACCAGAAATTACAAAGGAGTCACATACTTTTTAGCCACTGCAGTGCAGTTTTTACATCAGTAGAGAATGTAAAGCTTTCATAGTACTGCTGCAAATCTTCTTAAACTGTCTGTTGCGATATATGATAAGTATTCGGTGAGTGTATGTATATTACAGTGCATTTAAAACAGATTCCATAATTCATTCAGTAACAGACCGTACATCACACAAGGTGAACAAAAAGCACCTGTAGCAAATATCTGAACATTAAACACTAAATATGTCTGCATTATTAAAGGGAGTCAGAAGGTTACATTCAGCAGCACTGAAGGTATATGTCGAAATGCATGTGAGATAATAAGATATTATTATATGTTATTAAAGAGCAGTGATTCAAGGTGCAGAATCAGGAACTTATTATATATTATTTCAGTATTTCACGCTGTATCTTTTTGTGTGAATAGTCATCACAGATCTTTCTCCAAAAAAATCCAAAAACCTTCCTGTGATATGTTTTATTTTGGCAGAAAGTCCTAATACAGAAGTTAAGAGGCTTTAACTTATCCACTTAAACTGAACTAGTCCGATAATAAAAATCTAGAGTAGGTACCATATCACAACAAGTTGCACTATTGTTCTTATGTTGTTGTTTTTTTAATTCAAACTCTCTTTAATTGAATTGTAATTGGCCAGTGATGCTACAATTCTATATAAGCAGATGCAGATGTGTAAATTGCTTTTGTGCCCTGTTGCATGCCGGAGCCATGGAGATTACTTCAAGACTGACATTTCTCCCTTTTTACGCTTGCGGGAAAATCTATTTTTGATGGCTTTTGAAAGGAGTGGATTCTCGCTGTGTCTTGGAGCTCCTCTGAACCTCTGTTTCTGAAAATATTTATAGATTTCTAACACTGCTGTTAATTCTGTAAAATCTGTCTCTGTATCTCATAGCCATACCCTGCTGCTTTTGGTTCTCACATTTATGTCATAATGGCTGCAAACAAAATAAAACATCTGAAAAACCAAACTTTGATCACATAATCCCTCGTTTCAATGCCAGGTGATCACAGCACTCCACACCTTAAACAACCTTAAACCCCATCCCTGTAATGTCACATGCCTGACGGGCCTCTCTCTACCATGCTCCATGCCATAGCGATAAGGAGGTGTCAGAGCCTGGAGTCTCGTAGACCGTCACTCAGGATGAGACGCCGCTCCAAGTGGCAGCGTTGTGAGAAGGTGGTGTTAGATTCCTGGTCTCCAACACCAACATGCTCTATTGACAATCCTGCCATCAGGTTGTTCAGTGCCCTCTGAACCCTTCTCACTTCCTTTTTCTGATATGAGCATGCTGACACCCTTATCGAGGGCCACAGGACCAGTACAACTGGAAAAAATACATGTCACATCATCACCCAGCCTCTGCTGTTAACAGTCGGAAGCAGATAACAATAATGGGATAACACCGTGGACCTTTCTAACTTAATGGGATCTTCACTCGGCATGCAGATTTACATAGGCCAAGTGTGCAGGGCAGAGATACTGACTTGCATTGAGGTGAATTTTATTTACTAACAGTGGCTTTTTGCTGCTTTGGTTTAAGGCAGTGTCTGTTCTTATTGTTCATCCAGTGATATGAGGATTTAAACAGAAGATCCACATCTAGCATTAAAGGTCAAAAACAATATGCAAATATTGCATTCCTTAAAATAACAGCTTCTAAATATGATTCATTCTGCAGCCTGGGCCCCTGTCTTTATCTAAGTTCGGAGAGTGGGTAGAAACACTGCAAGTAGTGAACTCCAGAAACTGCCAGATATTTATCATCAAACGGCTAAAAGAGGACTGGTTTTAAGTAAATATAGTAAATTTGAAGTTAATCACTTCATTTCAGTTGTGTACTTTTCCTTTTGCCAATCTTACAACATTATACAAAGTTATTAATGAAATACAAACTGTTACTGCAATTTCTGTAATAAACAAAAAAGTTTATTACAGTATACCCACACAAGGGGGAGACGTTTTGTTACAATAACAATTATCACATTGCAAACACACTAAAATAGAATTGTATTTCTATGGTGACGGGCAAG
The DNA here is from genome assembly GCF_958295425.1 of Solea solea. Lineage (NCBI taxonomy): Eukaryota > Metazoa > Chordata > Actinopteri > Pleuronectiformes > Soleidae > Solea > Solea solea. The sequence continues at coordinate 12,244,872 of NC_081152.1, forward strand.
TTTTCTTGAAGATGCACATGAAAATAATGTTTGCTTTATCACTGGATAGAAGAAAGAAGGAAAGAGGAGGAAAATATGTTGATATAAAAGAGAGTAATAATAATGAATGAGTAATAATACTATAACATTTGTATTGCTTTATACAGATCCTAGTCAACCAGAAATATCAAACACATACAATAATTGATAAGTGGAATGTGAATATATTGGTTTCATGATTTTCTGATTATGGTGAGGTCACTTTCAAATAAGCAGTCATACATGCTACCTCAGAATACAAAGAAATACATTATTAAATATTTGTCCAATGGAATAGGATAAATATATTAAATTTCTCTTCAATTTAAAGTCTTACCCTTTTTATCTTGATGTAATCTGAGTAAATGTTGCTGTTGTAAATGTGTTGTTTACCTTGTCTAACCCTTTGCTTTTTCAAAGCACTTTGGCTTAATGAGCTAAATAAATAAATTTGACTTTATTTAAATGAAGATATTTTTCATTAACATTAGCAGGTGTCTGAAACTTAAATGATCTTGGGGTCATTGAGCATCTAGTCTGGCCAGAGCCTGTCAAGTGAAAAACTATGAGCTAAAAATGACTGTATATCGGAAAATTCTATCATGATATTTCAATTTCAAAATAAAAGTGTCTGTGTTGATTTGGAACAATGCATAGTTCATGATAAAAATGTATTTATGATGGAATAAATGATTGTGGCTGGGCCACATGAAATGGGCTTAGAGGGCCGCATGTCGTCCGCGGGCCGCGAGTTTAAGACATCTCACTAAGTAACGGCTCGAAAGTGTCTTTCTGCTGTGTACAATTTACAGAGTGTAGGTGTGTTGGTTGTATTTCTCTTGTCGTTTTTAAGAAATGAGGAAAAAACAGCAGCAGGGCCACGCCTGTCACATTTCACGCGCGCACGCGCAGTTGGACCGTGTGGTGGGTGGACAGAGATTGTTGTTTATTTTCGTGATTTGCTAACCAGTAAACGTTTTTTGCTCAAACGCTAACATTTAACGCATAAAAAGTGTAAACCGCTAAAGATCAACGTGAACGTATTTCACTTACAAGTGACTGCATTTCGCGAGGTAGCGTGTTTTAGCTAGCGGGTTAGCGTGAAGTTGATTAATGTCTCTATAGCGTTAGCTGTTAGCGGACTATGTTAGCACGCTAGCTAAGACTGGACACGGAATATCAAAGTTTAATTAAAACCACCCAGTTACCGTTCCATTCTTATTGGGTTAACGCCACGATAACATTCACGGTAAGTCCTCAAATCAGGGTGAGTTTGGGGCTCTTTGAGACAGTTAATGCTGCGGTACCAAGTCATAGCTAACACCGACATTAGCTGGGGAATCTCAGCTATCTGCATGTCCTCTCTAATAATTCCATTTTAATTGGATATGTTTGTGAAATCGACCAACTAGTATTTCAGACTAATTTCAGACTGGTTTAGCTACACAGTGCTGAGGCGTTGTTCGGAAGGATGAAGCTGGCTGTGTTTATCTGCTCTGGTGCCCATCAGGGCTAACATTAGCTTAGAAAAAGCTGCAATAAATGTCATCATATATTAAATCCCAATGTAGAGTATATGCGTATTATTGTTAACAGGGAAACGACCGTTTCTCAGACTATAAAATGTTTTGTTTTGCATTTCAGACGAAATGATATGGACATTTTTGCAGAAGACGAACTCTGAGGTGTTCTGCATGCATGAATGTGAGCTATTACTGCAGTGGTTATACTTTCAAATAAGGATTGATCCCTGCAAACAGACGTTATGTGTTTTTGTTTTTTTGTGTTTTTTGCACTTAATATACCACAGATGTACTTATAATCAAAGCATTTATCCCAAGAGTTTTTGAAAATTGTCTAAAAACCCAGAAACTACAGAGTATAGTTGTTCTGTTATTATTAGAATCTATAAACTGTTCTCCTTTTTTTTTTAGGTGTTTTTTTAATTGTAGTTAAATGGTCCTTGACCAGAGTTTTAATGTCGGTTAAATATTTACTCTAGAGGTGAAGTCAGAGGTATTTCTTATAATACAGTGTTTGGCGTACCCATCTTAACACATCTCTGTCTCTGTTCAGATTGCTAAACAGCTTTTGATCAACACCTCTACTGGTAAAGCTATAGAGGATACAGCTGGAAAGCCTCCCCTAGGTTGAAACCTAAGGAGCAAAATGTCCATCACAAACACTCCCACCAGTAACGATGCCTGCTTGAGCATCGTGCACAGCCTGATGTGCCACCGGCAGGGAGGGGAGAGTGAAAGCTTTGCCAAGCGGGCTATCGAAAGTCTTGTCAAGAAGCTGAAAGAGAAGAAAGATGAGCTGGATTCCCTTATCACAGCCATCACTACGAATGGAGCGCATCCCAGCAAGTGTGTAACCATACAGCGAACCTTGGATGGACGTTTACAGGTGCAGTAGCAGATGATGCAGTGTAAAGTTGGCTTTGTAATATGCTCCGTGAAAACTTCAGGAGAGAACACAGAATCATTGTCTCATTAGATTCTCTTTGTTCTTTAGGTTGCAGGGCGTAAAGGTTTCCCCCATGTTGTCTATGCTCGACTGTGGAGGTGGCCTGATCTCCACAAGAATGAATTGAAACACGTGAAATATTGCCAGTATGCCTTTGACCTGAAGTGTGACAGTGTTTGTGTGAACCCATATCACTATGAGAGGGTCGTCTCTCCAGGCATTGGTAAGTCAGTGATCCATATTTTTTTTTAGCCTGGCTGGATATCATTATTTTATGTTTTTGTGAATGTACAGTAATTGTAGAGATACATTAAAGGGTTGTGAAGTTTGATGCGAGTTCATTGATTTGTTGATTTGAGCATTGCTAAAGCTATTACTGGATTGTTATTCCTCAAATACATTTTTAAATATATAACATTGTTCTACATACTATTCTTAGTGATCATGGATTTCTGTACAATACAATAATACATTTGATAACGGTACTGCCAACCAACTAACATTTGTTACTTTATTATTTTTCAGACTTATCAGGGCTGACGCTTTCAAGTTCAGGTAAGGAGATGCCAGAATTTATGTTTTTGCTCTTTCATGGTTTTGAGAATATTCATCAGCTCTAACTTTGTTTGTTATTCTCTGATAGGCCCACTCATGGTGAAGGATGAATATGACTATGATAACCAGCAATCTCACTCCAGCTCTGAGAACCACTTGCAGACTATCCAGCATCCACCATCAAGGCCTGGTCCACAAGAGACTTTCAGCAGCCCCACTCTGCTCCCTCCATCAGAGAGCAGCGGTTCTGCTTCAACCTCTGCTTTCTCCACAATCAGTGCTGGACCCTCGAGTGAGACACATACCATATAAACTGTACTATTTTTGCCAATTAGAAACAAATACATTTGATCAACTTCAATAGTTCTGCTGAAGAAAATATGAATCTAAGGATTATCCGCCACCCCCACCAAAATACCTGGACATTTCTGTTGTACTGTTCATTAATTTATTTCAAGTTTGCACAAATATGGCATCACAATTCTTTTAAATTTATGTCTACAGATCCTACCCCCAATTGGAGCAGGAGCAGCAGCTTTACTCCTGCGGTGCCTCAGCACCAGAATGGTCATCTGCAGCATCATCCACCCATGCCTCACACAGGGCATTACTGTAAGTAGATGAGGAAACACCCCCCCCCCCCCAGTATCTGAATAATTTATGAATACAATTTATTAGAGATATCAAAATTAATATTTGCACATTTTCACAGGGCCGGTTACTAATGAAATTGCTTTCCAGCCCCCCATATCCAATCACCCTGGTGAGTGTAAAGAAGTGAATGAAAAAATATTCATAAATTTACCCTTTATTATTTATAAAATTGTAACTAGGATCACTATAAACCCTTTCACCTCTGTTTGCTTTTTTCCCAGCTCCAGAATACTGGTGCTCTATTGCTTACTTTGAGATGGACGTCCAGGTAGGGGAGACATTTAAGGTCCCGTCCACATGTCCAATTGTTACTGTTGATGGCTATGTGGATCCATCAGGAGGCGATCGCTTCTGCTTGGGCCAACTGAGCAATGTTCACAGGACAGAGAACATAGAAAGAGCCAGGTACTGACATTTGAAGGTTTTGAATAAGACAATATTGTTTATTCAAGCAGGCAGAGTTCTATATATAATAAGTTAGTAAGAGATATGTTTTTCTCTTTCGGACCTCAGGCTTCACATCGGTAAAGGTGTACAGCTGGAGTGCAAAGGTGAAGGAGATGTGTGGGTGCGCTGTTTGAGCGATCATGCAGTGTTTGTGCAAAGCTATTACCTGGACCGTGAGGCTGGACGCGCTCCTGGAGATGCAGTTCACAAGATCTACCCCAGCGCTTACATCAAGGTGATCTTTTTTTTTTTCTCTTTTATGTTATTGCCGTTAAGCCCAACTGTAAAACATGTGGAGCATCCTCAGAAAAGTTTAATTCTATCTTATTAAGGTCATACCTTTGCTCATCACAGGACTTACTTAGTGTTGTAACCAATCTCGTCTCCCACCAGGTGTTTGACTTGCGTCAGTGCCACAGACAGATGCAGCAGCAGGCAGCAACAGCTCAAGCAGCAGCCGCAGCTCAGGCGGCAGCAGTGGCTGGTAACATTCCTGGACCTGGCTCTGTGGGAGGCATCGCCCCTGCCATCAGTGAGTAATCTAACTGTTTCTTTTCTCTTCAGCCAGTGTATTATTTTGATTGCTTCTCAGAATCTCTATTTATACATGCATTTGGTGTCCAGACTAAAATCAGGGACTTTTATACCACCTCAATGCTCTGTGCAGACCTCCTGAAACCCTGAAAACTAAAGTAACTTCATCCATTTTATGTTTGGGTTGGACAAATTATGGCTTGTGCAGCTGTATCATGCAGAAAAATGTAAATATCTAGTCTAGACAGCTCAACTGTACAGTATAATACACAGCAAGATGATGACAAGGGAGCTGGATTCATTTTTTTCAGAGCATAGCAAAAACAAATTTAAAAAAAACCACTAAAACGGATATAAATACTAATTGAATTCAAGGCATAAACCAAATCAAAATAAATGACAAGTAACCATTGCCTTCAGGTTGTGCATCTTAACTTTCAGAACCAGTTCCTTAAGCCTAACACAAGTATTACTTTAAAGCACACAGGATTAAACACAAAAACCAAGAAACAAAAACAAAACCCCTTACAGTTAAGCAGCACTGGTACAGCAGCCGTCTGTTAATCTGAACGCAGACTGTTTCTAGTTATTGATGTTTCTGTTAATGCTTCCCTGCAGTTCTTAAATGATCTTTGAAACAGATGTAAATATCACATTGTTGTTGCTGGTGTGCCTTACCATCTCTACACTTGCTGTAAAACGACTTTGCCAGCATGGCTAGCATTGCATAGCATGCTGCATTTGGGCCGTTCATCTCTGCTTTTCCCTCATCGCTGTTTGTTTTGTCCCGCTTCATTTTGCTGTGCGTCAGCCTTCTCTCCATTGTGTCCACATTAACTCATCGTGTATTGTGTTTCCGCTTCTACTACTTCTTCTGTGTGTCGTGGTTGGCGTTCATGTCCTCCAAGCAAAACACAGTGCTGCTCTGTTTAAACAGTAGTGAAACGGAGCTTCGATGTGAAACATCTTTGCTTCGAGGATTATTATCGTTTCATCCTGAACTCCACCTTTGTACAACAACAGTAACTTTACTGACATGTCTTTGGTTTGGCCTGTGGTTGCCACGCTGATCTGAACGTTGCTGTGTGCTGCTCCTCTGCAGGCTTGTCTGCAGCCGCGGGCATCGGGGTCGATGACCTGCGCAGGCTGTGCATCCTGCGGATGAGCTTTGTGAAAGGCTGGGGACCCGACTACCCACGGCAAAGCATAAAAGAGACACCCTGTTGGATTGAAATCCATTTACATCGGGCTCTACAGCTACTGGATGAAGTTCTGCACACCATGCCAATAGCTGACCCTCAGCCTCTTGACTAAGTTGAAAGACACAATTGTACAAAAACAGACAAACACAAAACAAAAATCGGACTGTACACATTACAGACAACTCCACCTATGGGCCCGGAGTGCCGAAGGAGGACTGCAACTTCAGGGATGATGAGTAGGTCATAAGGACTAAGAGCGAGGACGTGAAGATTGGTAGTATACTCCAAACGCACTGCTTTTCCATTCTAGTGCTGGGAGCGGTTGTCAGTTTACTGAACTAGACTCCCAGGTCTGTGTGTTCAGTGACTTCCACACAACAGCTGGAGGAGCATGTGAGTCACACTGGGAGGAGTTGTAGCATAGTGGAAACATGCGGCCAAGAGGATGTGCATATGAAAGGAAGCCGGGATTGTGACATTGTTCAATTGGGACTCTACGGTATAATATGCAGTGAAGAAGGCTCTCGTATCTTGAGTTTGATTTGAAAAAATAACCTCACACCACTACGAGGAAAAGAATGTGTCCACACCGAGGTTGAAATATGCTGAAATCTTATCAATTATTCAATTAACCTAAATAATGCAGAGAACATGTTGGACTGTGGGTGTTTTCTACTATAATGGTTAATGATGTTGAATAAGACAGTTGATTGATCTCTATTAGACTAATTAGTCAGAACACAATCACTTTGGTTCAACGGAAACTGTTGAGCTGAGCCCGTGTTAGTGGATGCAGAGCTGTTGTATATCCTGTCAAATGTGAGTTTTGTTGGTGTATACTGCCACCGGTCTAGTCCTCCTTCAGTGGCTCTCTGGTGTGAATATCACTTCATGTAAGTGGAGTTTTATTCCTCCCTTTGCAGATCAGGACATGTATGTGAAATAATGTTATTCACCCCCACCCCCTTCCTTTTGTTGTAAAATATTATCTTAAAAATGTTTCTCAGAGCTAACGGTCCTCCTTGGTGATTTTTGATTCATAGCCCTCCCTTTTTGAATAGTTGTTTTTATTAATGTAAAGAACATTTACAAAGACCCTTTTTTAGTTGAGCTCAGCTTCTCTTTTTAAAAACAGTTATTCTAGCACCAGGCAAGGCTGTTGAGGCAGTGAGAGTTTTCTACTGAAGTTTTACTAAGTCCCCCAAGTTAATTGAAAAGATTAAAATGCATTTTTTTAAAAGAAAAATTTATTATACACATCAGCGTAATATTATTTGTTTGTCTTTTTTTTTTTTTTTTTTAAATTAGATGTATTTTAGTGTCTATTAGCACTTTATTAGTTTGCCTAAGTATTTTGTCTTGTTTTTGTTGTGTGGTTACTTGTATCCATATAATATCTTAGGATCCTAAGTGTATATATAAGTATATCTTAGGTCTGAGGCTACTTTTGGACCCCACAAGCGGTGTCTGCCCAAAATCTCTTTTCAGTATCAAATGTTTCACCTGCAGAAGGATCTGTAATGTTTCCTGATGGAAACGGCCACAATCTCTTATATTCTAAAGATACATTTGGGTGGATTATCATGATAAGTTAGCTCACTTCCACCCATTTTAAAATGCACATTTTCTTTTTATGGACAACTCATTAACGTAGGTAACAGCCGAGGAAAGAAGTTGAAGAGGGTTGAACTGTGAGAGGAAGTGTAGCCATATCGATGCCAAAAATACTGAAAAGTAGGACGTTCATCACACTTCAGTCATTTCAGTGTTAACGTCACTACTTTCAATTTGGTTTTTCATGCTCAACGGAATGATTTTAGTTTTTTGCTCAGCACTATTCATACAATACTTTGGTATTTTGGAGCTCTGTTTACAGCTGTTGCAGTATTTTATACTTTTTTGCTACCTTTACACTTATGAACCACTCTGGCTGCACCTGAAAATAATTATTATTTTTTTTAAAGTAAAAGAAATGCTGTACAATTTTCAGGAAATGCAAGTTTGTGCTCATTGTAACCCTTTACAATTAAGTCATACATAACAGAGTTTGAATGATGTTGGTGTTTTTATGTACGAATACGGTTGAATAAAATTTAATGGGCTAATACTACTGCGACATTTGATCGGTGTGTGAACTAAAACCAAGCCAGGACACTCGACGTTGAACAAGAGAACATTTATTACTGCAAAGACATGTCACAAATCTTAAGAAAACAACACTAAAGCTAGCCTGAGCTGAGATCTGAAATATTCAGAAAACCAAACTACATGTGTCTTTAATAGTTTCTATAATCATCAATACAACACACTAAATGATATCTTTAGAAATATAAAAGTCCCCCAATTGTCCTCATTTTTTATGCAAAATACACAATACAAATCACCCTACACGCATTGGTTCGCTTGCCAGTTTGAGAAGATAAGAAGGAAACTTAACAGCACACAAAAAGAAAGTTACATGAAATTTGTGTGTATATATTATATCAGATACTATACATAATCCCAAAAAAGAGGAAAAAAAAAAATTAATCACAAAAGCACTTGAGCCAACAAATCCGATAAAATGTTCACCAAAAAAGAACAAATCAAATAATTAGGACACAAATAAATAGAACTTTTTTCAGTTTTTGATATATATACATATTTTTGTCTAGGGTGAATCAAAATAAAAACCTTCCCCCAAATGCACCTGCCAAATGCTTGTGCTTGCATTAGAGCGTGCTACAGATGGCCACGACTCACTGCACTGTCAAATGGCACTTGAAAACATCCAAATACAAATCTCAAACAGGTCACAGCATTCAGAAAATATCATTTGACAAAAGAAAAAGTCACTATCATGAGAAAACCAGTCGCAGGAGAGCGCTTTCCTTACAGTAACTCTCCTTGTTCATGAGCCAGCTCTATACAATAAAACGTCGTTTTCAGGTCATCCACCGTGTGTTAACCACTCGGTGTTTGTCTCTGGTGTCACATCCAATAAATAAACAGTCCAGTCTGAGAACAGGGATTTCTTTTTTTCTTTCCTCAGCCATGGTGTGTTCTCAGTTGCAGCACCTGTGCAATCAAATGTCTGCTCTGATAAGCCTCTATCTGTAGCCCACTAGAGACCCAATCGTCACCCAGGCCATCTGCACTGGCCAGGGTGAAATTAAAGGCACTGGAGTCTGCTGTGGGTCAGTGAAGCTGCCATGTTGTCCAGGTGAGAAGGCATTTCTTCGCTTTCACTCTCCCCCCCCCGATTGGTTAGGAAACGGGCTCATTTGCACACAGCGGTTACGAGAAAAAAAACCGAAAACAAACAATTCTCAATTTCTGAGAAATTAAGTACAATTGTGTTGGCAGCATTAACATTAGTCCAGTGTCAACCAGGCAGGGTTGAAAATGCAAACAAGCTAAATCACTGTGTGGCACATCAGTCTATGTGAAAACAAAACACGATAAAAAAAAAAGATAGGGAAGAAAGAAAACCCGAACGACGAAACGGTTTCTAGCAGCACATGGTAGGCGTGCAAGACCAGAAAGCACTTAATGATCCTAAAGCACACAATTAAGATTGAAATAAAACCATTTATCTTTTTTTTAAAAAACAAAACAAAAAAAAACAAAAACACTTCCACTCCAGGCACAAAAGAATACATGATACCATCGACAGTGTTGTAGTTAATTCATACGACAAAAAGGAGCGGAGGCTCATGTCGGAGAACATAAACAAATAAAACATCAATCAGCAAGAGGTGGGATATTCTATCCTGCAAAACCCTTTATTCCTAAACCAGTACATATCCAGATTTGTGACAAAAATGACTTTTCTTTTACACACTGCATTCTCAACAACTCGAGGGAGAGTTTATTTTCCGCAGTTATAATGTGAACAAAACAAAGGTTTAGGTTATTTATGAGGCTCTGGACAAAGATCGAGGGCTTATGTTTATTGATTCGTTCATCTAGTGTTCTCTCAACTTGCATTTGGCCGTTAGTTGGGGAGCAGGGTCACAGTTCAATGTAAAAAAACAAAACAAAACAACAAAACACCCCAGGCCTTGCTACTGTACTTCCAGTCTTGTCGACGTCCTCGGGGGATAAGATAAGATAGCAAGATTTGTGTGTGCTCTCCGTTTCTAGATCTGGTAAACCAGACATTTCAAGCCAATAGGATCGGGGGAGGGGGGTTGAGTGAGTGATTCTATAGGAGTTGAAAATAAATTAACAAAACTACAAGAGTCGTTTGACCCAGTTACCTAAATGACACACAATATTTTCCCACCTTCCTTTACTACTGAGCATGTTTTCTGCACACAGCCTACAATAAGACGGAAAACAATGGCAGAGATCCTGTGCCTGTGTACTGGTAGTATTTAAAAGGACTTTTTTCTTTTAAAGACTGATTACAACAAAGAATAGTGCCAACCCTTCTTTAACATCCGTAATCAATCCACAGGGGGTTAAAAATGAAAATAAAAAAAAACACCTTCTGGTCCTCCTGTACAGTAGTTCTGCTCTTTGCAGTGCTTTAAACTCACAATTCATAACAAGTTCCCATGATAACATATGCAATTCAAAACAATGACAAAAAAAACCCAATAAATATCAATAAATAAAACTTTTCCGCAAAGAGACGTTTTTGCAGAACATTTCAACAGGCAAAAAAAAAGACATTTTAGTAGCAAAATCTTCCTATTCAGAGGATTAATCTCAATCTTCTCCACAAGACCGAAGGCTGTTACACTTCAAGTATAGATGTAGTCTAATGAACCAAAACAAAAGTTAGTACCCATGCCTTTCCCCATTTCAGTCTATAAACTAACCACAGAGGAGCTACCAAAAGAAACGAGTCACATATAAACCGATCCGATCAAAAACACGCGGAAAGCAACAAATATACGTAGTGTATCGTCATTATATATACTATACATATATATATATATATATTTATATATATAATCTTTGAATATCAGAAAATATCTACTTTTGGTCCACTGTACAAAGATGATCTCCAAACAGGGGAACAAAGAATGAAGCATTTCTTTTTTTTTTTGTGTGTGTATGGGCTAAAAACGGAAATCAATGTATCAGAGGTGAGAGAAAAAAGAGCAAATGCAGATTTTTTTTCTCCATCGCGTTGAGATTTGTGCAGTACAGAGGTGTGTGTGCAATAAGTGTTTGGTGACTGCTCTGCACGCGTCAAAAGGGCTGGCACCACTGGTTTGAGGTAGGGTGACTGACAGATGTGTTCCGACACACACACACACACACACAAGCACACAGACACAGGTATATATATATGTATATATATATATAGAAATATATACAAACACAGTGCAGACCTACACATTCATATACAGTATAAACGCACACACACACACATACATACTCTTCACCCAATAACGAAGGCTAATGCAAGAATAGGCCTCAGGAGGGCAGAACTAGGGCAGGAGCAAGGCTAAAAAGACCATGATTTAGGTTCGTAATAAGCTTAGTAGAGCTGATCCAGAGAAAACAACAGATGTGTCTGTGCCTGCATTCCTTGGTCTCAACGCTGATGAGCCAGCCCAAATCCAGCCACGAGTCACCAGAAAGCCAAATATGTGGCCGGGACAATGCAGAGGGGCTGTGGGCTGTCTACACCGCACAGTCAGGACAACAAGGACAGCTGCATTTAAGGATAAGGCACTATGATAAAGCCGAGGTACATTTAATCCCTGACATTCCTTCTGCTCTGCAACATGGCACTGTGGGACAGGAAACGGCTCTCGGGAGGCCCGGACGGCACACTCCCAGCTTCCTCTTGTTGCGTTTGGTTTTTGGTCCTTTTGTGAACTTAAGAAACGTCTATAATACAGAAACTGAGGGGAAAAAAAACGCAGGGGAACATAACCAGTTTAAGTTAGTTTTCAAGATTACGGCTCGTCACATAAACCACACTACAGAGCATCTAAAATGAATAAAAAAAGGCAAGCGTTATGCACGGAGTGCATAGGAAAGCTAGCGCTGAGAAAACGAACTTCTCAATCTCTACATAGACACACAAGTAGCAGCACAGAGATTTCCTTAGGGGGGTTTCCTTTTTTGTGTGTGGCTAAAAGCTATAAGTGGTTATCGGTGAGTGGCTACCAAATCATTTTCAAACCAAGCAGACAATTCTGCCTCATGATCCTTTAAAGAAACAAACAAAACAAACATACATAGAAAGTCATCCCTTTGATTTTTGTTGTTTTTTTGTTGTTGTTTTTTTGTTGTTGTTTTTTTAAGCTACATACAATACTCAAAAAAAACATTTTTGTTCAGCCAAAAGTTAATTAGCAGACTGTTGTAACTTATATTAAAATTAGGGGGGGATAACTGGAAATTAAAGCAAAACACAATGATAGCACCATGTGGTTTGGGTAATACCAATTAAGTACAGCATAACTATGTACAATCGACAAAATGTGTAGAGTTAATTCATGACTTTGTTCCACTGGGACTGGTGACGTGGATTTGAGCTCTGAGACATCAGTAGTATGAATGAGTGTAAACCTGTCGGCGTACACAGACTGCTTTCGCTGTTATGTCGCGATATACCGGGAAACGTGTAACGGGGTCAAACTAGTCCTTTTTCCTCCTTTTTTACCCCCCCACCAGCTGCTGCATTGTCGTCGAGACTTAATGGGATGACACCACATCCAGAATCTAAGCGGTGAAGACACGGACAGCACCTACACAGGTGCAGACAGACGACGCATGGAAAAAAAGACAGAAAACATTGAGGCTTACAGAGAGAAAGATATGTGGAGAGAGTGAAACGGTAACCAAAAAAAAATCAGCCAGGCAAAATTGGCCCTTCAGACCCTCAAACAGAGGCGTAGGTGTTGCCTGTGGCGCTGCAGTGGCGGATGGTGGGCGTGCCAGCAGAGGGCGTGAGGATATGCTCGGTGTGATCCTGCGGGGGCTGGGGCAGCGAGTGGAGGACGCTTGGCTGGACCACGCCCACCACGGGGTGGGAGCCGTCCTCTAGCGCCCCCACCTGGATCACCTGGATCACCTCGTGCTCAGATTTTTCCCGCTTGGCAAGAGGTTCCCCGCACTCCTCGGTGTCGTCTTCCAAGTCGCTGTCCATCCCGCTCATTTCATCTGGACAGGAGAGACGGAGACGCGTCAATGAAGCGACAAGCTCACACCTGTTTTTCTTCTCCCTCGTCGTCCACGATACAAACTTGGTGACATCGACAAATCTCAGTGAGTGTGTAAGTGATATTTAAAGTCTCAATTCAGTTTTCGGTGCATGCAACACACACACACACACACAATGATGCAAAGATGTTGGACTCCACTAGACATTTAGTTGTCTTCAATGATGCCACAATGTTGCTGTTGCATAAAAATAGGACTGAGACTTCGATAAATACTTGATTGTGCAAACACAAATAAGTAAAGTAAGTAAGTAAGCACTTCCACGTACCTTTATCAGTGTTAGTGAGGGATAAGGGGTTGAGGCTGTCAAACTGCAAACAGAGACAAACATCATAATTAGAGGATCAATTACAATTTTAAATGTTTATTTCTTCTGCTCTGGGAGAATTTCATCCCTGCTTTTAAATGCATCACAGTGGGACTATCAAAAAAAAACCCCAAACAAAACGGTTGTACCTCCCCCATGACACCAATGGGCGTCTCTCCAGTAGCTTGGGCCACGCGATGCTCCACCAGGTAAAACATGTACTCATCATACAGCAGGCGAATCAGGTGGAAGGAACCAAAACTGGCAGCACTGCGTAGGGTGAGGTCCCTGATCACCATAGAACTGCAGACACAAAAAGCACACTTAGTGGTTGTGTTGCGTTAAAAACAAATAGGTTTGTTGTTGTTTTTTGTTGCAGACCTGTAGAAAGACCATTTGAGCAGGAACTGTCGAGCCGCTCTGGGAAAACTCGGCCGGTGCTCATAGGGTTTGAGCACCTGCGTGACCACATTGTCCAGCCAAGCCGCCCATTGTTCCAAAGAACTTTGCTGCTGTAGTGTGGCCTTGAAGTCCTGCTCCAAGTGCTGTACCACGCCTTCCTCACACTGGCATACCCACGATGCCTGCTCCTGTACAGCGCCACAGTGCGACAATTTGGACGTTGAAATATGAGTGATATATTGGCACAAAAGCAACACCTCTGAATATTCAGAACACAAAGTAGTCCTCTGACCTGTACATTGGCAAAGTCAACACGGTTGAGATCACTCAGCATCTGGTTGATCTGCGAAGTGTTTTGCAACACAGCACGTGCCGCCTGAGCCAGGTGGTTCAGAGATGTGTATCTGCGCAGTGTTTGCGCAAAGGCACTGACAGCGGCAATCTGTGAAAACAAAGCATACAAAGACACAGGTTTTACAGCAGTCTCTCTCACGTATTGGTCGTTTGTTTTTGAAGAGGTGGCTTTTTCTGTAGCGTTATCACAAAGGTAGCCTCCGTGTGAATGCTGCAATAACGCACCTTGGTCTGGATCATTCTCGGTGGAATGGCATTCATAGCATTATTGAGCCAACCTTCCAAGCTTTTGGCAAAGTTGCGAATGGCTTGCGTCAAGGCACCTGACAGAGAGAGACGGCAGAGAAACACATTGATAAAAACAGTAAAGACCATTAAACGAGCAATACAGCAAACAAGTAAACATGAGTGGTGTTTTTTTTTTTTTGAGTGTGACTCACTGGGAATGGGTCTCAGGACATCAGGAATGAGGATCTCTACAAGGGCCTGGTACATTAGATGGTCACAGGTGCTCATCCATTTGAGCACTGCTTCATTTCTGCACAGTACCAGTAGTTGTAATTGGGGGAGCCGTGCTTCGATCTCACTAATGCCGCTGCAGAATAATAGTAATTATAAAAAAAAAAAAAACAACAAATCAGTGTTAGAAAGGGACATTCGTAAATGGTTTGAAAATGGACACATAATAAATGCTGTAGCAAAACACGACAGACAAATCTCACCTGTTTTCTGTTACTGTGGCACCCTCTACTGAGTCAGGGGGAGAGTAACGCCAGAACGTCTGCCACAGCTTCTCAATTAGACTGAACTGGAGGTTAACAACCACGTCCAAGATGGCCTAAATACAAAATCCAAACAAAACAAAAACACGTGTATTGATCCAGTCACTTGCAAGATGTGGAAATTATTCCAGAACCACCCGGACTAGGTCAAATTCAAATAGCACTAATAAAGTTCCATCCACCTCCATTGTACTCATGCCACAGCAGAATTTTCATTAACATGTAAAACCTTTTTGTTTATTTCTGACTTTGTTTGTAAGACCATACATTTTCTTTGGCATTGAGAACGTCACAAGACGAAGAGGAATTGAATTTTCTAAATGCCAGTGGATGGCATTTTATGAATCCCTTGTCACACACATGACCTTTGAGAAAGTTTGAGTCAAAGTTTACACGTGTGCCGTTTTGAAGTTTCACTCACTTAGGTTGCATAATTTCAGTCTTGCTAGCCTTAATTTTAGCCCTAAAATTAAAGACAACTTTAATAAACTCAATTTCTGCTGCGATTGATGTGAGGAAAGAGAGAATCTTTGCACAAAGTAAGTGGAATAGATTTACTGGGTGGGAAATAAAGCTAGTCTAGGCGGATCGATGGGAAAATGGACATTCCGAATGGCTGTATAGCGAGACATGATGATGTCAATGAATGCTGCATTATTGAGTTATTGTACATGTGGAAATGTGAAGTGAAATTGAAAAGAAGGGCTTTTATCTAACCTCACAATGCTCTCTGTAAAGGGACTGGAGAGCTTTCACATCCTCCACATTGATGTTCTCCGTATTACTCTGACCCAGGTCCAGCTCCATAAAGTCCGGGAGTGCCCGTGATGCATCTGTGGCAGTGACAAAATACGTTAAGTAATAACCCGGCAAGCAAAAGTCATAAGAGTACATGAAAAAAGTCGCTGCATTTCTTATATTTTCTGTTTTCCAGACATTCACATAAAGAGTGAAATCCACTGACCGAGAAACTGCTGGTGGTGCTGGCTCTGCGCGATGACCGTCTGCTCTGCTGCGCCAGGATGGTGCTGGCCACCACCCGAGTAATTCTCTCCTGAGCCACCGTCAAACTTCTGCACTGGCTTGAATCTGAAAATCGCGAGGCTCACCTTAGCACCAATACAATCGGCCATAAAAAGGGTAAGTCTGTGGCTGCCTGTGTACCTCTGTTTCTGCTGAACTGGTTGCTGTCTCAGAGCCATATACTGCATGTCCTCTTGGAGTCTATTGAGTGGGGAGTCTGGTTTTACACGTATACCATAGTAGTGATATTTGGAGTTGCCTCTGGAAGACAAAATCAAGAGTGAGCGCATGTTGACAGAGCCGTGAATGCAAAAATGAGTTTGAAGAGGAGAGGGAAGATGCTGATAACGCTAACCTTGTCCCAAGGCGCCTTGTACGGAGTCCCATGAAGATGGAGCGAATGAGTTTGCCAAAAGAGGCTGCGTTTACAGGGTCCAGTTTCTGCTCCTGGCAGTGCCGTAGATAATGATTGTAGAGGGTGGATCGTGGTAGACTTACGCCCTCTGCTGTCTCATAATTGTCCAACAGCCACTGGAGCTACAAGGCAACACATTACACATGCTGTTTTACTCGAGGGATTTACAGTGGTCCATATAAACTGTCTGTAAAGACCCCAGACTGAACTGATGCATCGAAGCCCTGCAGAAGCATTTCTATGCAGCCAGTGAGTTTAAAGCAACAGTAACAAGTAAAAGAAGCAACAAATACTGCAAACAAAAAAACAAACTGAAACATAGAGAGTGGAGAGGCAGAGCAGCGAGACAGTGAGCTGAGCAAAAGTCAAGGTAAGTCGAAGGCAAGCATTCATAAAGAAAAAAAAAAAAAAAAGCAACTTACATGGCTGTTGAGCAGCGAGCTTCTCTGACTGGATAAACCCTCAGATTTTTGGAGCGTCTCAATCGCCATTTCAATCTAAACCACGAATCACAGAACAACAAAATGTAAGAGGAGGAAATAAAAATAAAAATAAAATAAAAAGATAGCAAGAAAAATAAAAAAGTTGACATACTGTATTAGTGGCCACAAACAAAAAATAAAGCAAATATTGAAAAGATCCCAAAGCAAGCACCACTAAACCCAAGCAGAGCAAAACCACGTCTCATTTCAAGAACACCTTTGTCTGGCTGAGAACCAGGAACAAAGCTTCTAAAACGTGGACATGCCAGATACACACAACTCCCGGATTCCATTAGAATATTTCCTCTCATAATAAATAATAAAAAAGAGCCAAACTCCATTATGAAGACTAACAACTAATCAATACTCTCGCCTCTGTGAAATGAATATATGTGGCTATCTCAGGTAACAATCAGCTTCAAATAAACTACTTGTGTCTAGGATATGTCATATGTCTTTAGTATTCCATATCGTTATATACATTATTGTATTTAGGGAGCATGGTGGCTCAGAGTTTAATCCCTTTTACAAACCCTTTCTCTTTGGTATTTCATCATTCTTAAAAAAGCAGATACAATTCAATTTGTTAATCTTGTTAAGTAGCACATCACTTAGAAATGACAACTTTGAGATTACATTTGATCAAAGTGATTAAAAAACACATTTTTCTAAAACAAAACATTAAATCCTTGAATTGTCATTATTAATGTTTAAAACACTGTTATAAGTGATGATCACAGATCCGTTACCACAACACTGACACATTACATTTCAGTGTTTTTCTTAGAAATGCCTAATGAGGGATTCAGATGATAGATAAAGGCCAGGGCTTTGCTACTATGTGCAGGAGTTTGAACAATACACAACTCTCCTAAGAAGTGGGCGCATTAAAGTCCAGAAGGACATTCCCTCCCTTCTTTAAAACACCCATCTCTCAGGTTTTAGCCCCTCCCATTTTCTTCACCACATCGTGCTAATAGTTTAACAAATGATGAAAGGGATGAACACAGGCCATAATTAGATCACTACTGAGAGTCAGGACCAGCCTACACAGTTCAGCACATACATCAGCAAAGGATCATTACCAGAGATACACACAATCGTGAAGGAGGTGTACACAAAGGTTGTTTGTCTATATCGAAACACATTATCTGCAGTTTGGACAAACGTGAATGCATAGATTATTAAAGTCACAAAGCACTGGAAGTGTGTAAGCAAACTAATAGCTGTGTGAATGTAAACAGGGGAGGTTTAAAAGTGACTACAAAGCTACCACAAATCCTTCGCTACATCCTTGCTAGTCCATTTTTTTTATTTGAAAATGCATAAATCCTGCTGTGAATATTCCTGTCATTACCATTACATTGGCGACTTAGAGTGCCCGAAATGGAGAAGTCTGAAAATGCTGCTGCATCTATTTTCCTTTTAAAAACTCTGGTGCTGCATTCTAGCACGGATGGACAAAAAGCAGAGACTTTGAAAATGACAATGCAGATAGCCGCATTTCACTCACTGACTGACTCTTATCAGCAGTGACTCAACCAGCAGCTGTGAATGAAAACGTCATTAAGAACACTTGCATTCAGTTCAAGGTTCACCTCGTCCTCGTTTCTACTATTCACTATTGTTTCTCATTAGTGATACACTCGAAAACATTCTTTTTTTATCTGAAGATGCCATATTTCTAACAGAAACGTGGTAGCATGGATGTAGCCCTAGTCTAACAGTCAATCAACAAACACAACAGCACAGCTGACAAAGACAGGCGAATAAGCCAGTGACAGGCACTTTGTACTTACAGTAGCTGGGGAAGCTCGTGCGGTCTGGGTGGCAGGGTGTGGTCCAGTGCTGTCCATGAGGTAAGCCCCAGAACTGCTGCTGATTACCTGACCCCCCGCCAGACCCATGCTCATTCCTCCACTGCCCCCTCCACCGTTGTTGGTCATTCCATGAGATGTCACCACAGTGGACACTTGCGATGAGCTGCCCTGTGTGTCAAAGTAGCTTCCTCCACTGTTCTGGCTATACAGCTGTGGCTCTGAGTACGAGTAGGTTCTTCTGTTTTGTAAGAGAGGTACACAGTCAGTCAGTGTGAAAATGAATAAGGAATAAAACTGACAGAAAATAAACACAGAAGTATCTTCATTTGATATTTTAAATAACCTTTTTTTATAACTATTTTTTATTTTATTGAATTGTTTTTCAGCCCTGTGTGGCTTCTTAATAATGTGAGACACCTGTTGAGGTTGAGGTACAAATATATAGCACATCATGTTCGTTATTGTGTGTCCTAACCGAAATGTATTCTTTCAAAGTTTGGTAATGACTTTTTACATAATTTCTTTGGGGGTCTTTAACAGTCTTGTATTTTACAAGACTGTTGCCCAGCCCATGTGTCCTGCTGTATGCATGATTTAGTATTTCTAAGTAGTCTGTAGTATTTCCACCAGTAGCTGATGTCACACAGCTACAGCGTGTGTGTCTGTACAAACACTTGTGTGTGTGTGTGTGTGTGTGTTAATCACAGCAGGACAAACACAGCTTGGGCTTGTTAGTGAGGAGTGTATGCAACTCCAGTCCACAGACCCCTGGGGCCACCGCGTAGCGTCAGCACTTATACAGGCCTACTTCTGGTCATGTTCAGGTGACTGCACACAATCAAAGACTTGACTGCAACCCCTCAGAAAAGAAAACAAACTCCACCACCAACATCATGTGCTAGTGACATGAATGATGGTGTGAAGAGACTTAAGAGGAGGGAGAACAGGCTGCAGAGACACAGCGCTAATATTTGTTGAGTGGTGTAAGAGCAGAGCTGAGGAGCAGAGTGACTCACATGTTGCCATTGGTGTAGACGCCACTGTTTTCCTCCACATACTGCACCTGTGCTGGGTAAACATGCTGAACCTGTTGAACAGTCTGGGCCTGGCAAAAGAGATGGTGATACTTTTAAATTAATTATTTAAGCCATTTACATTACATGCTGCGCTGAGATATATGGACGTGCGTGAATGCAGGTACAATATGCACACTTTTGCAGGAACACCCAGACACAAATACACGCAGAGACCGGCTGGATGTACCTGTTGCTGGACAGGCACCTGCTGGGTGGAGCCGGTAGGCTGGACAGGCACGGTGGTCTGAAGAGGGACAGTGGAGGTGGAGTCAGCGCCTGCTTCAGGGGTCTGCATGGCGCCTAAATGAGTCAGAGAATACACACTCTTACTAAAGATGGCCACGATAACTGAAAACCAAGAGCACTGTAAACCTACCGGTCTAACTGGCAAAGCAACTTCACAACTCAATAACAACAAGGAAAATTATCTTAATGCATCATTGTGCCAACACCCATGCAGTGACATGGATTTGCAATTCATTTAAATAGAATATATGTCTACTAAACTAAAAGTGCCAGCAAGCTAAAATAACTTCTTAACAAATCCATCATACAACATTTGGAAAATAAACATAATGTCTATCCTCATGGTTTGCTTATTCCAGGACATAATACACTCCACCATCAGATACTAATCCAAGTATAAGAGAAAACACGAGGTGTCAGACTCTTATCTGTTCTGCCAAAATCAATGCAACTAAACTAACTGCTCTAGAGCAGCTCTACCCAAGCACCTGTTTCTGCCTTGTGGTACTCAATGTACTGAAGGCCTCATGCATCAATGACACATGGGCTTGTCTCCACGTTTACAGCCATAAAACAAGTTAATATTTAACAAACTCTAAATAGATGTCGCGTTCTGTTGTTTTGCGAGTCCCCACTTTCACAGGTTTGATGTTACTTCAGATCAGATAGTACCAAGAAAGAGACTTTACCAAATACAAAAACCTTACTACTAATAATAAAAGGGCTATACTGTGCATCAGTGACCATGTATACATTTATTACTAAAAAAAAAAAAGAAAGAAAATTTTCACAATAAGGAGACTGTTGGTGAATCTGTGTTTGTGAGCTAATAATAGTATGGCTAACATCAGTCGTTCCTTCCAGGGGAAGGCCACCTCCTCCCCATCACAGTTTCCATGAATAAGCCTCTCTTGGTTAATTAAGCTAGGTCTCTGAACAGCTTTGAATCTCTCCAGGGAAAGCCTTCCCTTTACCTTCAATATTATTCTGTTTTTTTTGGGGAGGATAAAGGCTATTACCTTATTTGTGTTGTGGTGACTAACCTCAAAT
Source organism: Solea solea (assembly GCF_958295425.1). NCBI lineage: Eukaryota > Metazoa > Chordata > Actinopteri > Pleuronectiformes > Soleidae > Solea > Solea solea. Next base: position 12,265,881 of record NC_081152.1, read on the forward strand.
TTGGATTACAAAGCAGCCCCAGTCTTAACAGGCGCAGTGAGATTGTAAGGAAAAGTAAAACGGACAGGAAAAATCTGCAGCTTGCTTAAACATACAGGAGAACTGAGATTCATTATCGCAAAGCCATCTGCTTTCAGTGTGACTATTTTGAACACCGTAAATGTGATATATATGCCCATACTATCACTGTCACACACGTAAGCAGACTGTTGATAGACAGGCTGCGGTCTGGCTACCAGAAAAACAAACTTCTATATATAGAAGTGAATATAAATATCATTTTTAAACATAAATATTCTGTGGTTTTGTAAAGGAAAATGTAAATTACGACAATTCACAAAAAATGAAAACCTGACAAAATATATGGTTAAACTACATCACACGGGCAGCTCCTTTTACTTTTTTTTGGATGCAGGCTACCAAAGTGATGAAAATGTCATTATGCACAAACTGTAGCTTTCAGCCGATTATATCACTTCACCAAAAATGTCTTCGGGAGGGAGGATGTAGACTTCTGTTCCACAGTGCAGTTAAAAAGCAAAAGTACATGTGCCCAACTGAGCCCACCTAATCGAGGAAAAGTGCCCCTGCATCACAACACACTCTTGTCACCTCAACCCATCCCCCTCCACAAACACACATCAACACACACATACACACAACACACCTCCTGCCTCACCATTCAGGCACTCCCTTGAGGTCCACTTAAATGCTTTGCTCCACTGAGCAAGTGCAAGCCCTACAAAGACACAGAGGAACAAAAGCCACAGAGGAGGGCAACATTTTGCCCCTGCGTTCTCTCGCCTCCCCAATTTCTCTTGCTAACATTTCAAGAAACAAATGGGAAGGCTGATAGATTCACAGTCACAGCCAGTGGAAAATCCACACAACCATCATTTGACCCTCTACTGATCATGTCTGATAAGGGTGAAGTTTGATGCACCAAGTACAGAAATATGAGCAGGTGAACAAGCCTGAAAAGTACACCGTACACAATATCTCACCCTTTCAGACACATTCAACCCAAGGCAAGACAGGAGCATAATCAGGCACTAGTACAACAGAACAGGTGGAGTGAGATGTAAGTGGGAGCTGAAGTAAAGGGAGGTATGCAAAGTACTGGCTTGTTGTAGCAGTCTGGTTTTAAATTCTACAATAAAAAGATTATTTTGCTGATTTTGATGACTGAAACGTCACATTAACATGTTACAACATGGTATATCATTTGTATTATTTGAGTAACAAAGCATGTAACATTTGAGATTTGATGTCAAGACTTGACAACAGGAAACAGAAATATGAACTGTGTCAAAGACTCCCTGAAGCATTATCACGAAGATGAATAAAGTCTAAATGTACACCGTTGAAGAGAGTTGTCTAATTTGGATTAAGGAAAAAACAAAAACAAGGACCTTTAAATCCCCTCCTTCCTCAACAGCATACATTATTTCTGACAGTCTGGGGAAAATAACAAACCAAACATGTCCTATTCTGCTAATCCATGAAAATGGATGACTGAATAATTGAATTAATCACTACCTCTTTAAGTGATTGGAAATGCAACAGGATCCAGGCAGCAGGTGGCATGGTACTATTTCTGGCTTAGCGGACTACAGGTAAGTGGTAACTTGATCTGATAACTAGCAGTTTCCAACATCCTGTTGATAATGTGTGTGTATGTGTATGTAGGGTGGGTGGGGTGAGCATCACCTATGCTGAGCTGCCAATAGATCAATATATTTGCATTCAATTGGTCTTTTCCTTTAGTGTGCGCAGAAATATCATCATTAGTGTTTCTGACCGATTTCAACCGAGGCTGTCAGGGACGCTTGGTCAACAGTGGCAGGTCTTAAACGGAAAAGTACATGAGTGGTACAATTAAAATTATTATGCAACCAAATTTAAATTATAGAACCAACTTAAGTTTAAACGCTGAATACCTTTTCCAAAATAGTCTAATCACTAATCACTACTAGTGCACCTGTCCTCCACTCACTTCTAAACACACACACACACCTGTTCTCCCCCCCCCCCCCCCCCCCCCCCAAAAGGAATCAGAGGTTGCAGCTGCACAGGAGACCCTGTGGACTCACGAATAATGTGATGCAACATTAAGAAACCGAGTCTGCACTTGTACGACCCTCCAACAAAATACAGAACTCACAAAAAGCAAGCACTGGATTTTAAGGTGATGAATGTAATGGTTTAAAATAAATAAATAAATAAATAAATAAATAAAAACTAACGTAATTAGAGTGAATATAACACAAAGCTTGCAAAGAAGTAAGCTTTTAACTTACTCTCATCCATGCACAGTGTAATGCTGCACTGAATAAACTCTTTCTCCTCATGTTTCCTGTGCTCCCTGGATAATACATGCACACATAAAGCACATGTCTATAACAAAAACAAAATATATAATATAATATTTTAAATCGTGGACTATTCACTCTGCAGTATACCTATGTTATTACAGAAGGGGCGGATAAACCCTGACGTTTAAATGCCCAGGCACGGAATGTGTGGTGAGGAATAATGAAATGAATCGGGATAAAAATAAAGTATATTAATGCGTATTGTTTTTTGTTGTTTTTACTTTCAGCTGCCAAACTTCGCCTTGTTGTTATCTTTTTAGGTTAGCATGTCAGAGCCTTCTGATGCCACAAAGAGGGCTAGCGAAGCTATCTTGCTCCCTAAGACAAAAGGGAAAGTAATGGCTTAGCTATTGTCAAAAGCACTTAGTGCAAGCAAAGCTAGCGCACAGCACTTTCCATTGCTGCTCGACGCGTTGTCGAATTTGTTTAACCAACAAGGTTCGAACCACAAGAAAACACAAACTCGCAATTTAACCGTAACGTTGGCTTTAAAAGGGGGGAAACACCAACAGGCATTGTCAGAGGACAGCGCTGGCGTTAGCAACCTAGCAACAACAGACACCTGCTCCAGCTCCAGCTGACCAGCTAGCATCAGCGACTAGCTCAAGCCTATGCTACAACTCAGCAAGCATGGTGAGTTTAAACAAATAAGTTACACAACAATGACATTTCTCACAATAACCTACAACATTTGGACAGTTTTTAATCCACAAATCACCCCGTGAGAGGACGCTATGCTCATGCTAGCGGGCTGGACCTCTCACATCTGTGGGTTTCTACAGGCAGCGTTAGCTTAGCATGTTACAAAGAAACACCCTCGCTAGCAAACTACACCAGCTATTCACCGAGCCTTCATTCAGCAGCGGCGGCGGCAGCAGCACAAAACACAAACCAGCATTACTGTCTCTTGCATAGAAAAAGAGATCCCTGCAAGCGACTTGAATTCAGGCAATAAAGAGTGAAGAATTGTATTCAAACCTGAGCTGTGGACTGGTTGATGAAGATGAGGATGGTGGAGGAGGAGGTGGTAATGATGGAGCGAGAGGTTGTTGTTGGTGGGTTACAGTCGCCAAGACTACGGTGGCTATGGCGCTGCTTCACTGGGCAACAGTTGCTATAAAACTCACCGGGAGCGCGCAACCTTATCTGGCAGGTGGGAGGAGATTAAAGCGCACCACTAAAGTGTTATTAACCGAAACTGTATTAATAACTCTAATAAAAATCACGCCCAAATACACTCTATTTTTGTTTTAATATAAAGGCCTTTTTTCCACCTCGAGAAGTTGCGTTCATTTGGAAACCTTGATTGCATTAGGTGTGATTGGCATGTTTGGGATGTTTAACTAAAGTCTAGCATTTGTTTTTCCGTGGAAAAATTCTTGCAGGCGTTTAATTCACTCTGTTTTCACCACAACATGCGCTCTAATGTGTTATCACTTTGTTATTACTGTGATTCAGGGTGAGGTTTTACATTTGAGGGCAGTTGACAGTTATGTGGACCAGTTGTCAAGCAAAATCTTTGTAATCACATTTTGACCTTGTGAGGACGATCCAAAATTTTTATTCAACAAAGTTGAGGTTTTCTATGACACATTTTATGTATTCAGGTTATTTTTATTTAAAATATAAGGGCTGAATACTGCCATTCACCAATCCATACCACACATCTGTCATACTGTCACATGTTGTTGGCACAGCTGCTAGGAACAGTTTGAGTTTCTGTGTCAAAGCAATGGACACACTGACATATAGACAGGAGGATCTATCCTCCAACCTTCTGCTTGGTAAACAACACACTCTACCACTGAGCCCCAGTGCAGACATAAAAAGGAAACTGGAGAGAAAGAATCTAAGTGTGTTTTTCGCAAAATATTTATTAAAGTTAAGCAATTTCATGTATCATATATTGGGAGATTTTGAAAGTGACTAGTGTATTTACACAGTTTGGCCAAAGAGATAGAAATAAGTTTATACATCTGTTGATTATTTTCTCGGAATCGTTTGGTCTATAAAATGTTAGAAAATGTGGAAAAATGACGATCGGTGTTTGTCAAACCTGGAAATGATGATGTTCTCAAATGTTTTTGTGATTTCTTTGTTATGTGGAGCAAAGAAACCAGAAAATATCCACATTTAAGAAGCTGAATCAATCAGAAATCAATTTTAATTATGTAAAAAGCTTCAAACCGATTAATAGATTAACAAAATATTTGGCGATTAATTTAGTGATCGGTTAATAATTGAGTAATTGTTTCAGCTCTATTCTTGTCAAGTCCTGCTCCACAGATCTGTTTCTAGGTTTGCCAATAATTGTGTTTATCTCAGCATCAACATCTGGGTGCTCCCCGTTTCTTTGACTCCCACATTCTCTCAGTTTTTGTTACTTGACCTTCAGTCACAAGTGAATAAAAAGAGTATCTTGTAACTTGTAACCATAGCAGATTGATGGAGCAAGGTTAAACTGAACTTGCCATTTATCTCATTGTCCTTCTCAGCACTTTTCCACCTGAACAATTAGATGTTTGCACTCTAGGCACAAGGTCTAATTTTTGTACATTGTGCAAAATCTGTAAAAAAAAAAGCCTGCTCCCATATTTTACAAATAATTAAATATAAAATATGCCACCCATACACTGCAACTTAAAGTGTTTTACCACAAAGTGCGAAAAACATGCAGAAAACTAATTTGAAACAGTGAACAAAACAAAGCCAGCATTGTTAGGAAGCTTCCTGCTGAATACAAAGCTTTACCAACCACCTGTGTCCACTGTGCAGCACACTTTTGGTTAGCTGTATTAGACAGATGCTTTTTGGAAAAGCTGTTGTTGTTGCTAAGCAACTAGTAAAACCCCATCTGAAGCATGACACTCTTTTGCTAAAGGAATTATTTTCAAGTAAAAACAGTTTGTCCTTTCAATAAAAAAAAAAAGAAAAATCTATAAATGACATTAGTTTATTGCCTTTACATTTAGTATATGCAATTCTGAACTTTGTCTTGTGTTGTGTGATGCAAGCAGAAATAGATACTGACTCTGGAGTGACTTGGACAATAAAATACTTTTTTTTAAATTAATTAATTTTTTTACTGAGAAAATGTTTCATAGTGTGTGTGAAAATGACTGCTTCAGTATCAGTGTCAACTAAAATATTAGAAAGCCACTATCCTCACAATGTCTTTAACCTTCATATTTTTTATTCCATAGTGAAATGTATAAATATTTTTCCTGTGGACTTTTGCGACCTCAATATGTAAAGCCAAGTGCTTGCCCTCTTTGTTAAACTTTGCTATGTGGTATTGTAAAAAAAAAAGCCTTAACACTTATCCTTGAAAAATGTAATTTACTAAAATGAATGTATCCAGTCTGCGACGCACCATCATATAACTGAGACAAGGAATGACAAATATTTAGCTTTTTTTTTAAGTTAACCCACCAATAACAAAGCATATACTTCACATGGACGGTGATTGCCTTTGAGTTCTAAATGTTTTTTTATTCACATATTCATTAAAAATTAACAGATATTTTTGTGTTGGGCTCACAGTAAACTTTACATTTCCCATTTTTAACTTGTATTTACATTTGGCTTATAGCTATGCAGCGACAGGTACAGATTGGATGTGCAAAAATAAGAAAGCAAAACATGCTAAAAGAAAACAAAAGCACTGATAATGACATTTTTGCAGTCACAGCACATTCTTTTCCACACCATGTGGAAATAACTGAAATGAATGTTTGCAGAAAAGGTCTGATGCTTTTTTTTTTAGAAAGGGTCATCTAAGTAGTTTTCGGTAAATAAACTTTTTTTCTTGTACAATCACTGACATGGTTACCAACATGAAATCATCCTCATGATAACACAGTACTATTGTATGTATATTCAGGCTCCATGCCGTTATGTGAATATTACAGTGAAATGGTGAGGCTGTCTTGTTACTATAGTTACAAAGCCACGTTTCTAAGAAAAAGTTGATAAATGATCTCTTGTATACTTTGCTCTGAGTGTTGAGTATCTAGCAAAATGTCACCAGAAACTATACCTGAAGTATTTACTGCATGTTACGCACACGCAAATAAAAGAAGACGCGAATGCCAGCATTATTAGTCAGATAGTACGTCTACAGAGGTTTAGTCAAACAGAGAGAAACTAATATTTAGATTGTTCAGTGTAAAATAAGCCATTCTTTATTCTGCTAAACGAACTGAAGCTGCCGCCAGGTTGCAATGTGATGTTCTGACTCAAATAGTGCAAAGGTACGAAGCCCATAGTTGTGTAATGTTATCCGTCTGTATAGATGTGGGAGCCCGGGCTTGTGAAGTGGTCAGCCATGGGGAAGAAATCTCCTCCATGTAATTCTTCATTAGCAGGCGTGTCATGTGCTTGACTGTGGATGTTAAACTCTGCAGATGCACACAAACACACACAAGCAGACACCTGTTGTTAAATCCAATGGCTCTGCGGTGCTATTTTGTTTAGTTTATATTTTCATTACCTGCGATGGGAAGAGAGCTTTGCGAGGTTGCGACCCCACTGGGATTATTGACTGCTGGAGCGAGGCTGTCACCAAAAGCGTCAACTTGCATCAGGCGACTGGAACTGGTCTGTGCTGTGATCCCACCGTAGTGTGGAGGTGAATATAACCTCTTCATCTGCCCCGAGAGCTCTAACAGAAGAAAGAAATCCTCACGCTTTTGTTGAGATTGTAAATAACATTTCAAGGGAAGCGTGAAGCTTTAAAGTACAAAAAAAAAAATCATAATTTTTAAAAGAAACACATTCCCGTTTTCCCTGCAAATACTCTACATTCACACATTCTATTTATCATTCAGCTATATTTATTGCCACGGAGGTTAAAGGTCATATCACTTAATAAGCGCATACTTATGTTTATATTCCATGTTAAGGTGTATATTTTATCTGCTGCAAACGCCTGCTGGGATCAATGAAGTATCCCGATTCTGATACTGATTTCACATTTCAGTTGTTTGTTTTTTTCTTTTCAAAGCCTATCTTTATCTCGGCAGTTAAAACTGAACTGTGTTTTTCGAAACACCTCGTCAACATCACTGTGGCTGTCAAGTCTGGGGGGGGAGGCGTGGAGGTGATGTCTATTTAAAGGTGCATAGAGTGGTGCTGCCTTATTCTGTCTAACTAGAAAATAACCAGCCACCTGCTCCACATCATAAAGATGTACTGCACAATTAATGTGCATGTGACAAAATCTGTTCAAACAGACTGTCAAACCGCCCACACATTTGCTAATAGGCTCAGATGTGAAACTTGCACTACAAACCAATTTCTAATGAACCTCCCATTCAGGGCGAATGTATTTCCATCTATGGAAGGAGTATTTTTGACAAATTTTGAAGATACACTGATTATAAACCCTGCGAGTACCCGAGGTGTGATCAGCTAAATCGGGAGGCTGACCTGGCGGCGTCAGATCCTGGTTGTTGTGTAGGGAGGTCCCATTGGGGGTATGAGGGAGGCAGGTGGAAGAGCAAGGCCCACACGGGTCCCCAGGGAAGAGCTGGTGAGGGGAAGGATCAACAAACCTGAAATATTTCAGACTAAATTAAAAACCCCGCTCATGGAACTGAGAAAAAAAAAAATGATGACGGGAACAACAACCTTGCTATTAAAAGAGTTAAATCTTTCATGATTAGATTTTATGACACTTCAAAGAAAATGTAATACATTCCACCGGGGCTGCTTTTACTGCATCATTGCTCTCTGAATATGATTCAATGCACAAATGTTTTTCTAATTAATGCACAATTGTGCGTGGGGTTTCTACGGGTTCTCAGGTTTCCTCCCACAGTCCAAAAACATGCAGATTTAGGCATTAGGCAAATTGGACACTGTTAATTGACCGTAGGTGTGATTGTGAGAGTGGATGGTTGATTTGTCTCTATATGTGGCCCTGTGATGGACTGGCGACCTGTCCAGGGACCTGTCTTTCACACTATATCAGCTGAGATTAGATCCAGTGCCCCTGCTGTGACCCTCATGTGGAGAATAAAGAGGTAGAAGATGATAACCCTAACCCACAATGACAACATTTTGTATGCTCACATCGCCATTAATATCTTAAAAGCAAACCACAGTAACTTTACATTACAGTAACATTATGGTAACAGACATTTGTAATATTATTATCTTATTATTATTATTATTATTATTATTATTATTATTATCGTATCTCTACTAAACTAATCAAGTGATAACTTGGTAATCAGAATGGAAAATGTTTGTGGGTAATAATTAACTTTGGTTCACAGACATTCTCATGTGAAGGTACTACCCTGATGACAGATAAGATAGACTTTATTGTCTTGGACACATACAGAATCTGCTTTAAAAAAAAAAAGAAAATGTAAAAAAACCCAAAAACCCTTAAATTTAAAAAATCCCATCGTGCATGATACAGTCATCATGAACATTTAAATTAACGGAACAGTTGTGCACGGTACATCCGTAAATCCATTGAAAAATAGCTTTATAGATGCTGGCCCTTGGTTAATCTGTTATTCAGGGTTTAAATGGAAAGGGGGAGTTCTCAAAGCAGTTTAGCCTTCACTAGGAGCTCTGAGGCATCACATCACCAAGCAATTTGATGTGTATATATATATATATATACAGTATATATATACGTATATGTATATACTGCAATGATTATTACCGTCCACTATCACCATGTTCTCTCTGTACTAATGAAGTGTATTAATTAGATGAACACATTAACACAGCTAAGTTTTGTCTTGAATGTCTTAAAGATGTACATTTCATGTTACTCAAACCAATTACTGTAGTTGTTAAAGCTAAGGAGACCAACATAGCCGAGATCACAAACTGAATTTTCCTTTTAACTACAGTCAAATTTACAGAAAACACACTTTTTTTTTTATTTGCCACAGTTTCACACACAAAAGCACAACGACCGGTCGTGCTGGTCAACAAATCATCAATCATGGCCACAAGATTGATTGTCTGTGCTTGGAAACTGATAGAAGTAGCAAGAGAGGCAGCCATGCAGCAGTTTATGATGTATTACACTCTGTGGCTTATATACTATAGATGACCTGAGCAATACAAGTTAGTGCATTAGTGTAAGTCTCTGTCTCATCACCTTTTATATAGATAAAGGATGAAGGCTAATCAGCACATTATTCTCTATGTTCAACACCACAAAAGCACTTCTTTGACCATTAACCAATTAAAATAGTTATTAAATAGTTTTTCTTGTAACTCATTGTTAGATACTGAGGCTTAAATATTGTTGAATGGCCATGGCAGCTCACACCCCTGATATGGCCAAGTAACACACGCCAATGTTAACTTGCCAATAACAAGAAAAACAAAAGAGCCAAAGTTTGCTCTCAAAACAAAGAAGAACCGTACGAGTTGAGAACCCAAATGATTCCCAGAGAACGAAAATGGCAACGAGGATATTACAATCGATTTAACATCTTAAAAACATAATTACACTATCTCTCTTCTCCCGCTGGACCTTCAATTGTATTTTGGGGATTTTATGATTCACTCATTGAATTCCTTAGCCACTCTCTTCGGTGGCTATAGCATCCATTAATACCGTGCGATCGAGACCAATGAGGGAAGGAGAAGTCTCCTTTCACAGCCCAATTGTCTACCCAGGATCCCGCGGTGAATGCTTTGGCCTACCGCTGATATGAGAACAATCACAGCCAGTGAGGGAACCATGAGCATCTGGCTGCTCAGAATGGCAGAAATCCTTTATCGCATGCTTTGAAGTGGGTAGATGAAGGGATGAGTTCCTATGGATTGACCAGGGAAATGTGTTTATAGCCAATCCCCAATCTCTCATGCTTCTTCTCAGCTACATCACCCACCTCCATGCACACACACACACACACACACACGCGCCAATCCTTTAAACTTCCCTTTTTAAAACCAGGGCACAAAAACAGCACTTTCTTTGAAACTAATGATTCTAATCATGAGTTTCTAACCTTGAAACCATGACAACCAATGTTAAACTTGCTTGTTGTAGTTCACTAAAGAGAAAGAAAAGATTTGTAAAGCACGAACATCAGTAATGGTTGAAGTCTGATCTGTGCCAGTTGGAATACGAGATGAAAAGAAAATACTAATTGAGTTAAGCTACGGTCGCGGAACCTGGCACATTACATTTACACTGGAAACGGTTTATTGACCTTTTCAGAACTAGTTGTAAGACCACATAAATCAGCGTTTGCACAATATGAAGAACACAAACTGGAAACACAAAAAGCCTCAGCACCTGTAATTATCTTGTAAGGAGCACAGCAGAGCCAGGCGAGGATCGCTGGAGGAGTCTTGTCCCTGGGGAGCAGCTGAGGAACAGGGAAGACAGACAGTTGTTATGTGCACATGTGTGTTTGTTGTTTTTTTTTGTTTTTTTTTACATTAAATGATTAAAGTAAAGAGCCAGACCACAGACGTACCAGTGTAGGATTCATATGATGCATCAGAGGCAAGGTTCAAGTTGTTGTCTATCCTTGCCAGAGGAGAAAGGCTCGACTGCAGAGGGTGGATGGTTAAACAGTCTGTCAGTGTGTCCTGGGTGACATCCATAGTAGATCTCATCTACACAAAGAGAGCGTGGAGCATAAACATAAGCAGATGTTTTGACAGCGTGAATAATTATTAGATGCTTATTTAATAAGCAGAATATAAAATAACTATACTGCTTTTGTGTTTTTCGAGTGCTCAGTCACCTCAATGTATGTGTAGTGTAGTTTCTATTACCCCAGACCGGGGCCACCATGTTTTTAATGGACATCTTTTGAGTTTTAATTAAAAGTAAACGGCACCATAGGTTCTCCTAAAACAAGCTCACAAGGTCATGAGCATTAATAAATAACAAAAACCTCAATACAATCAAATTCAATATTAAAAACTGAAATAAGTTTGGTTTTCTTAATGAAGAATCTTGCAGGAAAACCTCATATTTCCCATTATTCTATACCTTCAATCAGAATAACACAAAAAAAAACCAGGATAATTTACAGTGTATATGCACATATACAGTACATGTACAGTATACTCAAGCCTAGGATTTCTATAGATAGTTTTCTAACACGCCACATTTCATTTGTGAAATCATTATTACAGTAAACAATTGTTATTTGAGTTTTTGATGAAAGAAGCCGTGAGTGTGGGAGACTTTGTAAAATGTCACTTATTTTAGTAACTCCCACCTTCTTTGTCTGTATCTATGGTGACACATAACCCTCAGTAAGAGCTAAAGAGCAGGAATCTCACACACATGTGCTGCAACAAAAGGGTGTAATAATAATAATATATAAAACAAAAATCCATAACGAAGCCAACTTAAGATAATTGCGATCATAATTGTCTGAATTCTTCTATGACTTCTCTGTGTGTGTGTGTGTGTGTGTGTTAACGTGAGTCTGATGCACAGTGTAAATGGTCGTGTGTATTTTCATCGAGATGTGAGATTGTGAAAGTTAATTACCTTTCTTTCTGTAAGCAATTAAGTTGCAGAGCTTAAGTAAAGTGACACGGAGAGCACATTAGAGAGAGAGAGAGAGAGAGTGAGTGAGAGAGAGAGGAATTCAGTAAATACTCACAATAGAATTAAACATGAAACGTGTGCATATGCCTTTCTGCTTTGTTCAGGATTGTAATAAAGAAGTGATATTATATATTTAATTTCATATTTAAAAAAAAAAAAGAAAAAGTAATTGGCTGTATTCTCCGTGCCAAACATGAAATTAGCTTCAGACTGAGTACGATGATGGATTGGAGAAACAGCTCAGTCCCTTGTCACTGTCTTTTAAAATATCCTTTTTGGCTTATAATGTATTTCATATTTTTCATTCTTGAAATGCAGATATATTGCCGTGCGACATGCCTTCACGATATAATGTGATGTGACACACAGTAGAAGTAAATGTGAAATATCCTGATGTGGTTATAAAGCCTTCATCCGCATTTATTATTACGCTGTCAGAGTTCAAGCTGAATAGAAACCAACACCACGTGCCCCTGTCTTGGGATCTATATGGTCAGGATTGACCTTTTTACGAGGTCAGACCGCGCCGCACCGTCATCAGACAAGGATACAGTACTTTCCTGGGAGAGTCTCTCTCATTTACTAAGCTGTTGTAAACGTGTCACTTTAATTGGCACAGACGCTGCAGAACAATGAGCAGAATTATGCGACAGGCTGAGAGTTAATTCATTACTCAGCAAAGCCTCTGATCTATATTTATCGGTATCTTTTGCACTTTATACACCCGTGTGCATTTAGAGGCACAAACTGCATTGAGTTACTTACTGAGTTGTGGTTCTATTTAGTGTGAAGTCTACATACTTAAAATACTTTATTACAACCAAAATGCTCTCATGATGGCACATGGCGGAGTAGTGGTTAGTGCTGTTACACTGCAAAAAGACCCGGTTTAGGACAAGGGTTAAGTGGACACTCTAAATTGAATGTGAGAGTGGACGGTTGTATGTCTCTGTGTGTTGGCCCTGCAATGGACAAGTAAAAAAACTGTCCAAGTTTGAATTGTTAGTGCACGCGCACCTTCTTCCGTGACTGTCGCTCTTTCGTCGAGTGGGATTTCACGTGTTTCCTCAAGGAGCTGGGATCAGTGTAGCGCTTTGCACAGCCGGGCACCTGGCATGCATATGGCTTCTGTACAACCAAACACATTTAAATAATTAGTTTACATAGAGGCAAAGACACATGTACACGCACGCACGCACACGAACCACTCACTGTGTCCAGGTGTGTGCGCTGGTGTTTTGCTCTGTCACTCGAGTTGCTGAAGGCCTTGTGACATCCTGGGTGCTGACACAGATAGGGTTTCTCCCCCGTGTGGCTCCGCAGGTGGATCTTCAGGTTTTCTAGCCTAGAGAAAGCTTTCTTGCAGCCCTCGAACTGCAACCAAATATAAACACAGAAATGGTAATTTGAGCTGTCGGTTGCCGTCACATTGACACAGAGAAACGGGTTAATACTGTGCACGTTGCACACTGACACTGTACACATGCTGCACTTGGAGCTATGAACTTATGTGTTGAAATCACTGCAGACAAAAAGGCTGCTGACCTAAGTGTGTGGGAGGAAGGACATATAGACTCCACTTGAGTCGCAAAAAAAAGAGTAAATCTCATCTGACACTCAAGGACGCTCTAAAATGTGCAACTGCACAAATCAGTGGCTTGATCGTACATATTCTCTTACTTTATTGTTGGCACGCACCCTATTGATTACTGCACAATCAAGAACTGTGTTGCAGCCAAATTGGGTTACACAGTGAGAGCCTTGAGACACCTTTGTGTACATGAGCATTAAACTGCGCGATGACACAAAAGGCGACACGCTCACGTTGTCCTGCTCTCCTCAAATGCACATTCTAATTTGCCCCAGCAAATCTGTTGCACTGTTGTTCATCTCTGATGGTCATACATGTGCCCAGCAGGGGTCAGTGTTTATGCACACATCAATGAACGTGTCATTTTTTTGTGTTCTCACTCCCCAATCTCACATGACCTCGAAAGCAGCTGGTAATTATGACATTTCGTTCTAAATGGTAGTATTATTATTTTTGTTATATAGATATATACTTTTAGAGCAGAGCTTAGATGGATAAATGAAGGGCTTCCACCAGTGTCACAGAGATAAAGCTCATTTTTTTGGAATTGCATGCAACCACAGTGACTTCACTATGAAACTATGTGAGTCATCAAAGCGTTGCTTTTGTAAGACAAGAACTCTACTCTCCCTGTTCCTGCTCACACGGGGGGGTTTGGAATGTCCTTACTAAACTTTTATGGTGAAAACGCACAGAGCATGTCCAATTTTGTTATGTTGCCTCCAAGAGTGGATTCCTCACATACTGATACCTCCAGGTCATCATCAGTACCATAGACAAATTAATTTTTTTTCTCCCCCTGTTAATAATTCACTGATGACATCCCTCTGCATTCCATACGGAAATGCTCCACATTCCCTGTCACTACATCACAGATATTTCCTGTTGCTCAAACACCCCGACAAGCCCACCACGTTCCTCGGCTAAACCTCGTTTGGAAATGCAATTGTTATAATGTCCACTTCTTGTTCTGCGGATTTTAAAACTGCATGAGGTCCAAGTTGATGAGCAGTGAATTTGAAGAAGAAGACATGCTGTAAAATCAAGGGGAATAAATGGGAAACTGCTGAGTGGCACAAAATGAGAAATGTTTCTCTGGACCTGTCAGCCCTGTCCAACACGTGAATCTAAATCTTCACTTCCCATTTCAAGTGGACGCTCTTACATTAGATGCTGCACTAGAAAAGGACCTTCCCTAAACAAAAACAGCAGGATTAACACCGTGAAACAAATAAATGGTTTGCTTCGGAGCAAGAAAACAGCATAAATCTTGAAAAACACGGATAGAACTGGCTTAGAGTAAGTAACTGTGTTGCTCTCTGTCTCATAAAGCACACAGGGCGTTTTACTTTGTCGCAAAGGGACATTTAGGCCGAAACAAAAGCAGCGTGGCTCTTCAGTGTAGATCAGTGTTCCTGCCAGTTTCTGACAGGCCTTGGCAGGTAATCGTGCCCTGGCTCTACAATGACAGCTACGGTTTGTGCCAAACAGTGTTTGTCCAGTGCTCAGTCTTACTCTGAGGTCAGTTCACGCCACTCTCTTTTCTTTATTTTTATCCCATTTACTCTTTTTGTTTCACCTCTTTGCTCAACAAATCCAACGTGTTATGAAAGGCATCCGTTTTTGCCAGAAAACAATTCCCTAAGTAACATTTAACTGTTTCAAACATTAAATCATTTGCACATGGTGAGATGGACTATGGTGATTCACGTATGATTCCTACAAACATATCTCAAGGTTGGAATTCAGTGTTGATTACCATCATCTCTCCCTTCAAAATTTATTTAACATGTGCTTGTTCTACAGCAGAATAAGGAATCATAAATTCCAGGTTTGGGAGCACAAGTTCCCGGTGATTTTCCTCCGAACAACTGTGAGGATGGCGTGTAAGTTGTTGTCAAACCTGAAATCTGATCAGACTTGCCTTCAGCGACATTAGCATGGGTTGAATTACAAGCTGCTTATTGTCAGAAATTCAGATTAGGAAAGACCTACGGTTTTTGTTTACACAAAATGCAAATGCACTGTTTGGACACAACATTATTAATGCTGAAAATGAGTGAATTTATGTCAGCTGTGTTGACTTGTTTTTTTGTCTTATACATTTTGAATTTCTGTAACGATAACCAACAATAAAAACACAATTTCCTCAAAAACATTTTTTTTTTGGAGACAGCATGCAAATTCCAAAGAACAAACCATATCTCCACTTCTTAAGAAGCAGAGTCAGGCAATTACCGAAATTGTAACAGCACAGAATGGTATTGTAAAATATAATTAACATTCTGAGTCACAGAGACTGCGGCGCTGTGCTTTGTTTGGGGTTGAAATGGTGCTTTAAAACCCTCATGTTTAAATCAAAGTGACAGATGCAAATAGACTGGCGAGTCAAGGATATGTTAACAAACTGTTCAATCATCACGAAGCAGATTGTGAATTGACAAGTACAAGTCTGGGCCTGCCCTATATGTTCACTGTGTAACAGGAGTTGCCTCATTGTTCCGTTGCCGGCTCGCACTTCTTTTTAACGTCTATCAGTTTCACTCACCTGCCAATCTTTCCTTGAGAAAAACCTGGCATTGCATCTTAGATAGTGATATAATTGGAACAACTAAATAACTTAAAATGCTGGATATTTTCATGTACAGCATTACCTTCATTAGAGCACAGACTCTGATAGAGACGCAGATAAAAATGTCCATGCAAGGACAGAAAAAGTCTGCACTATTGACATTTCTCTCACACTTGACTCGAAGAAAATCCACACCGAATCAAAATGTCTCATTAAATCACAGGTAGGCAATGAAAAGGCCACTCTGCTGGATCTTATTTCTCTCTTTACTTAGAATCACCCTGTACTATAATTATTGTACACTAGTGGCTCTTTGTATCATTTCCATTTTTGACACTAGGCTGTGACCATGAACACTTTCTTCATTACTGAGTGATTATATGAAACATAGATCCAGCCGACGACTGGAGCTCCATGGCAACAGAGTGGACTTAAACTAATAAGTGAGTATTTTGGTACTAAAGGTTGACTGCAGGTATGCACGGTGTTAATAAATGACTTGTTCAAAACAGCGACATGAGGCATGTTTGGCGAGCGGTTTGTCAATTACTCATCCAACGCTGAAGAATTTTCTCGGTGGGGGTGAGGAAAAGCCAAAAATGGAGCAAAAGCTTGGGCGCGATCCACACAGCCCACATTATTTTTAGCCATACTTGGGACATTAATCTCAGGATGACAACATCAACAATTAATGAACAGATTTCCATGAAAATGAAAATGTGGAGCAGACGTTTGCTGTTCCCGATGACGTGTTCTAATGACTAACGATCCTCTAACCTTTCCTCCAGCACTGCCATGAGGTTGATATTTTTAGCTTTATTGAAATGTCTCAACAACAATGGGGTGAATTGCCGTGAAATGATATAGCTATGTTTCTAAGACGATGAATCCACTATACTCCGGTGGCTTTTCCTTGAACAATTCCTTTTTTTTAGGTTTATTCAAAAAAAAAAACATTTACTGCATGTATCAGCACTGACGTCCTCTGGAAGATACTACCAAGATAATGTATCATAATGATCATTTTTTGGTATTGTCGTTGATGAACTGGTCATCTAGAAACACCATAAGGGGAAACTTACTGCACTTTGTGTTTGGTATGATGAACAAATATGACCTACCTAACACTGAACATTGTAAAAACTACACCTTCTCAACATCACTGGCATATTAGCCTGTTAATGCAAGTATTTAATTGCATTTCTTGTACTTTAATAATCCCCTTAGGGAAAATTCCTCTCTGCTTTTAGCCCATCATATACTAGGAACCTTCCCAGAACTAGGAACAGTGGACAGCCACTGAGTAGCACCATCTCCCATTGTTCGCCGTGCTCAGAGGCAACCACGGTACTTTAACTGATGGGATTCGAACCAGCGACTCTCCAGTTAAAAGCCAAGTTCCCTCTCCATTGCTATGGGCTGCACCAACACTAGAACTCTAGAGGACTTCTGCCTATGACGCACCAGTTCTACCAACTGAGTTGTTCAGACATAAAGCACCTTTGTGTCTTAAGTAAAGTCCTACAAATTGGCAACAGCATTAGCCCGAGGTGGTGAACTCCACACTGTGACATCATTCACATCACCTTCAAGAATAAAAACTCATAAGCTTCATCATAAGCTTGCAAATCCATGAAAGAAAGATCATCCGTCTTGGAGAAACACAGCCAACAGTGCATCGCTAACAAGGCCCGTGGATGAATGCCAACTTTTCTGGCCACAGACACAGACCTGTAGAGAGCCTGACTGTGAGGCATCACCTTCCCAGAACAACAGCCAAGTACTTCAGACGGTGGCCTGGCAAATCCACCTGCTGCTGACAGGGTCAGCCACTACTACAGCAGAGAGTCACAGTGCCATGTTAGGCCTCCTTTGTGCTGATTTAATAACTACAAATTGAGTTAAACATCAATTATTTGCTAATTACCCAACAGCTATAGTTAAGAGTAAAAGGGAGCAGTATTTGTGATCTAAACCTTGGATATAAACACTGAGCAGCTGAATGCATTTATCCATAAAAGGTTGTTTTTTTCCCAGCCTCAGATGCCCTTTCTCTGTTATCAGTGAGCACCTGACAGTCTCTGTGTTGCAGCTGTGACAGCACTCAGGTCTCACAAAGGGGAAAATAATATTCATTTGAGCCAGCGGAAGCTGTGTTATCTACACAAAAAAAGATGAAATGGCAGAGACACCGGGTGTTGTATGAAAATAAAGAGATGACTTAAGTTGCGAGACAAGAGATAATAGCTGTGATTTGTGTGGTGTACCGTGCACTTGTTGGGTTTCTCTCCTGAATGGACCCTCATGTGGATGAGAAGCTTGTATCGGGCATTGAAGGGCTTGAAGTTGCGTGGGCAGTCCACCCAGTAGCATGTGAAATCCTCAGCCTTCCGCTGATCTATATGTAGCCTCTCTATGTGCCTTACCAGCTCCTCCTTTTGGTCATAGACTGCCCTGCAATCCAACCACTTGCAGCAGTGGGCCCCATAGTCCTCCAGCTCTCCTTCTTCCTCCTCCAGCATTGGGACCTGGGGTAGAAAGCTCACCCCATGCCTTGGAGGAAGCATGGGAGCGTGTGTGAGAGGTTCCTGAGAAGAAGGCTTCATTTTGCTATGACGCCTCGGGAGGCGAACGTGTTGGTGGGAGTGGTAGGGTGGCGGAGGCCCCTGTGGAGAGGCAGCTTCATGGAGTGTAGTCAATAGAGCTAAAGATGGCAGCAGGGTGTTGGAGGTTTGGCTACAGCTCTCTGAAGTTTTCTCCAGTGCTCCTCCTTCCTCTGGGAGGCACTGCTGCTCCACCACCATGTTAGCCATCTGACTCTCCAGACACCTTCCCTCTTCAAGAACCTGCATACGGCCACACACTGTCTGTGAGGCCATAGCCTTCGAAGAGCATGGCATGCCGTAGGGATGGACCTGGGGGATGCAGCGTCCTCTCACACCCAGGAAGTGACCGTACCCCTCAGACTGGACAGGTGAGAGCGTGGAATGGGAGGCTGGAGAGCTGCGGGAACCATTGATATAAGCCACAAGTGAGGTAGGCGAGGTGCGTATGATTGAGTTGAAATCGGTTCCTATGACATCGGACAAAGGCGACATGGACAGAGCCCTTTTCTTAGCACGAGATGGACTGCGGCTTCCACCATCGCCAGCAAACAGGTACGAAGGCAGCGAGGCAGAGTTGCTCGTGCCTCCAGACATGGCCGTGCCCGGTGAAACGCTGAGTTGCTCGCCTCCCTCGCTGGCCTGGGTGGAGCACTGAGGTAGTCCCAGTGAAGGAAGCACGCGGTAGCCATATGGCCAGTCATGTTTCCCGCTAAACACTGACTGTGTTTCAAACAGACTGAGGGTAGTGGATGCCAGGGATTCTCTGGACAGCACGGATCTGAAACACATTGTTATTATCCACTTTAATTACACTCTTAAGGTTTAGTGAGCTCATCATCACACACTGTTAATGATATTGCCCACCTGGCATCAGTGTGGGGAACTGTAACACCATGGAAATGAGATGGAGGATGAGGCACAGCAGGACCGGCTGTACATGTGTGGCCTGTGATGGGAATACTGGTGACTGTCTGGTCAGCCGCAGCTGCTTTTCCAAATACTTCCATGGTGGGATGAGACACAGGGCAACCTGCTGGACATAATGCAGAGCAACAACGTTTGTCCACAGTGGGCGAATCTCCAAAGATCCATTCAGAGTGTTGATATTAAATGAGCAACACACTAGAAAGACAAAACAAAACACACACACACCACCCTATTTATATGCATCACATTTTAATAAAAGTTGTGGAATTTCCCTCAACAGCCTGAACAGGCCAGGGACACTTTCTGCTCTGTTAATCACTAATGAGCTTTTCACCTCGCTCCACTTTTTCCTCAGTAGAAATTTAAAGACAGCCTTTATGGCTAGTTAATTATCAATACATGAGAGATGGAGAAGTCAACCAAGAAGACAAAAAAAGGAGTGAAGCATGAACATGAGCATATTAAATCATTTCGCTCTGATATTGTTAGCATTATACAGTATATAGGATGTGTGTGTCCCGTCCTGAATACTGCAGTATTGAAACACTCTTCTAGAACAATTGTTCCCAGTGAATGGGTCAGGACAGATACATAGGTAAAGGGAGTTTTTTTTTTTTTTTTTTTTTAAGTTGTTATGCACAAACTCAGTGAACTGGGGCACAATCGTTTGTCATCTTAAAATAGTGGGTCCCCATATATAAATGTTTGGGAAACGTTGAAAGTTGTCTCACACCATTTAACTTGACTGTTAAATTACTTTTATTTTTACCTTTAAAGCTGATGTTAGAGGAGCAGAGCCCTGTATGAATGGTATTTGCCACTGCTGTGGTTGGAGGATGATGGGTAGGTACATGCTGTGGTGGGGATGCACTCGGCATGTTTAGATGTCTGCCATTAGTCAGCACCTGCCGCCGGAGGCTCAAGATTGGTAGAACAGCATGGCTTCTGCTCTGTGTCCCAGAGGCGAGGGGGTGAACTGGTCCTTTTTTTGCTTTCTCTGTTCCTGAGGACGGACTGAGACTGGCCCGTGGCGGGGGAGACATGGGAAACCTGATGGACTGGGGCTGGTGTCCTCGGATCATGCTCAGTGATGGGGACACGGTGCAAGGAGACACCAGGAGCTGACAACTATTTCCACTCATGGCTGAAATCTTTAGAAACTTCTGTGCAAAGAAGGACATCACTTATAATCTGAAATGCATACAATTCACTTCAGTGCAAGTGTAGGGCTGAACGATTTTAAATAAATATGTAATTGCGATTATTTTGACTGAAATTGCGATGTGATTTGCGACATCTTTTTTTTTTTACCATATTTAAAATTATTACTATGTGATATTTGTTCAGATCGATGAGAAACAAAGATGTTTTCTTCAGTCTGTAGAATATGATGTGTATAGGACAATATTTGATCGAAAATGGTCATTTGACATATATTTTGGCTTAAAGAAATATTGCAATTGAAGATTGCAGTATAGGCCATATTGTGATTTTGATAACATTGCGATGAATTGT
The DNA here is from genome assembly GCF_958295425.1 of Solea solea. NCBI lineage: Eukaryota > Metazoa > Chordata > Actinopteri > Pleuronectiformes > Soleidae > Solea > Solea solea. Next base: position 12,287,026 of record NC_081152.1, read on the forward strand.
TCAGCCCTAAGTGCAAAGCCGAATACTGCAGGATTTAAACACAAGAAGTCATGGAAAATATACAGAAATGAAAGCAGCAAAATGAAAAAAATGAAACTAACCTTGAACAGCCTTGATACTTTGAACCAGTGGAGAAACACTCTACTGTGCAATCTTTCAGGTTTAGGAATAAACAAATAATTAATAAACACAGTCAAAACAAAGACTTCCACTACAAGAACATAAACATTATATGTTACCAACAAGCATGTCTAAGCAACTCTTTACACAAATAACAACTTTGGACTACATAATATAATATAATATAATATAATATAATATAATATAATATGATGTAATATAAGTCGACATTGTGTTTACATTTGGGATTTGAACAACAACAACAACAACAAGTACAAGTATGTCAAGTTTTTCATCACACGACGGTGCGTTCACTCACCTATTGTTGTTGCTGTTGCAAACACTTTCCCACAAGTGACGCGAGTCACGATGAGTGGCTGCTTCAGTCCGCTGAGCTGTGAATGTGAATACTAGGTGAACTTGAACAGACCAGATGTGTCGTGTCGTGTCTCACTCAGACTTTGTGATGTCTGGTCACTGAACTGTGTACTCAGTCCAGTGTCTCAGTGTTAGTTTGAAACGCAGCGTCCCTCCTCTCTCCACTCTCTCTCTGTTTCCAGGAACTTCTTTTCTTTCCTGATCGCCCTTTTGCCCTTGACAGGGTTTTAATGTGGACTCTCAGACACAGCAAACCTTAACAGTAAATAATTAAAAGTTGTTCTTAATTATTATTTTATTTTTTGTTACAGGTTTGTTAGTTACTGCTACTATCGCCAATAATGTGTTGGCGCGCGCGTGTAGAGTGGCAGTCTCCCGGTCAGCGCGTGCGCAGCTGCATATCGATAGATCGTTCTTATTATTGGTGATTTTTTTCTTTTTATCTAAATGCATTACTGAATTTAAAAGCGGCTCTGATGAGTTTGACTTTAAAAAAAAATGGCAGCAATGATATATCTATGAGTAAATAACCAATTAACATTATTATCACTATTTTCAGTTCAATAATTGACACTTAATGTTAACCAGAAAAATGACAAGTTGGTTTGATAAAGTTTTTACTGTGCACATTTCTTAGATCAAATACTGTATGTCATTATGCATCTCTATCAATTTATAATTGAAACTTTGCCATGTACCTGCTTACACTTCCGCTCCTCCTCCTCCTCCTCCTCTTGCCTTCCACCTAAACTCAGGCACCATTATTGGTCTCCTCTCTCCTCCTGGCTGCTGGACTGCTGTGTGGATCCTGCTCCCGGTTGGCATGGAAACCAGCATGTTTACAGGAGGAGGGACTGTAGCAGTTCCTTGGGTGCACACATGGAGTAAGGTGCTCTTCAATAATGATAAACTTATATTTTGACAGACAGCATTCACGTGATGAAAACATGTCACTGCAGCACTATTATGGACTCTCAAAAATAAGAATGAATTATAATGCTTATAATGCTTTACACTGAGCAGAAGAAGAAAACCTTTCTCTTTTCTTGTCTTTCTTTATTTTAAGCAAAACCACATCAAATATTGAATACTAAGTGGTAGTGACCCCTGGTGGTTCTTGAGAGGAAGCAATTAATTGCCACAGTTGGGTCCAAGCCTTAGAAAGTTTATGTGTCAACATTCAGGCAATTTCACTCCCCAAACTTACATTATATTAACTTCCACTCTTATATTTATTTATGATCTAAGATCTTGAAAAACATTTCACTATTGCCTTTTTTTTAAAAAAAAAAAGAAAAGAAAAAAGCAGTAATGAATTCCAGAAAAGAAGACTCTTCTTTCTGTATCAATTCTGTCTGTGACATGTTCCCTCTTTTGCCAGCAGGGGATACTCTAAGTTCACCAATGGGGATGTATAGATGCAGTCTGAGGGGGGGCACAAAATTGGTGTGGAAACGTGTCCGAAAATATAAGGTGGAAAAAAATAAACCAAACAGCACAAAAACAAAACAATAATCTCCCTGGAACTTGCCTTAAGCTGCAATCCACCAGCCCTTTTGTGGCCATTTGGCATCACTTTCCCCTCACTCACTGAGTCACAGAGTGTAACACAATGGTAAAACGTCCGAGCTCGAGGCACAACACGGATGTAGCCACTTGCTATTTCATCTTTCTCTTTGTTTTCTCAGTGGCACGAACGAAACACGTGCGTCTGTGTGTCCGTACAGTTCATAAACTCATGCTTTTCACACCCTTTTTGGTCAAACTGATGCAACACGTCACAACGCTTTTTCTCCCCCTCCCCCCTCTGCTCAACATATTTTAAGGACAGTAGCATATAATAGTTGCAGCAGACCCGATGAGATAAAAGTGGAGACCATTTGTGAAGAGCTCCATTTGTAGTAGAATTAATGCTCCTAATAGACTCTGCAGCACTTACAAAATCCATTTCCCCCCATTGATGACAGCACCAGCACTCCTGGCAGTAGGAAAGCATTCATTCTGGTGTCAAGATGAGAAATCATGGGTGCTTTCTCTCTGTGTTATATTACAATAGTCACTTAAAGTAATGCACACCCCTGTGGACCTGTGATTAATTAATATACTTCTGATTTGCTAATGACAGTTCAAGTCAAATGCAAGGTTAGTGAAGGCTGAGTCAGTGCTTTTAACTGCAGCTGTAGAGACGACTGTATAGTGACTGTCGGAAATATCAATTTATTGGTATCATCCCTCATTATAATGGCTCCTATTAGCCTGTGACACCTCACATACTTACTCTCAGCATATTAATAGATAAATACAGTGTTATGCATACCCATATCCGACGGTGCATTAAAACGTTCCCATAAACATAAAAATTACTCGCGTTGTTTTGTAGCCAACAGTGTTAAATTAATGTTTGCTAAAGACGGCTTAACTAAAAGGGATATAAAAAAAAAAAAGTAAGTTCTTTTTGGAATGCAGCACTATAGCCACTGTACATGATGACGTTCAGTTGAGAGAGTGAGAGAGAGAGAGAGCAAGGACCCGTCCATCCATCTTCTCCTCTGCTCCTCTGCTGTCATGACCAAAACCCAGATGAAGATGAGTGTGAGAGAAATGGGATTCTGAGCGTCTTCCATCTCCATCCATCAATCTAAGTCGGCTCCTCTAATAACCTTTACAGGGAAGTCATATAAAAAAAAAGGGGGGGGGGGGGGGGAGAGAGAGCAGGGACCACATGTCTTTTTCAGCAGGCTCTATCTTTTTTACCCCCTTCCCTGCTGTGTTTGCTAACAGGATGACTCTAATAAAAAGTTTGCTGACAACAGCACACATGCTTAAAACTGCCGTTAGGCCACAGGCTTGTTTTTAACTTAAGCGCACATTCTGCGTGAAGCCTAAGGGCGCGCATGCTGTAAGCTTCCCTCTTTCCTTCTCAGCTGTTATGAACACTGCGGCTCAGGAATCACATCTGGGATGATGGTGATGATGATGATCATGAGGCCTGAGCACTGGAGCACAATTACAGGACTTACTCCGAGTCTGCCATAGCAACACTGTATAAACACGAAATGCTCCCTCAGTCAGGTCTTTCAGTGCAAAAATAAGATCAACAGTGACAAATCACCAAAGTTATTATCTATTATCTAGTTACATCTATTATTTGTGCACTGAGATGAAAATATGGACGATATCGCTTGCAAATACAGCCCACACTTCATTACACAGAGTTTACTTTTCTGTTTGAGTCTTCCTCGTTTTGCAGTTGAAGCTGCTGTGCGGCACATGCTTGTGTGGGAGAGCTTTGATATGACCAATGCGGCTGTACGAGTGACTCGGTGTTGGCGTGGTGGTGAGGACCGCGGGACACCTAAAACAACCTTAAAGGTCCAGACACTGGAGGGTGTGTCATTAGACCCCTGCCTGAAACCCTCCTGGTAAGATGGTACAAACATCCGTCTTCATTAAAAAGGTTGCTCTCTGAGCAGATGGTCATTAACAGCACCCCCCGTTCTATGGATCTGACACCCTCTAACACACTAGGACACTACCTAAAGGACACACATCGTCCCTCAGGAATCCCACAAAACTTCACCATGGAAGAAGAAGTAGTGGTGCCTGACAAGGCCCCCCGGTAATGATCACTCTGGGGTCTTCATAAATCACCTTTTTTTTCCACAATAACAGCATGGAGTATGGAGATGGCCCATGTAGAAGAATTATCAATATGTCAAAACAAAGTGACACAACTGATACAACGCCACTGCCCCCCTCCCCCAAAAAAGTGATTAATATCGTCACTGCTTTTCTGCCCTGTTTGCTTTCTGCAGTTAAGGGCTTTCGTTCCTGTGCCTTTCATGTGACTGGCATAATAATTGGGTTGGCGGCTGTCCTGTTGTTCAGACAGGTGTGGTCACGGATACACGAGGACAGGGTCAGGGTCTTGAGCGAAGCAAACGCAGACAGACAGAGGATGTCACAGTCACTTTGGTGCTTTTTACTTCACATTACAGCCAGAGTTCTTGGAGGGAAGAGCCAGTGAAATGGGATGCTTTATGAACACGAACTAAACACTCTTTGACCCGGTCTCTGACAGCGTACCTCTTCTTTGTTCATTCACTGGATTCTAAAAATGATTGATTGCGCGGCACAAATTTGCACCGAGACCCTAGTCAAACAGACAATTAGGCCACAGATTTGACTTTGAAGTTGTCAAGGGAGATTTGTGAAGTTGTAAGTCTCGGGTCCATTATGAGTAATGTCAGTGTTATCTACATTTGAGTCAAAGCCACCTCGTGATCAGTATCTCCAGCGGCAGCCACCATGGATCCCAATTACTGGAGTAATCACTCCCTAGCTGAGAGCACTGCTTCAGACAGGGCAAAGTATTATCCATCTTCATCATATTCATTATCAGGCGGCAGACGCAGGTGTCCTGGCCTCCCACTGCTCCACACCATTAGTGACTGATCAACAGTGGAATCGTAGCAGCTTTTTCTCCACACAACATGCCCATATGTGCGTTTCAGAGCAGGAAAAAAAACTTAATTTAAACAAGTGGTTGAATTATGCTCAGCATCTTCTGATCAGAGACTGTTTACTCTTCATTCGACTGTTTTTCAACAATTCAAGCATGTCAACAAACTTGGGGGAACCACATCTATAGTGCGCGCACGGTCAAAGGTCACACAGTAGGGGATTTGCAGCAGATCATTTGTCATCTCCTGATTATCCTCTGCTGTCTCTCTAACAAGGAGGGTCAGCGTGACAGACAGACACCGCAGCGTCTCCGTTTCCGCACGGAAAGGTGACATGGAGCGGTGGCAGATAGGGGCGTCTTGTTTGTCACCCATCCATCCACCTTGCATTCACTTGCACGGGTTAAAAGGGCAGCTTGCTCTCCGCTGGTGGTGGTGCCGCCTTTATACGGCCAGCTTGTGCAGACTTTATCCCATGTAGACTGTCGTGGATGCTGCGCATTACTCATGGCACAACTCAAATAAATCACCTCATTAGTCTGATTTCTAAATGGGTTATTGCAGCATCAGGCAGGCAGCATGTTCCCCGTTAAAGCTCATGAGATTTCAAAATTCAGAAATGCTTTTGGGTTGGATCGTTTCCCTATCCTCTGGCACCTGGTCGAGGTCATTCTATTAGGTGGATTGATTTACATATAAATTGAACATGTGGTATTACGCACCTCCTTAAACTCATCTGTTTCATTACTGCATCCCATTATCTCCCTCGCATACTCCAACAAGCATTTAATTTCATCTCTCATATTGTCTTATGTTTCATTATGTTCCGGCGGTATTTATTAAAATTCATTTGGCTAATAACGCCCACATGCGCCGCCCCCTTTTCCTGCAGTGCACCTACTCTAATCTGCTTTGAGAGACTGTGTCCTGAGGTAAAACATGTAAAACGTTACAAATTCACTGGAATATGAAAAGCAATCATATTTTCTGTATCAGTAAGCAGGTCTGTGGTAGCTGGGGGTCATTCTTGCTCTATGCTGTTGCTTGGGGAGGCATTTTGTTGGAGCCCCTGGGGCTCACCTAGTTAATTAACTTTTTTCTGCTATTAGAGTGATGTAACTTGTAATTTTAGAGCTCCACAAAGCTTGTTCTCTACTGGCACCGAGCGTTTGATAGACACTACTTTCACCACCATCAACTCACAGAACATATTGTATGAAACACGCGAGTAACACCAAATGTCGGGACTCTTACTTAAAAGTAGTCTACTCGGGTAAAAGTAAAAGAAGCAAACAAGTGAAGGAAACTTTTGCGGAGTGCGTGGACTTTTCAGTTGAGTTGTCGTGGTGATGTGGTGTTTGGATGCAATGAAGAGGTAGCAGGAAATCCAGATATACCATCGTGTGGGTGTGTGTCTTTATTCACAGCAAACAAATTAAACTACACCATAAGCTGGCACCAATAATGAGTGAGGAGACACTGCTTCATACCGACACTATATGGAAAAATGTGGTTTTCTGCTGCAACAGTGCTCATAGTGCATTATTCTTTGCTCTCTGTGAGCAGAAATATGTGATTTCTTTTCTTGCCTAATATTGAGACTCTACAAGGTGAGCGGCACGGCCTTGGAAACCTTATGTGAATCAACAATTATATTCATCATGAAAGCAGCCTTGCATATTCAGATATTTTTGTTGGCTCTTTGAGAGCATCCCCACAATTTGATGTTTATCCAAAAAGGAAGGAAACAACGTGGATGTATTTGCATACAGAATAATCACAGATGTCTGCAGTACTATGAAGCTGTTGAGCCAGATTTTTTTTTTTTTTCCCTCCTCATGACTGATCGGTTTCACTGCACCCGTCGGCCCCTTTATCGACAGCAGCAAGCAGCCATTGTCAGAAAATAAGCCTCTGAATCCTACCTGCCCTGCACCTAATGCCAAACGTAATAGCTGGTGAAGAAAGCAGAACATCCTGAGCCGCCTAAAAAAAAATCGAAATATTAAGTGGACACAGTAGCTTGGATGAGTGTACTGTGTGCATTTTGCCATAAATTAATTCATTTTCAAAGGCTTTATCCTTTTGGGGGGGGGGGCTAGCATAGCCAGGCCATCTCAGGGCTAACATAAAGTAACAAACAACCATTTACTCTCACAGTCACACCAATGGTCAAATTAACTTAACCCCCAATCTGCATCAAACTCGGATCCGAACGGGCAACCTTCTTGCACCAGAGCTTGCTATTTGCTGTTTGCTGCGGCCCCATGAAAATCATATAACACAAAATCTGAAACAGTGATAACATTTCGGTCACACCACAGGTGTGGTCACAGCTTCTGCTCGACACATCTGTGTCATGTCCACACATCTCCTCCTGTGAGATGTCCCCCAGAGGACCTTCATGCATGGCCACAGTCTGACTGACTGCATGACCCAGTTTCCACACGTGTGATTTTGAATATAAACCTGGGCAACATAAGTGGATGGATGGATGTTTCATAGTTGCATAGGTTACAATCTTACCTAGTTAACCACCAGCAGTTTAATCATTTCTTCTTTTCCCTGTGGAAAATCACTGACAAAACTGAATCTGTATTAACTGTACGAGGCAGATGCTTGTCACTGAGACTGAGGTTGATGTCTGTTGACCTCCATGTAAGTGTATTCAAGTGAGTCCATTGAATGAATATGAATTCATAGCCTTAGAATAAGCCCTTTATACATAACTAAAAGCAAGGGCCTTGCTTTTTGGGGGCCACCATCTCGTGTCGCCTGAATCTTTTCTGATATGCAAAGGAATTCCTTGAGTTCTGAGTTTGAATAAACTACATTCTCACTATTAGATGTCACTCAGTCATACACACTGGACCTTTAAAGCTCCTCTACAGTGTCCTCTGTAGCCAAAACACTGATGGTGTCACTACCCCCTGCCCAGACTTACCCCACACTTCAGGTGAGAACTTTCTCGAAACGACCCCATATGTCAACCATTCTCTTTCAATGTTGGTTTCAGTATCTCACCGTGTAACTCATGTTTCCTCAGTATCTCACCATGTCACTCATGTTTCCGAGAACCGGAGATTAATTCCTTCTGAAGTTCTCTTTCAGTATTAGTTTCAGCTCACTCATATGTCAGAGTATTGCAGATAATTCCTTAACTAAAGTTTGCTGCCATCTCGTTTTACTAATGTTGCTGTCATTCTTCCTTCTCCCTCCGTCGGTCACTTTATAAAACGCATCACTCCGTGTTGCCACAGATTTGATATCAGAACACTGCTGTGTTAAAGGATGGATTCGCCCATTTTCCCTTACTTGGTCAAATGAAGAATAACCTTAAAATCCTTATGACGCTTCTGTGTTTGTTTAATTTACCTTCTATTAGAGTGGGATTAAATTTGACCAGTTTCTTTTTTATTTATTAGATTTTTTTCTAATCTTTTACTCAGTAAACTTGACCGAAACACAGTAAGGTACGTTTCTTTGAAGGAAGTGACTTTGACTTTTTTTTCAATCCCAACGTCCTCTGTTGTTGTGGAAATGAGACATGTATCTCAGATCCACTGTCGGATGATCGAATAACACATTTAACTCTGGAAATTTGTAAAAAAACTGCAAATTTTTTGGGTGAAGTGAACACAAAGACAGCATTGTGGAGCTGATATGCTTAATCAGCATTGTGTGAACTCATTTAATAATGTTTTAAATGGAACCGATATTCATTTATGTTATATTTAAAAGTGACACACTACATATTCTTTTATATGTACAGTATATAAATATTGGGCATTAGCATTCACGAGGCAGCAAGTCGGCCGAATTACCGTTTACAAACTAAGTAGTAGGTCGAGAGGACAGGCATCAGACGGGCAGTATAGTCTCTATTTTAGAATGTACCTATTTCCTTGGCAAAGAAAGGCTCTGACAGAAGACTATACTCACAGTGACTTGAGGTTATTCTTTGTAATTTCCTCTGTCCCAGTTCACTTCTCCCATAATGAATCGGAGTGCCTCTCTAGTTCAAGACCTTGTCTTTTTGCATTTGGTGAAAGCATAATGCAATTTTTCCTCCTTGCTGTTTAGTGTAATAGTACGGGGGGGGGGGGGGGGGGAATAGTCCCTCGATGCATGAATTGCGGAAATGAGACCTGACGCATGCTGTATTTATTAGAAAACCAGCCCCAGAACTATGGAGATTGTGTCATTCTTCAAAAAGGGTTTTGGAGCACATTTGTAACGAGATGAGAAACTCCTGACAACATTTTCTCATGTATGATATTAATGAGTCACTCGTGGATTCTGGCCCGGCGATAAATACTGCACAGCTTTCAGACCTGAAGTGTTAAAAAAGACTACAGATTATGCACACACAATACAGTCTGTTACACAATATTGCCTCTTTGAACTGTGCGGATGTTAATGGGGGCTGTGTTGCATGTCAAATGTGTTGACATACTCCTCCACAGGAGGACATCTCTCATCTTCCCATCTATGTCTCCTTGGAGAACAGAGGGAAGGCCCACAAAGCTCTGTCAGGAGAATAATGAGGAGCCACAACCGAAAGGTAGTTTCCTTCCCCTGCAGCAAAGCAGATTTAAACACATCTGCAAACCATCTATGACGCTCAGCTCAAATGGAAGATGAGGCGTGTTCAGTGATGGACATGTCGTCTCACTATCATACATTTCTCTGCCAAAGCCAATAATGAGCCAATGTCATGTAATGGCCATTCATTTGTATTCATAATGTTTCATAACAGTAATAATAATAACACTATATGGCATGTTTTAATGACTTATATGTTATGGTTTTAAAACTACATATTTGCTGGTCACTCAGTGCATCTGCAAAGGTCATGGTGTATAACCATTCTCATAGTTGTAATACATCCATCCATCCATCACATCATCTACCTATGTATCCTCCACATGAGGGTCGTGTGGGTCGCTGGTGCCAATCTCAGTGGACATAGGGTGAAATGCAGGGTACACTCTGGTCCATCACACATACAAGACAAACAACCATCCACTCTCATACTCACACCTACGGTGTCCAACACCTGAGTGTCCAATTTGCCTGATACCCAACTCGGAAACCGGAGAACCCGGAGTAAACAAATCTAATTGCGATTACAATATGTAGTTTTTACATGACGATTCTAATTTCTGTCCCAAAAACATGTTTTAAATGATTACTGTGTGATATTTGTTCAGATCTGTGAGAAACAAAGATGTGCCCTTCAGTCTGTAGAATAAAATATGTATAGGTCAAGACAATAAATAATTTAAATTTCTATTTTGACACACCTCCTGTGATTTTGAAAATTGCAGTAGGCCCTATTGCGATTTTGATAAAATAGCAATTAGTTGTTCAGCCCTAACACACGGCGAGAACATGCAAACTCCCTGCAGGAAGACATAGTTGTAAAACATTATGATCACCATTTTAATGTAATATAAAGTGATTATAACTTGAGTGAAAAGTTTAGTTTAGTTCAGTTTATAGTGAAAACATATGTGTAACAGAATTGGAAACTGCCAAAATGCCTCTAAAAAAATATATAATCACTATTAGGGTAAAATGATCTGCCAGTGCACTTGTCAAGAGAGAAATAGCTTGAAACAAGTCAAAGTATTAGTATTTTCTAAAGTAGTATTTTCAGCCATTTTTAAGTAAATAAGTCCAAAAAAATGGTGTGATTAGATAAATACACTGAATTCAAGTCAATTACACTCATACACATTTTCATTGTTTGCAGTCATCTATAACAATACAACACTATTCCCACTCTTGAATTGCCCCTCGAGGATAAATAAAGTTTTCTGAATCTGAATCTGAATCTATAAATTCATCATAATGCGTTATAAGTGTGTATTATAATGCCTTGTATAGGCACAGGCCTCAAAGGAAGTGCTATCGATAATTCAATATTGTGAATCTTGCTTGACGTATCGCTTGTGTTACACGTGAAATTAATAAGCAAAAACACAAAGGAATCTAAATGTCCTTGACAGATATTACCCCCAAGCTGCAGAGAAGTTTGGGACATTAGTTACCAGCTTAACCCATTACCCACTAACACATTTGCTTTAATGGTGATACAGTTGGTGTGACCCCCACGCTCCGTGTTAGAAAAGTGGCAGGTAGGACTGTTGATCAGTACCCTGGAAGAGAGTAATAGATCCGTTTAGCGTTAATCAATGTCGTTCACAGGCTCATTGAGCAGTGCACTCAGCATCTTGCTTTTGTGTCAGAGAGCCTTTTAATCTAATTGGGCACTAAACCCCTGTCATTATTCCTCATGCCCAGAGACTTATTTATGGCTCTCCTGCTTGCTTGTCTTTACCTTTTCATTACAGCATGCCAGTCTACATCAACAAACTCATTAAAGCAAATGAATCAAAGGAGAAAGCTGATGTGTGGCTGAAAAGTGTAATTTAATAAATGTATGTGAGGCTGCAGTGCCGGGCACATCATTCATGTTGTTTACAGGCTGTAATGTGTTAGCAGGTGAGGGCACTTTAATAATAAAGGCCTTTTTGCAAAGGCAAACAACAGCACTGCATTTTAATACACGGACCTTTAGGGAGTGACCTGATTATCAATGCTCGTTGCAGTCAGCAGGAATGTTGTGGCGAATGTGCTTCAGAATGAGGACGTTGGGTCTATAAATTGTCATCTTAATCTAACACGCTAATGGAAATTTGCCTCTTTTTGTCTTAGAATTATTATTTTTTTAACCTCTAAGAGGGGGGAAAAAAAGAAGAAGCAAACAATCATCAAATCAAATGACCTGCCACTTTGGCAGCTACAGTCTTACTTGGTCTGGTATAACCATTAGCTTTTGATGTCTAGTATTAAAGTTTAGAGAGATCATTACTTTGCAGAGCGCTACCATCTGGGGAGGAGCTGTAACATTGAGACACACACACACACTGTACATGCACACCGTTTAATCATTCGTGATCTTATTTGTTTGTCTTTGATTTGTCATTAAGCTAAAGATATCTAATTAATGCAACAGTTGATTTTATTTTCAGGAAATGGTCCTGTTTGAGGCGACTTCCTTGGTTTAACAATGACAAGGGCCTGGTGTGTTCGAGTCTTAGTTGACTCAACTGAAAATGACATTTGGGTTGAATCGTCTGAAGTTAAGATTAATGGCTGTACACAATGTAGATGCTATGAATGTAGGTATTATTTTTACTGGGTGAATGTTCGTTGTTTTTCTTGAAACTTTGACTTTGTTGTTAGAAAGTTGGATGCTTTGTTTTCTTATACTGGTCATGAATTTCAGTCGCCGCTGCCACATTCACTGAAAATGAGTAACGTGCGCACACACAAACCAGTTAATAATAGTGAATTTGACCTCTGTATTTAACCCATCCTTATTACACACCAGTCGTGAACACACACAAGCTGATTGGGGATTGGGTGCCTTGCTCAGGGGCACCCCCAACCCTTGGCCCATTGAACCAGCAACAAATGCCCAAAAAATATAACAGTGGTACATTACTTTTAAATATAAACAAATGTCTGTTTATATTCAAACTACTGCCGATCAGCTCCACATACTAGACAGTAACTCGCCGATGGGACGTTCCCACACTGCACACAGGAAGTGATTCATTGTATGTCATGACAGGCAGAGGCAACAGTAGCAGCAGCGTTGCACTGGTGCTGCACAGCGACTGTCGCTTGAAAGCAGCACGGATTCATATTTTATCCAGTCACACGGAGAGTGACACTTCGTCGGGTTGACTTGTACGATGTTTGACAACGTAACCGACTAGTTTTGGGAACAAAGTGGAGAATTTAGCAGCTGCAGCGCCAGAGTTGGTGAAAGCCCTAACAGAGATAATGAGTACTGAATATGCCCCCAAGTAACCAAAATCCATTAGCGCACACTTGGTAGAATATTGTCAATTGTGGTGTCTTGCAAAGTATTCCGAAAACCGTCGGTTTAATAATGCAGCTGGAAGCTGGTTTTAGTCAGAGTGTTGTTTCAGCTCATTTATGTCCTCGGGTCGTGGGTTGTGCTGGACCTCAGTGTGGTGTCGGTAGTCAATTCAAAGCTGTGGCAGACGAGCCAGTGCGCTGAGGAACAAAGTGACAATTGCATGGCTTGAGAGTCATAGGAGACTCCCCAGTCATTACTGTGTGCACAGCATCCAGAGAACACCTCTTCATGGGTGTTTAAGCAAGCACTTTAAATGGAAATGTACTTGACACGTTAAGAGATGTTATCATCTGGTATTTGAATTTGACTCTTTGTTACTCCCTCTCTCTCTCTCTTTCTTTCCCACTCTTGTCATTGTCTGATGCTTTCTCACCTTTTCAGTGTCTTTTCTCCTGTTCACTTATTTTCTCTCTCTCTCTCACCACCCACTCATCCCTGTTTTAAATGATTTGCCTTCTATGCAGCATCCTTGCATTTTATATTCTCTTAGTGTTGTTGATCTGTGTTCATTTATGCACTGCGGCTCTGTCAGAGAATATGTGGGCAGCACCTTTTTTCTTGTAGTTAGAAGGACTGAGGCTATTCATTTGATACTGCCAGACTGTAGCTTCCACTTGCTAACCCGAGTCATTTCTCTTCTTTATGGACAGAATAATGGGGTGTTTGACTGTTCAAAGCGCAGCGATTTTCTCGCTTTCATAATGTTCGGCGTTTTAGCATAAAAAAATAAACAGTCTGCATTTCTGAAAACATGAGATCATAGTGGTCTTGTGCAGTGTGTGGTGTCCTCCCTCTGATGTGTTTCTTGGTGTTCGAGCGCTGCTCTATCACTCCCATCTCTTTTCAAAGCTTATCTACTTATTACCACAATTACAGCCTGTGAACATTTCATTAGGCAAATATGTCTTGGCTGGGACGTAGACTGTTATTGTGCCGAGCAAGTGTGTTTTCATCACACTCTGGTGCACAAACCCCCTCCCTTCAGGATAACCTCGGTCCTTTCTGTCAACTGAAAAGCAGCTCAATTAATTGTGTTGTTTGTTGTGCTACAGTCTAGGCCTCCATTAGAAATGAGGGTTACCTAATGATCTCAGCGTTAGATGCTGTGTGTGAAGCAGTAAACGCAAATCAATAAAATGTCCCTTGTGCATTTGCATTTTCATTGTAGATTTTATTTTTCCCCCGGTTTACATGAAAAGGAACAATTGTGGAGCAAGTAGGACGTGGCTTTTGTAATCAGATTGTGCTCGGGATGCAAAGCTTTGTAGAGTCTGTGGAACATAATTAAGCAAAAATAAGACCCACTCCCTGTCTGAATTAGAAGAAAGTTTCTGAGGCTGAGCATGCGTCTCCTGCCTTTTATTCCCCTTCCTTCATACAACATGGTGAATGGCGAGCATGTGACAGCATCTCCTTTGTTCCTGCTCTGTAATGTCCTGTGATCTGATGTCATCTGGACTTGGCTTACCGGGAACAGTCTGTTACACATTAACTGTCTGAGGGGTCAAAGAGACTCAATCATTGGCCCTCACAACCTCACAAGGAGCGCAGTCACTCTCTCTCTCACACCTTTAAAGGGGTTTTGCATATTTCTGTGTCGGCTCTCTTCATCATCAAAACGTTTTCTTCCTCCCCAAAGCCATGGCTGCTGTTCAGCACATGTCAAAAGAAAAGTCTTTGTTGCATTAGTGCAGCTATTAAAAACCATACTCTATACCACTGTTCACCAAATGTTTTCTATGGTGACTCACCTGTTAACAATGAAAATCCATTGCATTGCAACCAACTTACAATATAAATTGTGATTAAAGCAAGTTTGTGCATAATATTCTAACCTTTTTTTTAACTCCCATTTCTATAATATGTAATATTATTCTAATTAGATAAGCCAGCTATTGCCAAGACACATAATAAATGAATCACAGCAACCAAATAATCTGCAACGCATTTGTGCATCCTGGCCTAGTTTCTGGGAATGACTGGTCTATACAGTACAATGCAATTAAGAGAGCATCATAAACATCATCTTAAGTAATGTTACTTCTACTATTGCTTTCATTATAAATCACTGAATCTGACAGTATGGCTCACAACCTGCCATTTTCCCTTCTTTGAAAATGGAGTCTGATCTCGGTGCACGGTCAGTCATATACACTTTGCATGGGAAATTAATTCCATTATTAAACATGCCGCACTTCAGAAATTTCAATTACAGAGAGCAGCGTGAGGAGGGAGCAGGAAAGTAATCCATGCCTATACCCTAATGCATGAATATTGTATTAGGCCAAGAGAGTAATCATAGCCAATATCTACACAAGTCAAGTGTCTCGAGGTCCATTTGTATACACGACTTCTGGCCACACGGCCACTACAGACAACAGGTCCACTGGTGAAGTCCACTTACGCAGCCATCAAGAGTCGAAATGTATTAGAAGTGGTCAAGAGCGTGACAAACGAGAGCTCCGAAACAAAATGGCCACTCTACTTAATAGGGTTAAGAGGTATAATGGTAAATGCCACATGAGTGGGCAGCTGGGTTGCACATGAATTAACACTGCTGACCTGTCTGCTAGTTATTGCAAGAATTGGTGATAGAGTCACATTTTGTTTGAACAATTGCACTCTCTGTTCCCACAAAGTAAATTCAATTTTCTTCTACGAGCACACACATACTGTATTGAAAGCAATGCTTGAGTTTTTTAGAAGACTTTTGGGAAATTGGCAAAGCATCAGCGCGACGGAACAAAGTGGTGTGTTTCGACCCCGTAGAGGGCAAACACTTACCGCTGTTAATTTCCCTGCTTGCCATTTCCTCATATTTTGCGGACTTGAGCACTCTTTCCAGTTGGGTAAAATGTCCCTTGTTGCCATCGAGCCATGAGTCTGGGAGGAAAAAAGGTCAAAGCAATTTATATGTGACACGTAGAGTTTGATCGCTTTGTCATCGCCTCGGGGGCCAAACCTGCCGCTCTCAGACGTACCACCCCCACAGAAGCACAGAAGCGCATACATGCACACTCACACACTCACAATCACACACACACGTGCGTGAGCGTGCGCACACACAGACAGATGTGTGCAAGTTTGCATGAATAACACACCCAACAGTCTGCCATCTGCATGGAAATGTGAGAAAATCCTTTCAGTTCTGCCTGAGTAGTTTGGTGTGTCTTTGTCTTTGTCTGTGAAACGAGGTAAGCGCACCGTGGCTACTGGTTAAGATTCAATTTGATGGTATTTGAATTGATTTTTGTAATCAATTCATATTTGGATTACTATAATCCTTACAAATATAAACCAGCTTCAGTGATGGAATTTTCTGAGAAGGAACTGTGGTGTTTTCAAGACATGAGTACACAAAGGTCAAACCTTTGGTATCTAATGAGCCACTGGAGGTAACATTGTCACAATGCCTAAAATAATGTTATCATTGGAATAAAAATAGAAAATAGTCTTGTGTGAACATCTTCACACATCTAGTGAGCATCTAGACAAAGGGGCTGGAGGTCAATTCCCAAAGTAGTTGTGAAGTGACACATTGAGGAGCTTGTGACAGTCACAACCCGGTGCATCCTGTCCCTTGGCCAAAACAGTGACAGAGGAGACTGCAGTATTTCACTCACAGACAAGATGCACGGTGCAGCGGGAACTAAAGCAATCAACTCCAATTCGTATGTGTCAGGCATTAGCCATTAGTCAATGGAGGAGATGTTGGAGGTCTTATTTTTTTGTATTTATGCAATGATCTGTAAATTCATTGGCATTAAAATAATAATACATGAGTAATATTACATACAACCCCGTAAATGTATTCGTAATGTGACAGAGAAGAGTGGATGTAGCAACCGATAACGTAATAACGGCCAATAATGTAATAACGGCCAATAACGTAATAAGTTATTACGTTATTGGCCGTTATTACATTATTGGCCGTTATTACGTTATCGGTTGCTACAGTGGATAAGTTAAATAAGTGACAAAAAGGGCTACAAAGCTAATAAACATCAAACAATTCATCGGCTACTCCAAATCTACACCTGTAAAACATGCCCCTTAGGGGCGGTTGTGGGCATTTTATACGTGCTTTTCATATTTCGTTTTTTTTATCATTTTGGTTGCGAACTCTGTCAAGATTGTGTATTTTTATTTGATCTTGTTATTTCCAGCGCGGCTCCTACGGTCAGGCTAAAACACACTGCGTACAAACAAGTGTTACACTCATACCTTTAAGCTCAAAAAATGTGCCATTCAAACCCATTCAAACTGATCATTTTTGATCTCGCATTTTAGTATGTCTAGGTGTCAATCAAGGCATTTGTCTTGGAACTGATCATTTTTACTTCTCTCCACGAGATGGCGTCATTTTGGCCATATTCGGCATATGGAGAAAAAAAGACATCCTATTTCCACTAGATGGCACTGTCACAAGTTGTGCTGCTAATAATTGACATACTGTATCCCAGGCTGTAGTAATTCAACACAATTGATTTTTTTTAACTTTCTTTTATCTGAAACCATGGCGGCATCATGACAAAAACCTGGCATTTAAAGGGTTAAAATGTTAAAAAAATGAATTAGCATTTCCATAATTAGGTCAGATCAGCTCAATGAAAGTAGAATATAACGAGTGTGACTAATATTAGACCCGGCTCTAAATGAAATGTTGGCGCAATATACTGGAAGGCAGCAAAACCAAAATGGAGACCGGCTAGGTGGACCATGGCATGTCTGCTCCAAGTGTACAAGTCTCTAACAGATGAAATTGTCTAGATGTGTCATTATTTATTTCACACATCTGGATGGGTTACGGGTGACAAGGAGAGGATGGGGAAATGGGAAGAACCAGGAGGCAGTAGCTGCCACTGTGAGTAGCCATCATGCCAATTCCACAGTGATTTATATAGCGTCTTGCCAAACCAGAGAACAAATGACCTTCACACATAGTTATCAGAGGAAGATATCAGTGGACAGGCGTTTTCATATCACATCCCTCCTTCCCCTAAGGCCCACCCCATCTAGACTTTGTGTGTGTGTGTGTGTGTTGTTGAGTAAAACTGACACTGAGCTCGTCCTCGGGCAGTGGGACTATACTGCTGGTTACATTCCTCCATGTGTCTGTCCTTGGTGGAGCCCATTTTTATATGGGGGGGCGGGGGGCAATCAAATTTGATGGTCTCTGCTCAGTTAGTGATGTGGGAATCCGATTTATTTGGAAACTTACTGTAAATGCGATATCCTCTGGAATAAGAGGTAATAACAAATCCAATCATTATTACAAAGTCTGACATTAGTTGCCCTGGGAGCAAGTTTAAATGGAATTACTACGCAGACGCAGACCTAAGCATATGGACATTTATTTTTTCATATATCGCTAAAATGATGTGGTAAAAGAACAATGGGAATGGTTTGGAGGTCGATTTTTCTCGGGTTTTAGTTTAGGCTATTAATCATCTGACCTGAGACAGACTGTGGATCCTGTTATGGTCCTCTGTCTCATCAGATACCGATTGTAACCGTCTTACTGACTGAATCCACGCTGTGGTAGAACGTTTCTCTTTCTCTGCTTTGTAAAGTTGTAAATCGCTTTGACTTGAGGTCAAGATCATCATCAATAGATCATAACAAAGTCACTTTTTTTTTTTTTTTCACTGGAGGATGATGTGATGCAAATCTTTTTTTTAACTTTCTATTGGGAAAAAAAGTGATGCAAATGCAGCTAAACCTATAACTGTCATCTGCAGATTTTTTGCTGTTATTCTGATGTACAGTTTCCATGCAGTAAAGGATCAGTGCACCCAAATCGTGAAGATTTATTTTCTCATTTTTTTTAGCGACAAGGCTAATTTACAGTACAGTGAAGATGACTTTATCCCAATGCTATGGAGGTTAATGGAATCTGCAGTGGTCAAAACAGACATGCTACCAACATCGACAGGGATGTGTGGAGCAACATTTAGGGGAAATAACATAATAAGTACTGTATGCTCAGAATACTTATTAAACTAGCAACGATGAGTCCGATTTCGCTACAAATAATGAAGTTGACCTTTTGCGTGCAGCCAGCTGGGCGTTGTGCAGGTTGTTTGTGGATTCTTTGCCAAAAAAAACCTGATTTGTGTGTGGGTCTGTGTTGCAGTCTTTCTGCTGGTTGCAGGCGTAGGAGGGGAGCATGCTGTTTCCCTCATGGCTCCAGATGTTGTGTGTCATCGTGCTTCTGATTGTCCTCGTGTGAGCTAGTGCAGGCGGTCCAAATGTTTTATTTAATCCGAGAACGATTTTACTCAAAACACCACTTTTATTATTAAAATGTGTAAAATTCTTAGAACATCTCATTAACATATGATTCTATCTGCCAAGGATTTTCCCTTATTATTAGATTCTGTGCTCATTGCATGCATTTTCAAGAAGAATTCTGCTTCATTTATAGTTATTCACCGTATGAGACATTTTATGGTATTGACAGCATGGACCTAAAAGGAGCTATTGTACAAACAAAATCGCCCTTGCATTTTTAATAAGCAGCTCCTGTGGCGATGTGAATAGTGTGAAAGAGTCAGTGCTTTAAGCCAAGGAGAAGTTTAGATGAGTCATAATAAGACACTGTGCTGTTAAAAAAAGAGGTGTCAGGACTTCCATAAATTTGATGTTGCAAATGGCTATATAAGTGTTTTTCACATGCTACTGTGTTTCACTGACAAGGTAACACAGTAGCCCAACAAGGTAAAGAATTTGACCAAAACCAAAACTTACAACAGAATACATTGTTGAAAATGGCTTAAAATATAGTTAAAGTTTACATGACAGTCAATTTATCACTTTGTTCACAGCTTAACGAAACACAGCCACAAGATACATCCGTTACATGGCGGCACATCACAGCTTCTATACATGGTTTCTCAGCCAGATCTATATATAAATATATAGTTTCCTGGTGTGTATAGAACATCTGAAGCCAAGCACTTTAAATCTCTGTGTCCATAAGAAACAAAACTTTCATGTTTCCCCATCAAAGGTATTGGTGGTTGACACCATTTTGATGGCAATTTCATTTAGTTCGAAAATCTATCAAAGGTTAAGGGGAGAATGGATCGGGTTGTCCTTGTCCACAGTTCCTTGGACCATAATAGGGTTCGCTGCTGCAGGATCTTTTTTGATCAGGGTAATGCAAAACCTGGCACCATCTCCTTCTCTTTGTGGAGAACTCTCCAATATTTTCTCAATCTTTATCGCGGCATTAAACGGCGCAGGAAATCTGTGTGTCCCATTTGTTAGCCCCATTTTTTACAGGAGTCTCCTGACACTCCAGTCCACAGATCATGAACCCAATTAAAGCGGGCAATTTGTGTTAAATTTATTATGCCATGGCAACACCACAATTGGCTCGGAGCTCATCAGACCTCACCTTTATCACCCGTAGTAGTTCAGTCTGGTCCCTGCGAGGTCTGTGGTCATTTTTTGTTATTGTTCCTTTGATTTATTTCCCTCATAGCACAGGACGTGGCTGGAGACTGCCCCCACTGCCCACTGAGAGTAAAATAAACTACTGCTCTATTATGAGACCTCTTATCCTCTGATGACAGTATTATGAAGGAGGGAAATATATCGACTCACTCAGCTGGGGAAACTTTGTCTTTGCTCATTTGATGGCAAAATTTATCAGTGAAAATGCCAGTGGATAAGGACGCGTGGTGTACGGTGAATTTTTATTCCGCTTCCAATAAAGTGTAATAGAGCCCTATTAAATATTCATTCCATTAAAACTTCGCCATACATTTCGTCAACGCATACATTAATCATGTTACACATTTACGTATTTATTTTACTTTCACAAGTAATGGAGTGGGCTTGTGGTGTGAAATGAACACATTAGGAGTAATTTTTCACATTTCTTTTGATTGCCAGAGCTTTAAATAGTTTGCTGGGGAGCAACCTCATGAATACGAGAGATATTTAACAAACACTAAAAACAGTCTGCAGCCCAGGAGGGGAGGAGACTGTGGTATTGTTCCATTTCAAGCCTGTCAGTCTGACTGATGACTTCTGGGCCTCACATCATCCCTCTCTTTCTTTTCATTGTATTTATGATTTGAAGTAGAGGAATTACATGACGGAAGGTCTGCAAAGTCTCCTGCATTTATTTTAAATCCTCTTTTGACTGACAATGCAGGTGGATATACCCCCCCCCCCCCCCCCCATCAGGAAAGACTTACAAGTTTGAACAATACCGTAGCACAGGAAAAAAAAACCCTAATTTCTGCTATTTTCTTTTTGGAAAATTCTTACCATTTTCTAAATCCTCCACTTGGCAAATTCTCAGGCGCATTAGTAAAAGTTGGTGTTGTACAAAAAGCAGTGAATTAAAGCTTACTTGGAATAGCTAAATCTATCACAATGAACTTTATTTCTAGCCTGCAGAGCTCAGATATGCAGTGATTTGAAACAACATTTGCAAATGTGACGGATTTCCATTGGTTCCATTTAGATTTGGCTGCTGAACATTATATTAACATTATAGAGAATACATTTGGATTTTGTAACTTAGCAATTCACATTATGATGCAAGTACTAATGACTAAGTGTGCTGTCCAAACAATGCATTACAAATCTTAAGGGAGTTTCAGCTCTTTTTCCAGCTTCTCCACTTTCCTCCCACAGTCCAAAATATGCAGGTTTTGGGACTGGACAAATTGGACACTTGGGTGTTTAACTAATTTTAGTTCAAAATAATAGCATATTAACCTAAAAACAACAAGAACTCCCTTCACTTTAAATTCAATGATGTAACATATTATGAACAACCTGACATTGCTTGAGAAAAATAAGTGCAATTTCAACAATATTTTGCCTAAATTGACCATTTACACATGTGCATTACAACTTACAGATCACAGCGGGTCTACAATGAGACAACACATTTAGTCACAGGTATCTGGAACAGAAACATTTAGTGTTGGATTCTAATCATAATGTCACATTTTCACACACTTATCCTGTGGGGGCCAGGTCGGACCCTCTGTTGGGCAGGTTCTGGTCCGCAGGCCATACGTTTGACACCCTTGCTCTAAATTGACCATATGTGTGAGTGTGAGAGTGAATGGTTGTTTGTCTCTATGTGTCCCTGTGATGGACTGGCGACCCGTCCAGAGTGTGCCCCGCCTTTCGCCCTATGTCAGCTGGGATTGGCACCAGCGACCCTCATGTGGAGGATAAAGTGGCAGAAGATGAATGGATGAAGGGAGTTTCAGCAGTTTTTTTTTTTTTTTACTTCAAAATATCAAAAAAATGTCATGCTATTACAATTCATTATGAAGAAACTAAAACTCTGCTAACTCTCGGATTCTGCTTCTCTTTTAAATGAGTGTTGAATATAATTTGTACGCATTTGAACAACTTTGATCATCTTTCACACACTCATGCCCAATCCCGTGACAGAAACATGGCATAATTACACCTTGCTCCTTAATATCTCCCCACACGACGTTAATGGGATGTAATGGTCCATCAGGTTCTTGTCTGTTCTAATTGCCACCTTTCTGATCCCTCCTTCTTAAACTAGCTGTCAATTATTCCGTGGAGGAAGCCTGGAGGAAACCGTTCGAGGAGTGATTAACTTGCTTTGTTATGAAAAAAAACTCTGTGCTGGAGAGAGATACAGTTTATCCAGCTTTAAGGCAGAATATAATATAGAAGAGTCAAGTGAATATCAGTCTGGACACAACTGTAAATCTATAGAATAAGCAGAGATGACACCAAACAATAGACTCTTTTTTTTTTTTTTTTTGTCTTTTTCTCCGGAGTGAGAGCAGATAGAAATCTGATAGAAATGTATTCACCGAGCAAATCAGAGCAATCCCCAAAGTCACAGGGGAAGCATGCACTCTACACAGAGCTGTCAAATGAATGATCACACATGAGCAAACACATTTACTTTTATATTGGCAAAATAAATAGGAGATGTTAAGTCATTTTTACATGGGCGGGCACGCACACACACACACGCGCGCAGAGACTGCAGCGTTGCATTAATGGAGACCCATCTGGCTGCTAGTGCAAGTGTAGCACTCAGCGAACGCTGATTTCATTATCTCGCCATGTTCTCCGTGACCCAGAGAAAAGTGACATCTGATTTACCTCAAGATCAATTTGTATGTAAATCAGTAAGAAACTGGAGGGCAATCGAGGGGCGGCTCAACAAAAGCTGTTTTCTAGAGTGTGTGTGTGTGTGTGTGAGCAGGTTTGTGAGTTTGGTCGTTGCACTGGTCCCCACAGAGACACTAATAGAGCTAATTTAAGTAATAAGACCCTTTGGTCTGCGGGGCAGAGTCTCTAAAGACCAGCCTGCACAAACCACGCTGTCACAATGTATTCAAGAGCAGCATGTTGGTGTAAATCCATGTTATTTGCCATTTACTGTTAAATTAATAGATCCTTGATGAGGTTTGTCCTCATGCTGGCGTGTGGTTTATCTCTGTGTGTCAGTACATTACTAAAAAACCACTGTGGTGAGGTGGTGGTGATGTAAGTGACTATACTTTGACCTCCTTTATATATATATATATATATATATATATATATATATATATATAAAAAAATGGATTTTCTCCTTCTTTCAGAAGCTTACCAAGAACTCCAAAGCTCCTCTGTGTGTGGCTGTAAAACATTACTGCCATGTTGAGCGAGAGCACCTTTTATCCTGGGATGATGTATGACTCTGCCTCACTGATGTTTCGGTCAGTTTTTCTCCGCATCCATTTCACACCCGAGCATGATGCTCTCCAGAACTTCCATAGATCACATTAGAAAGTGTCGGCTCTTCTCAACACCACCTGTTGGTAAAGCTACGTTATCTTGTAATCTTTTATCCTCATTACGGGTTAATGAGAATAATATCCCTCTATGATTTTAATACGTCGGCATGAAGTCGTTTTCTTCTCTTCTGGATCAATCTTGATTCAGCTGCTCTCACACTTGTTTTCTCTGCACCCAGCGGATCAATTGCTGTTTTCCCCTTTTTCCATTATCGCGAGGGCTTGAAAGATTAGATTCTGTTCATTAAAGCTTCTGGATAATGTTGGAAAAAAAAAGGATATTGATGTGGTTTGTGATTGGATAATGGCGTGGTGGATCCAGGACTACTAATAACAAATATTCTTAAAATAATGTATGTTAGTTCAAATCAGAAAATGGAATTCTTACAGAACGTGCAGAAAATTAACTCTTCATTACACACACACACACACATGCTGCCGTATTGAATATGAGCAAAAAGACTGTCGTGCAAAATTGCATCTATAAATTACATTCAATGTATTTTCATTTTATCTACAAAGGGAAATGGTCTCGGTGGCCAATCAAAGTCAAAGCCAATCTCTGGGTCACAAATCAAAGCTCTTTCTATTATTAAATGGATACATCATCTCTGGCTGACACTGAGCTCAGATCAGGTGACAATGGCTGAATTACTCTGGAAAACACCTCTCATTTCTAGGTGGAGACGAGTTGACTTTAATGAATTGTGGTTTGCTTGTTTTGTAATAAGCGTAACTATAAATCTGTGTTTTTCCGGTCATGGTGTTAATAATATGTTTCATTAATAGGCGCAATTATGAACTAAAAGGACATAAAGAGGGGAATGGGAGAAAAATTCACGCTGACTGTACTTTCACAGGTAATTATTGTGTGTATATTTACAGTAAATTGCTGTGTCTGGACTTTCAGAGTAAGTCATTTTTTAGTAAACTAGTGATGGGGCAATATATGATATTATCGCTGATCGGGATTAAAGGCACCTACAATTACTGTAGTGAACTGTGATAAATTTGTATTATCGCGTTCAACGTGAATGGAGAAAAACTTCAGTGTTTCACGTGAATGACTTGAAAAATCCAGTCCCACTCAGCGGCATACACCGGATTTTGCATGTTAAATTTGACATTTGAAACTATGTGCAGGTGTTTTTCCAACTCTGCTCCTGATTCGCCGGCTTCCTGCAACAGCGTGAGTGATAGAAATTACAGTAATAAGCCCATTATATCTCATTATGTACTATCCCAGCTTTTCAACGTGTCATCTGCGATACACTCGGTGTTAAAGGGTTGCATCTTTCCTGACCTATTATTCATTCATTCACTCATTCATCATCTATGATCTTATTCAATTATTTTTGACTGACAATATGCATCGTATCTGCGATGTCGCTGACCTCCGTGAGTGCAGTCAGAGGGCTGCACCTGTTTAAGAATCAATAATATCATTAATCGCAATTACTTTGGCCAGGATAATTGTGACGTAAAATGTTTAAATCGTCCGATGCCTATTGTAAACTACTGCAAATGGACAGCTACTTCACAGTGACTTCACTGTTGTGCCATACATAAATGCCCTTTAGCAGTACTTTCCTGTCTAAATACACTATTATACTGTGACTTTTCACAGTGGAACCTCTGTGAACTCTTGCATAGCATGCATAGCTGTGTCATGTAAATCCCGACTGTGCTACATTTGCAGTACAATGCAGCAGACCTCAGATGTCAGTGCGTGACTTTAGCCTCGCTGCACAAAATGAAGAACATCTTCTCCACTCCCATTTTATTAGGCTGCTCCGTCGAGCTTTACAGAATGCAGACATGGTGGACCGTGTCCTCCTCAGGCCATTTAACTCCTCAGGTACCACTCGCACTCTTTGGCCCAGGGGATGTAGCCGTGCTCCGCGGTTGGCCTCAGTTGAAAGGAGCACATCGCGCGCACACACCGCACACAGGGACAATGAAAGGGCCTGCGAGCTGCTGTCGAACCTATTTCGCTTTATACCGTCCATATATCACTCCCGTTCACATCTCCATAACGGCACCAGTAAAAGCTGAGGATTCAACATCTGCTTCTCAGAACTAACAGAGCACAGAGGTTTTGGCCCATCACACAAGAGCGACTGGGTCTACCCAGGCAGACCTGCGCCTCCATTTATTATCCGCTTCCTGCTTCGGAGAATTAACTCTGTGCAGAGAAATGAAGTGATTCTCTTCCTGAAATGGACTGGCATTATTAACACAAACCAAACAGAGCGGAGTTCAGGTGCAGAGGGTTTTCTGTTTTTAAAAGTCACCCGTTGTACGTTCAAAGTAAGACATGGAGGGACTGTTTTTTATAGCAGGAAATCGGTTTAGACTTGAGGAAATTTGTGATAATCAGTACCAATATATAAGACAATGAGTCGCATGGGTAGAATAAGTGTTCCATAATCAAATTATGGGATTTGTTTGAGTCAGAAAAACTTCAAATATCTTTAAATGAATCACAGGGTGAAATGAAGCACTCCCACTTCCGTCCCTGTCTCTTTGATCATAAAAAGGGAATTTGGTCTTCGTTATTATTTATTTTGTCAATCACAACCACGTTTGAGATGATTAGTGTATGCGTCCAATATTCGAGGACTTACACAACATGCAGCATTGTAATGTGCACCTCCTTTCAGTGTCAGGCAGTAGGACAAAGAACAAAGAAGAGAAACCCGAAAAAGGGCCATTCTATACGTTTTCTCCTTGACACTGCAAAGAATTAATCCCTCACACAGTTTTGACAAGTGACCCTGTAGGGGGTTTCTAATGTTATGGCAAGGGACCCTATTTAAGTAGCCCACACTGTCGCTTTTTTCCCCCCTCTCCAAACTGACTGATCTAATTATTGCATGTTAAATGGGCATCTGGTAAATGGTGCATATAATGATGCGCTACCGCAGAATTAAGTGCCTGTCTGTCCTGCTGCTGGGGCTAATGCACAAATTGGCCTTCTTCTCTCCTCATATTTTCCCGGCGATTCCTCATTTGAGTTCTGTGGGCGACCACTCAGAGACACATGCTTCAGGTTCTCCCCGGATTAATGACCACAGACTAAGGTGAGTCTTGGTCTGCCGTCCGTGTCGCCGTGATTTAGAGGAGGGAAAGTGCAATCAAGTGTAAGAAATGGGCGAATTAATCTAATAAAAGTAGTTTCAATTCATCACGTACGTTCTAGCATTGACCATGAGGTTATTGTTTCATCCCAATGAGACAATTCTGCTTATTTGCATATAAAGACATTTACAGACTCACACTTGATTGACATTTAACAAGCTGATTCTTATTGTTTCTAGTGTCAGGCTCAATAATCACTATGGAAACAGATGTTGTCAGCCGGCCATGTCTTCCTCCATCCTCCTGACTTGGCTCTACTGTGTAAATATCAGCAGCGAGCATAATCTCTGCTCTATTTCAGTAAAACCTCAGCCACATTGCTGACATTTATCTATATCTGCTACCAGAGGAAAAAAAACCTTTCTGAGTTGTGAGAGGCTGTCCGGGCCTGTCTGTTTAAAAGTCGTAACACATTTAACAAGTTCATTTTCAGACCTCTGGGGGATGAGACTTAAAGGTCCAATCTGTGATTCAACTGTAAATAAAAGGTTAGCGTCAACAGAGCAGCGCAGAGCACGGTTACGAACAAATAGGCTGGCAAGAGCATCTGTTTTGATAAATGATCAATTCACTTAAATCGCAAAATAAGACATTTCCATACTTGTATAGCACTTCTGGCATCAGAGTAGAGAGCAGACTGAGCTGCTGACACTGTGCTGTGGGTGTGCTGCTTTGTGAAAACATGCTTTGTCTGTTTGATTGAGACTCATAATTCATCTAAGTGCCTTCAGGGGGTGCTCTACACATGCACTGACTGTCACTTAATATTCAAATCTTTCAGGACAAATTTTTTTTTACAAATGAATTTGTCACAGTGGTGATGTTTTTGTAATGGAGATGATAAAACTCCTTTTTCTGGTGTTCAGAGTAAAACAAAATCTCATGACCTTGGTTTCTGTAATTATGATGGAGACTGAGGGACACTATTTATTGTACTTCATACTCCAATTACACGGCATTAACTATGGCAAGATAATAGAGAAAGATGAAAAGCTTTTCTTTTCTCGTGTGTGAGAGAATGTGTGAGGGGAAAACACCGTCTTTGAGTTTTTGGTCTGGCTGTGGTGTAGGGTTGGAGATGTGCAGATAACTACAAGACATGCATATTACTATAAAAAAAGAATAAAGGCAATTAAAAAGCACAAGAGCCAATAATTCAATTATATTATTAATTGTACTTCAATAAGAGTTTCACACATATCAGTAAATTCAAGCACTTACAACGGCGCCCATGGCAGATGTGCAATAAAACCGCCCATAAAACACTTAGTATACTATAAATGTTTCACAGCTGTGTTTTTTCACCCCCCAGTAGGTGTAGTTCACTAGTTTATAGTGCAATTTTGACATCAACTTCATAACTGACCAGCGCGAGGAGGAATATTTTGCTTTTTTGACCCTACATAAAACAAATATTAGTATTTTTCAAAGCTCTTTGAAATGTTTGCACATGATGTATTTAAAACTAGATCAGGCTAAAGCACACAGAATGTGACTATATCGTCATACTACGCTAAATCGCCTCATTTTCAAGCAAAAGCAAGAACAGGTTTAGTTTTTGAACAAAAGCAAGAACTGGGTGACCAAGCCTGAGAGTCATGTGGTGCTTCTTTTCCTTCCAGTGCCATGTCTGGTCTGGTCGAAAGCCCGGGAGCGACTGGGAAACAAGCGAGGCCGTGGAGTGGCAGACTGGAGCTGTACACACCAGTGCCTCTGCATGCTGGGGACAGCTGACACACGCTGGGACGAAGACAGACACATCAACGGTCCAAAGTTGCAGAGAGGTGAGTCTGTTCCAAAAACCTGCCTGCCCCCTCTACATGTCTCACCTGTTTCCTCACACACGCGGCCAAGTCTCCTGGCACGCACAAGTGCACAAAGACAAAAAGGATGTACAGCCTTTAAAGCGACGTATAGCTACAGGAACACACACACATTGGTCAAAGGAATGAGAGATAAACACCAACCGGTCTATCACGGAGACTGTTAGTCATGGTCCAGTAGCACTGTTGTCCCGACCACATGTTCTGAACACATGTATTGACCGTATCTGTTGACCTGAAGTGCTGCTTGCATGGGGTTCACAGACTGTGCTGCCGCACTGGAATGGATTAGCGGACAGCAGGCCTAACAGCTTGGCTTGGTGCTATCCTACGTGGCTGCCATCCTGCCTTGAGCACTGCAGATGCCACCTCACTAGTGGGTACTGAGGACGTGGAGTGAAAGGTGATATATCTCCGCGAGCAGACCCCAGCTTTAAAAAGTCCACAATAGCCTCTTATATTCATCGTGAAGTCTTTATCATGTCGAATGATACTTACGGTTAACAAGCGACCAGAACCCCTTAACTACAGACTGAACAATACATGTATAGTGAGGACTGGTGCTTGTTTTATGATGTCACCGGTCAGAAACCACAGAGTACAGTATGACCCACGCACATAAACAGGCGGTGAACTATATTTTTATTGGTCTAATAGATGTTACACAGGCATTATAGTCCACCAGGGAACATCTTATGGGGGAGGAATTTGCAGCTCAAGGTTGTTCAGGTTTACAGCATACACTACAATAACTTACAACAAACAAACACGTCTGACATGAGAACTAGCGCTCCACTCTCTCCTCTGATATGCCCTCATGGGAGTCTGTGTGTTTTGCACGCATGGCTGGTAAAGGATACTTCCGCTGTGAGGGTCACCTTCACCGGCTTCCCCGGGTTTTTACCTGCACTCCACCGGCGAACATGAAATCCATCACCTGGCACCGCCATGGTAATGGACTCATTTTTTTCTGGCGGGCTGGTTGTCGGGGAGATTCACCAGGGACACAGGTGTAGTTCCCGCGCAGTGAATAATTGACCCTGTGCCAGGGGGAGAGACGCGGAGGTGGGCGCTGTCAATGACAAAAAGGACGCCCTTGAGCCTCGACCTGTAATGTCTTTGTGAATGGGAGGTAGACGCGAGAGGGCATGGCGCGACGAGGCTGAAGGAGCTCATTAAAATTTGGCGGGTAGCGAGAGAGATTCACGGAGGAATTGGATGCCAGATAAGTCGTCGCTATTCAGAAGAAAACAAGAAGTGAGGTGGACCGATTTCATGGTTTCAGGCTGAGTAGGAAGAGAACAAAGGCAGAATTGTTTGCTCAGTTATTATGGACACAATGATTTTTCATTTGATAACTTTTACAGGCATGTGACTGCTATCTATTTTGTGGTTATTTGGGTTAATTAAAGGTCCAGTGTGTAACATTTAGGAGCGTTCATTGGCAGAAATTGAAATATTACCCCTAAGTATGTTTGAGTAGTTGCTTTATAATAAAAACAGCTTGGTTTTCATGGCCTTAAAGCCCATTTATACGGAGATGGACGGAGCCTTTCGTCCATACTTTGCGTTCATTTCGTCAGTCATTGTGCGCGGCGCGATGCCACTGGGAAACATGGGGGCAGTATTAGAGTTAGTAGTCTTTATCCCTGCATCCAGAAATCAGAGAGTGTCTGCTGGGTTCAATCACTGGTACACTGTGGTTTTATTCAAGGGGCTATCTGGTGAAGCAAGATGTCAAAAGTCGTGGGAAACACGTACAGAAGTATTAAAAATGCTGCTCATCATTGATCTCTCGCTCATTCTCCATTAATGCCACGACTTACATTCAGTGGTCTTACATTCCACCGCCTACAAAATCTGCTTGACTTTTAGTCTATTTTCGTATCAAGAACAATAAAAAGAACCTCTTTTAATGGTCGGTATTTTGATGCCTGCAACTTGGTTCTCGGCACTGCCCTCTAGAGGAAGTATTTTGTAAATGTCCATACACAAAAAAAGGTATGTAGGGTAGTGACGGAGATGACGTTTGGTACCGTCGGACATAAAATGGAGGAAAATGGAGTATCACTGAGCCTTTTATATGTGCAGCTTTGTATATGCCATCTTAGCCAGAACAGCTATGCATTTCGTTTAAGTGGATAAGTGGAGATTGTCGTGAAAGCGTGTTTACACTCTTTCGTATTGCCAAGGCCACCGTAGTTCCATTAAGCACTTGGGAAACGGAGGGGGTGAGCGGAGAAATCCTCACTTAGTTGCACTCTGTGGTCTCACCCCTCAGTGTCACTAATGTTTCACACTGGGCCTTTAGATTTGTGATGCCAGCAGTCCAGTTAAGACAGAAAGATGATTTCACTGGCACCGTTTTTCTGCCAGTGATTATTCATCAAGACCATGACCCACAGCAGAGTTGGCATTTTGTGTTGTCGTGTTTACTGAACAAGCACGTGACAGTTTACACTGTGTGGAAGTGAAGTCAGAAGTGTCGTGTGAACAGTCATTTTCGACCCGTTGTGAATGATGCAATGAGGTCTGGTCTTACAGGTTATTTACCCACAGGACAACGTGTCCTTGCTTTTACACACGTGATGCATGCGCTGCAGGGCCGGACATAAATCAGTGAAAATGTATTGTTCACATACCATAGAACCATATGCTTCTTTGTTAATTTCTTTTTTCTTATTATATAAACTAATATATAATGAAGAGGACTGCTGTGCATCCCTATCACTCAGCTACAGACAGTATTGGTTTTCTTTGTACAATACGAAGACAATATGACGTTTAACTCACAACAGCTGCGATGATATGACTTTGCAGAGGCCAAGGTCATCACAGAACAGAAGGTGTAATGATATAACGCATTTATAATTTTGTTTTTTGTTTTTTCTGCTTCATTGTCTTTGAGGATATTTGTTGCCGCGTCACCTTATCTAAGTCAGAGCAGACACCTCCTGCCCTTTCCCTACACCCAACACCTGTGATGCTTGAATGTGCACTCCATCTTATTGTCACCAAATAACTGCTCTCTGCTGAACGGCTTTAGGGGGAAAAATGAGGAACCATTCGAAAATGATGGCAGCAATATTCTAAAAATTACACAAGCCCAAAGACCAACAATAAAACCTGAGATTGACTGTGTTCCCAAACCCATTTTAAATACTCTGTGTTTATTAATCACTGTGAGAGCTGTATAAAGATCTCGTCTTCCTTTTTTGATCCATGCCTTCTGGTGCCCTTTCCACAGGTGCTCCAAAAATAATTAGTTGCCCCGTGTCTAGATTTTCATCTGCGAATATGTTTCTTCTAAAGTTTTGTTGCTGCTGTTGTTGTTGCTGTTGTTGTTGCTGTTAGGCTCTTCTCTTGAGTGAAATCCGAGGTACATTCCCGCACCGGCTTCTTGTCTCGCTGTTACATAACATGTTGCCCTTGGTAACAGAAACACCGCAGGTACATAATTGCCTCTGATGGGAACCTTGTCTTGTCTGACACTATTAAAAGAAGTCGGGTGTTGGACGTGATAATGAAGTGTAGCAGAGGGATTCCAGCGCAATGTCTATCACCGGAGGCATTTTCAGTCAAAATACGATAAACTTACAAAGTTAAAAGTTGTAGATTTCCAATGAAAAACATTGACGCATTATATATATATACTGTATATATATGTGTAGCCAAACCTGCAGGAATTCTAAAATTTAAGGTTTAACAATATGATGAGTCAAACTGTCTGATTTCTGTGAAATCATACCAGTAACCAGTGACCTGCAGGGGAAAAAAACCACATCAGCTGCAGTGAAGCAGCAAACAACAACAATCTGTTTTGACAGAGAAAGATTTCCCACCATTTTATTAACAAACCACGTATAGGATCAAAAATGATGCCGGAGTGTTTGCCTTCGAGGCTCTCTTTGTGAAAGCTTATCAGACTGTCAGAAAAGCTCTCTCTCTCTCTCTCATGTGCAGTTATTCCCTGACTCAGCCACTGGTGCCCTGATCCACAGCTGAGATCTCAGTGCTGCTGCCACTGGCAGCTGAAGTTCTGACCTTTCACTGTTCACGCTGACTTTATAAGAAGCTTATTCCACATATGACATAGTTCTAGGAAATATCATCGCAGAGCCTGCACTGAATAAATAAATAAGTCCTATTTTGTTCTTTACTTAGATCTGAGATTAGGTTTCACGTCTCTTACTTTATTAAACCGGCGATGAGCACCTCAAAGAAATTCAAGGGTAAGAAAATAAGTGTGTCACTGTGAAATGAACGCACGCAAACTTGGGTGCACCAAGCCGAAAAAAACAGTTCAACAACTGGAGAAGTATAGTCGCCAAGGATAGTCACCCGAGCCTCGACCTGGCAACCCACAAACCGGCTGACACCCCGATTCCCGGACCTTTCAGCTGTAAGCATCTCGAACCAGACGTGACAGAAGTGAGCTGTAGCATCGTTCTCTTCTTCTTTGGTAGGAACGCGTCCAGACTTGCACCGCCACCCGATGGTGAAGTCAGGTACTACAGGACCCTGACGTGCACTTCGGCGTGCACGGTATGTGCACAAAAGTATCCGACGGCCTTAAATTCATTCACAAACAAAATAATCTGACATCATTTGTGTTCATGGAGAGTAAACAGAGGTAGAATAATGACATCACAGACCAAACATTAGGCACTGCAGATTTAATATATCTACCACAAAAGGAAATGGAGGGAATGATAGATCAGACGCTGAAGTGTTTTATTACATGTAATACACCATATCCAGTCTGGTGTGCTGTTTGTATGACAAGCTAATATCTGCAAATACTGTATGTGCTGTGACGCTCAGTACTAATGAGTGGCGCTGCTGCTGAGACCTCACACTGAGACAGTATATGAAGCAGCATCTTAGCTCTCCATTTCCACTGATCCGCCAGCTGTAGAGATGAGTGAGGCGGGCTCCTCACAATGCACTTATTTTCTGCCAATCCAGGCCTAATAGTAATGAAATCTTTTTTAAGAGGAGGATGCAGAGCTCCTGCTCTGTGGATATGCAGCTCACACGGCACAGACAGAACTGCCGCGCCGTAAATTGGCCTGATCCTTGCTGCAGCTTTATCGCGTTTGGCCACAAAAGCCGATTAGTGGATTTCACCCCAGTCTGGTAGAGCAAAGAGAGCGTGGCTGTCTTAGCCCTGCTCCCCAAAGAACCCACTCAAGGAATCCAAAGTTCTGGCACTCTGTGAAGGAATGGGAACATGTGGGGAGTATCAGCGGGAAATGATGAGTGACCGAAATGAGTCAGTCCAACCCACAACATCATTTCTTTAGAATTCATACTGAACTGCAATAAATGACCATAAAAACTGAATTTACATATATAATATAATGCATTTAATGTCTATTTCAGAGAGATGGGAATAATCACCGTGAGACAAAAGCTCAGACGTCACTGCTCTAAATGCCGGGTTTCAACATTTCTCTTTCTTTTCATACAGTCATTAGCAGCACGGCCCAATTTCCCAAAACAATTTACTTGAGTGGTATTATATGCATTTTATACGCTCCGCCACACAATTAACTGATGGTGCAGCAGTTTGACAACGGCGGAATAACAACTCACTGCCATGATAGCATTTGTATGTCCTGACGACTAATATATTTATCTTCAATCACGAAATGAGTAAATCCCACGTTATCTTTCACACTGAGCCGAAATGGGTCTGAAATCTGCAGATGTTTGTGTTGTCCACTTTTAATTCTAGCTAGATATCCAATCAATTTTCAATGAGAAGACGTTGTGCTTTTAATGGTCCATCATGTCAAATCTAGGTGAAATTATTTCACTTGCCATTGAAGATAAAATAATCCTACTTTTTGTAAGTATACAATTGTATGAATTGTTGTTTTTCTTTACTGTTTCAAAATGAGCATTTTATGTTATATCAGGAGCCGGACGTGCTCGACTGAGCCCGCCATTTTGTGTCACCGTGTTTCTACAATAACCCACAAGGGACAAACTAAAAATCCTCTAAAGTCTAAGCTAATGTTGAGGCTGCACAAGTTTTTTATGGACAATATCTAATTGCAATTTCTCTGACGGATAAAAATATAAAATGTTGATTGAGCATTACCACGTATCACCATCAAAACATGAACTCCTCTTTTATTCTATTGCACTGTGTTTCCAACGTGTTTTTTATTTGCACAGAAGACAGAGCAGTCCAAAGAAATGAAAGACTTTAATTTCAGCCTTTGCAATTTGCTAATTGCACCGTTTCAAAATGTGATTTCTATAAATTTTTTTTAAAAAACGTTGAATTGTTCAGCCCTAACTAACATTGCCTGTTTCTGTCAAAGGCTTAACTGTGGAGCTGTTTGAGAAGATGTGAATAATTAAAATCTACTCAAGTGTTCTCCCAGAATGTAGAGGTAGACGTGAGCATAACAGTTTATTCAAAAGAACTCGTGTAGATGTAATAATGTAATAATGGTTCCAATTTGTCTAATCCCCAAATTGGACACTCTAAATTGACCATAGGTGTGAATGGTGACCTGTCCCAGAGTGTATTGAACTGTTGTACTCTTCTTAGCTAAAGCTGAGATGCCACCCAATGGTAAACGGTCTAGATTTTGAAACGTCAACTATTTGCTCATCGATTAATCGGTTTGAAGCTTTTTTCATATTATTAAAGCAAGATTTCAGATTGTTTCGGCTTCTTAAATGTGGATATTTTCTTCGTTTCTTTGCTGAATCATTTCAGTTTGTGGACAAAACGAGACATTCCTTTTGAGAACATCATCATTTCTGCGTTTGACAAACACTGATCAATATTGTTTTTAACGTTTTCTGACATTTTATGGACATAATCAAAAGATTCAGTTAGTTAGTTGCAGCTCTGCTGTATTTATATGGCACTTTTCTCGTCTTGATGACCACTCAAAGATGCCTCACTATCACACATTTGTCTCCCATACCCATTCACACACTGCTGGCACAGCTGTCAGGAGCAACTTGGGGGTTAAGTGTCTTGTAAATTTAAGTTGTCCACAATTCTTTATGGCGATCATTGCTAATCCACCACAGTAGAAGGCATGATTGTTTCAATCCTGGGAGTTACATTCCAGAAGTGCATTAATACAGAGTATTAGCATCTCTCCCATTTTGCAACATATTAGATTTTTCCTAAGCTTCATGATGTCAGTAAACCAGTGGTAATGAATCCAATGTAAAAATGAAATCACAACTGAGTCATGTGTTAGCGGTGTTGTCTATTTTTGAACTTGTTTTCAAACGCATACAATGTTACAGCCTATATGCAAACTCATTTCCCTCTTAAATGATAGTGTGTTTTTTCCCCAGAATAAATCCAAAGGCGTCTCTCTCTGTCTGTCCTCAAACAAACTTAATGAGATTCAATAAAGAATTCAAAAATATTCAGAACGGAGGAAACACTGTCAAAACTCCAACCCCGGTGCATTTTAATTCCACCTCATTATGAAATTGTGGGTTGTTTATTTATGATTAAATGGTCTTTCCTTGCTCTTGATTTTAACCGAGTTGCATTTGTGTATTTTTTGTCTTTCGTTCATGCATAAAACATAGACGGGACAAGTGCAGTCTACTCGGTAATGGAGATTCAGCTTGTGTGTGTGTGTGTGTGTGTGTGTGTGTGCGACTCAGACTGGCAGAATGAGTCTATGTGTAGGAACACGACAGAACAACAGAAGAGACAGAAGCCAAAGAAAATGTCATTTATATTTCAGAGGAAGAACAGATGACTTTTAAAAAATGCACACATGATAATAATTATATAATTATATAATTAAAAATGGCAATTTCTTTAGTTTATGCAGGTGCATTCCCATCTTGGCTCAGGGCCTTTCATTTCTTAATGTAATAAACATATTAGCTATTCAGACACTGATGCCTATATAGTTCATTTACATGAAATGATGTAATTTATAGATCACACGATCATTAACTTGGCTTGTCTTGTGCAGACGTTCGTTCCATAAAACTATATTGTCTTAATTGCCGGGATAATGTAGGAGCTGCTACTTTTCAATATGAACTCTGGTTATAATTGTAATTTATTTCGACGAGAATCCGAGAGTGCACCACGCTGACACTTCCTGTGCACAATTTTTCAGCACAACGCGTCAACGAGGGAATCTTTGAGTGGAATTTACGAGCGTCATTTATGAGCGTTCTTCACTCATTTGCATGTCGGCCACATTAATGATATTGTGTGGTTCAGTGTTGATCCAGTGTCGATACCTGATCCCTGATCCCTGATACATGATGATCTTCATAATTTTCATTCCTGTAATATTTAATGAGCCTCCATAGTAAAGTAGATCTTTGTAAGTTTACACAGTCGCACAAACATTTGTGAGATCCAATGAATGTGGTATTCGCTTTGATACGAAGATGAACAACTTCCGCCATTCGTAATGGTAACTTAGAGCAATTTGTAAGTGCAAAATGTAATTTTAACTCTTAGAACAGTACTCAAAATATTTAAAATTGGATTGAATCTGTGAAATTTGGAAAAACGTCACGGTTCTAAGTTCATTTGATTCGTTTTTGTGACTTCTGCACAATTATTGCTACTTTAAATCACTACTAAAAATGCGATATTAAAATGAATCATAACTGACTCAACAGCACATAAGAAAACACATTTTTAAAGCCTGAATATGTAACCTATAGTCCATATAAGGAAGGTGTATTATTCCCACGTCAAATTACCGTGGGTGCGGAGTAAACTCCACCTGGTGATGAAGACTTTGTCGTGTGTGTGTGTGTGTGTATAATGTATTAACCCACCTGAGAAAACATATATTTTTAGAAATCTTCTAATCTAAAAATGTTATTGTTATTTATTTGGCAAATAACAAACTGAATTCCCTTTTTTATTGCCAAATTTGGGCCGACTCACTGGGCTTCTTCTCTGAGAAGTCAGAATTGAATCAAGCATAACATTCAACCACTAAAATGAACTTTTCTGTCCAGGAATGCAAGTAAATAACTTGAATTTGACATCTTAATCAAGAAATAATAATGTGCTGTACTATTATAATATCTATTGTTCATTTTTTTTTGTCAAACAGCAACACAATAATACTTATATTTTATAATATAAGTATTATAAATATATATATATAAATATAATATATATATATTTTAGCATTCAAACTGCAATTCTGGTTAAAGCGCTTCTACATACTGGTGTATTAACCATTACAGAAACATAAATAAGGATTTTCATAATTCTCATAAATATGTGGTTCATTTAGGGCAGCTGTGGCATAGACCTTACATTGAGTGGTGGTCTATTACTAATACTAATCATTTGTGAAGCACTGTGTACATATATATATATTTGTATTTGTATTGTCACTACAGCACTTTGGCCAACTGAGGTAAATGTGCTAAAGTAGTGAACTTTACTTACTTCAGTGTGTGCGCGCGCTCGTGTGAGAGCAAATGGAGCACATAATTAGCCTATCGCTGGAATAAAATGCACACAGGAATTTTGTCACCACTTTGTTCTCCATAAAGTAACAGTTCTGTAGCTTTTAAAGCTTTTCCCTCTGCTAATTAATTACACTTTTGTTCCGTAAATAAAGAAAGCTATGGACTATGTATGGTCGGGAGACATTCACTAATTTGTATCTGTTTTAGTATGGATTTTTTTTTTCCCCCCTCTACTTTTTCATCTATTAAAGAGATTTACGGAGCACTAAATGCTTTTATAGAGCCTTCTTGGGCAGCACATTACAATGCATCACATGGTGGTGATTCAGCATTTTGTCATCAAATAAGGGATAAAAATTTGTCCTCTTAAAATTCCCGTACACTTACAAGAATGAATTACTCCCGGAGAGTCAGCACTGACTTCTTCTGTGCGTTTACACAGAATGTATATAAAATGGAAAATGTTTTTTTTTTTTTCTGGGTGCAAAACAAACTCTTGTCGTGACGCCGGTCAGTTTTGGAAACCGCGCGGTCACCTGCAAACAGGCACCTGTTAGATTAAGTGCCAATTAGACTGATGTCCACTCATGTGTGTCGTCTATTTCCCTCTAAACGGGAACATAATTTACAAACTTGACATCGCGTTCCACTGAAGAAGAGCTTAAACTAGCGACTGAGACCATAAACTATCCGGGAGATTGTTTACTGACGTTATAAATCAGCTCATTTTCCCAGTTTCTTTGTCCTAGGCTTCACTTTCCGCAGTGGAATACGACGTCTGTTTTTTTTTATATACAGTTTGTGGACGTTCAGTGTCACAGTATTTAAAAAAAGTTGTATCCCATAAAACTGTTGTTTTGTATGTGTCAGTTTTGTGCAGGTTTTCAATCTTGCCCCCTTTTGACCCTCTGAAGGTTGTTACCTCTCCGACAGAGCTCTAAAACTGAAGTTATTTCATTTCTCACATTTTTGTTTGTTGTATGCACTCGTATGTAGACGGGGATTATATAAAGTATATATAAGTTTAAAATATTGGCATGAGAATGTCTTTTAATTGATGAGATGATGACTCTCAAAGTGGCATCTCTCCCCCTCTCTCTCTCTCTCTCCTTCTCTCTCTCTCTCCGTCTGTGAACATGTTGTTAGAGATAAGAATCCATTTTTATTACCGCTCATTTTGCTTCACCGACATTTTCCACAGAAAACGGAATATTTCAAACCCCGCTCTCTAAATTTACTCCATCCCTCAAACGTATGGGCAAACTAATAGATTTCTTCCTTCTTGCTGGTTCCCGTATCAGGGTAACTGTCAGAAAGCACACAGAGAGACACACTGCTGCTTCAGCAAATCTGATGAATAACACACACACACACACACACACACTCAAAAAAGAGTCTTCTCCCGTGCAGATGTGCAGGAAAGAAGAAGAGCATTTTTTGAGGATTTTTTTTTTTTTTTGACACAGAACTACATTGTCTTACCCAGAGAACGGCTTATTGGATCTGGTACATCCATCTACATGCTGTCCCATCTGTAGCTTGCAGTTGAAGCCATTTTGCTATGCTGACATCGTGTCTCTGTCTCTGCTGTGGAGAGACACAAGAGCATATTGTAGTATTAACTGCACATTTCCAGATTTGCATGAGACTTTTCATATTCACTCATTGGTGGAGGTTTGGGACTTTTTTGTATCCATGT
This sequence comes from Solea solea, assembly GCF_958295425.1. Lineage (NCBI taxonomy): Eukaryota > Metazoa > Chordata > Actinopteri > Pleuronectiformes > Soleidae > Solea > Solea solea. Next base: position 12,326,877 of record NC_081152.1, read on the forward strand.
AGTTAATTACATCAGTGCAAAAATGAGACTTGTGCATTTTTATGTACAGTTAAATAACACTGGCATACAATGAAAATGGCAAATGTGTGTATTTTCTGGATTTCTTATTTATTAAGAGCTGCCATATTTCTGGAATTGTTAATTGCGTCCCTCCTAAACATACCCAGGGTTCCCACTTTTTTCTTGAAATTATTTTCCAGGACTTTTCCAGGTCTATGTCACAGACCAATACTAGCAACACTCTTCAAATGCACTCTTCAAATCACTTTTTTATACACTCTTCAAATCCATAGTTTAATCTCTGGGCACCAGGTCTTTAACAGGGGCTGAAAAGCGATAAAGTCAAATGGAAATACTGCGTTGCAGGATTGCTCTGAGGGGACATGCAAATCTGATAGGCTAAGCGTCACATGGAGCACTGGCCGGCTAGAAGCAGAGAGGAGAATAATTCTCCAGGATAACTGAAGCGTTTCCTGGACAATTGACTTTTGTCCTTTGAAAATTGGTCAGTCATTTTCCAGGTTTTCCAGGACGTGTGGGAACCCTGATACCTCAGGAATTACAAGGCATTTGGGGCCATTAAACTGAATAGTTAATAATAAAAACACATACCTGCTACTTCATTATATATGTACAGTGTCTGATAAAAATAATCAGTAATAGAATAGAAATGAAACAATGCTTTGAAAAAAACAAAAAACAGGGTGGAAGTTTGTTTCAGAGCAGTTAAAGAAAGACAGGTAACCTAACATTGGAGACAGATTTTTGTAGACAGTGATCCACAGCAACTCCGGTCAGCGCCGGCGCCTCATTGTCCCACACCTCCAAATCCTTAACTCTGCAGCTGATGCACTGCAGACTCCATCAAAGTCTGCAGATATAAAACTTCAGCAGAAACTATACCAGTAAAGTTTCTATGCGCTGAGCCAAGAAGTATTCTCATCCGCTGTGTGAGCTATAGAGCAATAAGCATCTTCAGAAGGCTTTACTGTACAGCCCCTGGTAGCAGTACATAAATTAGCAGGAGAATGCAGTGCTCAATTTGGGCTATTATGCACAGAAGGCGTCAGGGGCTGTCTCTTACCGGCACCGCAGCGACATTACTGTGATTAATGCCACGTTTCACCTATCCCAAAGAAGAAAAAGTCCCCGAAACTCTTGTCCTTCTGCTAATGCACCAGCCACTTTGACCTAATTGTGGCTCATCTCAAGCTAGAAAGCTGCTCACTCAGACGGTTATTAACTATCCCATTTCCCTGTCATGAAATTGCAACGGCATTAGAGCATTTAATGTTTAATACTTCTATAAATTTGCCGGCATGTGTCCTATTCAGTCGGAGCCTGACCCACTGATGCCTCTAACTGTGACATACAACCAGCCCTTCCCCATCAGCCGTCACTGTGTCTGGTATAGAGGCGGGTGCAGTACGTACTGTATAGAGTGCATGGTGCAGTGGGTCCTCTCTGTCTTCCTATAGCCGGAACTATAGCTATATGCAAAGTCAGTGATTTATTCAAGATGGGAGCATACACTAATCCTCCCATAAGGGTTCATATTTCAGCATTTCTCCCTATCATCCCTGTTTTATTTCTTTTTTTAAAGATAATTCGGATGTTCTGATACTGTCATACTCCCAATGCTGAAAACCAATTTCCTTTGGAGTGTCATATTATAATGGAGCACTGCAGATGATCTGAGCAGTGCCTGTTGTTTCACGCCTCATCACATATGACTAAATACATTTAAGTACATCTGTAAACCTCAAGGTGGCAGCCCAGCTACTGCCTTCTATACTTCCCACTGAGAGCATCTCATAACCGTCAAATCTGTCTGCCAGCACACACACACACACACACACACTGAATCCACTTGTTCTAAACATGACAGTTTGCCCAAGTATGCGTCTATTTCAGTAGTGAGCCCTGAGCTGTTGTTTAGTCTTCAGTGCTCTACAGTGTTCAAGTTAAGTGGAAAAGTGTTTTTATTTTTGGACACTTCCTTCCCCACATCCGAGTTCTCTTCAACCCCAGCATTCCCTGCCAAACACATGGCCCGGGTCCCAGTCTGTCCCCAAATGCAGTCCAGCTGCCTGTTGTCTCCTCCACTGTTGGAAGAGGTTAATTAAAGGGTCCAGAGCTCATGATGAAAAAGATTCAACCTGTGCCGAGGCTTATTATCTGACGTGGAAACGTAAAACAGACCTCCGAGCCATACATTAAGATAAATCGTCACAGTGGTACATCTGTTTTCACCGAGGGACGGGACATAAAGCTTGATAATGACTTTAATTGCTTGATTGATGCTTGTGTGGCCGCTAATCAAAGTGGGCAAACGTTTGACCCAGATTGCTTTAGACCTCGGGCTCCGCAAATCATTCTCAGATCGATGTGATGATCGTCTCTCTGAGGTTAGTATTTGAACCATTGCGATATACAATCCTCTAGTTAAATACAGAAGATGACAGACATGCGATACAGTGAGTCCAAATAAATTCACACACGTTTTTGTTTTTTTTTTCTTACCCAGAAAATCCAAGCTGGTTTCTCTTCTCAATATTCAGTAGGGTCACACTGCCAAGAAACAAGAACACACAATGTGCCATCTGGTAAAATCGTAGCCCTCTCATCTCCTCTCTCCAATCTGTAGTCCCTTAAAAAAAATGTCGTCAATAAGGCTGTTTGAGCAAAATCTTAAAGTAGCATTGTGCAGATTGATGATTATATTATGTCCTTCAAAAGCTTATGCGTTCTTGTTTTGTCGTGCAAATGCGGAAACACTATAGGAAACAAAAGCGTACGTTTGAACGTAGCCGTTGAACATGAAGTCGATATTCATGGAGTGGAGAAGGTGCGTGCCGACGTGTGAATGTAAGGGGCAATCTCAGCTACGCTTGGCTTCACTCCAACACTCGGATATCCAAACACAGTGTGTGTGTGTGTGTATCTTTCTCTTATTTTTTGAGGTTGGAAGATTAAAACATGAATCATAATTGAATGCAAAGGGATGCAGGATCACTGTTGTTGTTTTTTGCTTTACTTTCAGCCAAAAAGAGGACTGGACAAAATGAGAGAGGGTGGGGTCTCCAAAGGGTGGAACAAGTGGGAGGATGGCACATGCAGCTCATTTACATTTAGGGCTTGTAATTGCCTTTTAAGTCCTTTTTCCTGAAGTTTTGTACCTGTTCGCTGTCAGCCCCTGTAGTAGTCCTCCCTCTAGAGTTTGAAAATTAATTTTATTCAGTTGTCAATCACACTGACAGCTCACCAGAGGGCTCCAGCTGCCATGGAAGCTAAATGCTTTATCTTTACAGCTCTAAATGTTGCTTAAATTGCCTTCAATACTAAGCCTATGAAGAGGAATTAATAACCAAAATATAGAGAGGAAGAGAGGAGCAACATAAATTCAAATAAAAGGCTAGGGATAGGTTTTCCCCCATCAAATCAAAAGATCTCACACATTATGTAAAATAAACCATTGTAGCCATGTCGCCACATGTTGGGTTTACTGTCTTCTCGCCCACCTTAAATCTCCACTGATGGTTTGAACATGCTCCGACAAGAAAGGCACATTATTTCATGTTCCTAAATAACCAAAGAAAAAACAAAACAACATATTCATCACAAGCCTCACAAACAAGGAGCAGCCTAAGCTTTATGGAGAGCACTCACACAGGGATGTTAGCAGATCTTAAATCTGTGGGATGCTTTTTTTTTTTTTTTTTTTTACCTTTTAATCAAACTCTACAAACTTTACAAGTATTTCTTTTTTTAGGTCAGAAAAGCTAATATTGCACCATAAGCACCTGTCTCTAGCCTTTATCAGTTCATTAAGTTTGTGAATATCCTGGCGGCGCTCAATGACATGGTGTTACCTGGGTTTTTTTTTATTTTATTTTTTATTAATTAATGTGGATATTTTACAAAGAAGTATTCTCATTCCGAGGCCTGCCATATTAGGTGGTAATTTTTGACAAGGAAGAAGAATAAAGGATGTCTTTATAAAAGTCCATGCAGGGCTCAGCTTTACACACCACTATATAAACGCTGTCATATGTACTCTGCTTTATGATTCTCCCTAAAATAAACACGATTAAAAATAAATCAATCCTCAGAAGAATATCGTATTACTGTAATATAGAGCAAAGTCACAAGATCTGTTCTGCATTATGTATGTGAATAGAGCAGGATATTATTACAGTGCACAGGCAACATTCAACCGTGCTTGTTTCATCCACGGATTCTATGTTTCCAGAAACGTCTTCGTCAAAAACATAACTACTATAACTCCAGGTCAAACTAATGACCTGCTCTCATGAAATGCCTCTCGATGCAGGCGCGGCGCACAGTGTGGGGGACTTTGGTGACTGTGGAGGTGTTTGTACATGTTGAATGACATGCAGCAGATAAAGGGGGAAATGTGACTGAGCGGCATTTCCCCCAGGACTTAACATCAAAGCCTCTCCAACAGGCAACATAGTTAATCTCCCTCGTCTTCCTCCCCAGTGGGGTTCCCGCAGCAACAATGAGTCAAAAATGGGCCAAGCGCGCAAAGGCCTGTAAAAGGAAACATGTACTGTATATCGCGACAGACAAAAGACGCACACATGTTTCCAAATAGTCACATGTTAAGAAACGCTCAGTCTGAACCAGCATCTCCGGTGATCAATTCATATTTTCATATCACTCTCAATCCTTCAGGATTGTAGATCTCACTCCAAAAAAATACATTCCACCTTTCCATCAGAGGCTCTATTGAGCCGTGACACAGGACTCCACACTACACAGACAGAGAGGGAGGGAGAGACTTGGACACACCCCAGCTTAATGGCTTTCCAAACCTCTGAAAGGAACCCATAATTAAAGTTAAGTGAGCAGATGCTGAAAGAAAGGCATTTTTGTGATAATAAATGTGGTTTTGAATTTAACACCTCGGGCCAGAGGAACCCTATCTAAATTACCCCGAGGCCCGTGTCACCTCTACAGTATGCCACAGTGCCATAAAGTGCAGTGACAACACCCTCCTCCACTTCCACGCGGCTCTCCTCCCCTCGCAGCCTGCTGGCGGAGGTTGAAACCCTTCTGTCTGAAGGGATTAGGTTACTGCACTTAAGTGTAGCAACAATGTCGATGAAATTGAGACCAGCAGTGTTTGCATTGTACCTACAAGACAGCTACCCCCAACAGTAGTAAGAGGTGTGGGAAGAAAAGAGAGGGTTAACGCTGCGTTATTGTCACTGCGGGGAAATCGCTAAGTGCCAGACTGTCAAAATGCTAATTATTTATTTGAAATACTTGCAAGCAAGCAAGCAAGAATACATTTGCATAATGAACTTTTTTTTTAAGCAAAGAAATTGGCACATCTTCAGAGTCTGTGTTTGTGCATGAATGAAAATGAAAAAGTCTTTAAACAGTAAAAGGTGGCTGCGGAGTTGTTATGTAATAATAATTATTATAAAAGTGTTATTATAACAGTCGCTGAAGGACAGCTATAATGCAGAAAATGAGATGCATCACGCAAAAACAGTGCAACTGTGTTCATTTATTGCAGGTGTATTTTCTCTGTTTTGCAACTGACTGGAATTTGGTCCAAGTTCTCGAAATAGAATATTCCGTTTGTACATAATTTGCATCAAATTAAAACTCCTTTCTTGTAGATAGACTATACGGTTGTCCTCTTTTTCTTTTTTAATTGAGGTTCAACCTGAGGGTAAGGAGACCCTGCGTGAGCTGGAAGGGGAGGAGCCTTGGTTATGGCTTCTGTAACCTGGAGCAGAAACAGAGCAGGGGTCCTGAGATATCACACGCCCCTTGCCCAGAAGGTGTCCCCGCTACATCCCCTGCTCCCTGTTTCTGAGCCCCAAGTGAAGTCTGTGTGAAGGTCTGAGCTGTTCCACCACAGTCTGTCTCAGCAGGGGTTCCATGGAAAGCTCTCCAGGCTCCAATCTGCTGCAAAGGGGCAACAACAATGTAATCAAGGCTCTTTTGTTTTTCGCCAGCGCCCATTTTAACGTCTGGTTTTTTACACTTAGACCAATGAAATCAATACCGTGAAAGCTGCTCCCTTTAACCCTTTTAGAACACAGAGAATTCAGACAGTTTTTTCTTCCATTACTATGTTAAAATGCATATACAGAGGCTATAAGAATATAAGTGCAACACAGTGTCTTTTATCCTTTTTTTCAACACAACCTATAGGCAGTCTGATGAAATTATATATTTTTTTTATTTCCACTAACAATATAAACACATGAGCAAAAAAAAAGCACAAACTTTCTAAAAACTAATTGAATTTTTGAAATTTGGAATCATGTCACAGTCCAAAAATGGAATAAAATCAGTTTATTCTGTGACTTCTGCACAAATGTGGCTACTTCCGTTCATAACTTCATAAATCATAACACGTTTTATAAAGCCTAAATATGTGACCTATAAACACACACCACCAGGACGTCCATATAAGGTGTTGTGTATTATTCCCACGGCAATTTGCGACACCGATCTGTGCCACTTGAGCACTAAGGGTTAACACTTCTGTTTTCTGATGTCACAAACCCAAGATTCTCCAGGTGCATTTTAGTACATTTTTGTTCTAGAACATTTACTTTTTACCCCCCCCCCCAAATTGTTCATTACCCTAGTGAGTACGTATGCTGTGTACTCAATGATATGCATTTAAAGCTTTGTACTAAAACAGATTTATGGAGGAATGCACCACATGTGCGAGGTACAAAAATAAATCCTTAACCTAATACACAAATTTCTCCATCAACAATCACTTACTTCCTCACGACTGGAGTGGCACAAACGACTTACAAACTAAAAAATGATGTGAGAGTTGTCATTCTGTTGCAAGCAAATGTTTATTTACAAATTAAAGTCCTTACCTATCAGGACTGTAAGTGCTTTATGAGCTGAATAATTGAATGCACTGGGACTTGGGCGTGAGTGTGTGAGAGTAAGAGTGAGGTGGAGGTGATGTTTTGATTTCCATTTTTCCTGCTTGGTTTGCATATTGTTTCCCTCTGGCAACAACTTAATAGTGAGACAAGCGGGTCATTCCCAGCCGAGGATGCTTACCTTGTGACTCCACATGTAAAGGCATATGCTTTTTCTTTCTGTACGTACAGTCACGCGACTTTACTTCTCTTTACTCACTCGTGACCCCTAGGGGGTCGTGAATGAGGTCGCGCCGCAGTTCATTTGACCTTGCCGCCGACAGTCTGTGTCCTCGTCTACAGTGCAGCGGCGAGGGCCAGGAGTAGCTTGTAAATGTATACAACCACGATGTAGAACATTGCTCTCCATGTCCAGCTCGTTCTCCCTTTGATTTTCGAGCTCTTTGTGTTTACATGCCCCCTCCCTCCACACACAGACACACACACTTTACTCTGCAGCTGTGCAGATCAGATGGCTGGTACATTAACGGGACCGGTGCTGAGTGATGGGGCAGAGGAGTTTGACACAGATGACCACGCCCCATCAGTGCTGCTGGCCACGAGGAACCCCACAGGATGCTCTCTGGGAAGTGTCTTCACTGCTTATTGGAATTTCTTTGATGAGTCCGAGTTTCAGGTTACGGAAGAACATGATCTGCACTTTTCCATCGGGCAAGACATGACTCTGTCCTGTTTGGTCCGAGCCTCATAAAAGTAGAGATTTATAGTCCTGGCAACATTTCCCCTGTCATCCAGATGTTTCTCCTCACCAGACTATGAGGACGTTCATCTATGCAGCCGGGAAGTTGTTATTCAGTTAAGCAGTGATTCTCAAATTAAGTACTTAAGTGCTTTTTTTTTGCCCTAAAAAAAAAAGGATAATTTCTCATGCAGTGGTGTTAAGAGTGGAATGTGAAAGAGTGTAATGGATTCCTGTGTGAGCCTTCATTAGTTGTCACACACTGTGTTTACAGTAGCTTCCTCAGTCCGACTCCATTACCATAACCTTGCATTGCTCCCACCTCGGGCGTCCATAAATCATTGTTAACAGACAGACCTGACACCCCGCTCATACATCACCTCGCCGCACAGGACTTTTACCTCTGCGTCATTCCAATGCCGGATGCACAAACATACCTGGCCGCGTCGCGTCGGTTCAAAACCCGGCTGAAACTCACACTCCCAACAAAGGGAGAAACTGGAATGACTTTCAGACGAGTGAGATGAAAGCGTTGCAGCGTAAGTGGAGAGCTGTTATGCTTTCGGAACATTATGTGGCCCTTTTTTCCTCTTTCATCTACCGGGAGTTTGGATTTTTCTTTTTGTGTGTGTGAAACTGGTAATGAGGTGGTTGTTTAAAAGAAAGGGGAAACCAAAAACACTATTATAATGAATCAATAAATAATCTTGTGCACTGACTTCCTTCTGATGTGGCTTTTGTTCTGCATAAGTAAAACAAAAAAAAAACCTGAAACGTAAAATCTTCTAAATGTTTGACAGCTTTATGAAGCTGTGGGTTATTAAGACATGAAAGATAAACTTTAAGTATGAAATCTGCTTTTCCTCTCCGTTATATCCAAACATCTCTTGGCAGCCATCTGGCTGATTGTAACGCGCCGCTGTTGCTTTGCCAAGACTCATTGTTGCCCAACTGTCATTTCATCTTAAGTAAGCAGAGCCGTTAATGCTTTAACAGGGGACCTTTGACCTCCGCGGTGGTTTCTCTGGCAAAGAATATGACTTTAATGGAAGATGGCGACGTCATATACTCGTTTACGTCCACATATAAAGCAACACTCAAACAAAAACGAGCTTCTAAAGTTTTCTGTTGTTCTGGTTAATAATTGTACGCCATCAACGAAGAAGAAACAGAGAGACACGTCGCCTCACTGATCACTTACTAGCTGCTTTTAAACCATCAATACTTTTAAAGCACCACTTAAGATGAGTAGCATATGTCTCCCCACTGCCTGAGTGCTATTGTAACGAGCTGGAGACCATCAGAGGCTGTAATTGCTCGAAGCCTGATGAAAATTCGCCAAAAAACAAACAAAACACAGAATGTAGAGGGGATTTTCTTTGAGGTGGTCCATGAAAGCAAGTTCGTAGACGGTCTTCATATAATTGATCTAAAAAAAACCTCTGACCTTCTGGTGCATTTTAAACAAAAGACATGCGGTTCACCACACTCTGTATGCGTTAATCCACCGGTGACCATGAGTAAGCTACAGAAAGATGTCACAGTAAATAAATGTTAGGCTGGCCCACCCCTGACCACCCGTCCCAACAGACTGATTTAGCCATTAATAACCTACTTTCAACTAATTGGGATAAATCTATGTTTTGGAACAAGTGAGACACATTAATGGCCCCACTTTTCTATATGTTTATAAGTCTAAGGCGGTGAGGTCATTTGTTGAGCTGGAGAAGAACGGCAGTTTGCAAAAGGCCCACTTGAGCTGTGTCTGGCTTTCAGTTTAAGGGAATTCAAGTGCAGCAGGCACAGTTGACAAAAAAACAAAAAACAAAAGACCTTTACACAAGCACTTTCATGAATACCAGCATTAATGACGAGAGATCTAAAGAAAGCATTTTTGTACTTGTTTTCTGCATTCTTTTCTCTGGGTCTTAAACGTCTGTGTTTGCCAGTAAAAATCCTTCTTCTCCCAGAGCCGGGTCGTACTGTGACGCACAGAAGCTAATCAACGCTGGTTACTCTAATTAAATAGTAGAAGATCATGATTGATGGCAGAGGTCCGTGGTCAGTAAGGCGAGGTTTTATGTCCGCGTGTATAAAAACATGTTATGAATACACTTTAACTAATCAGCCGGGATTGTTAAATTAGATAACAGCTGGTCGGACGTATTTTGAGCCCTTTGTATAGGAATAATACAGTGTTACATTCTACGTGTGTAATCTGTATGAAAACACATGCTATGAGAGTAAAGATTAGATTAGATTTCAAAACAGTATTGGAGGAAAAAAGCTTTTCTTGAACAAGCAATTATGATTCAAATGGCAGTTGTGCTTTGCATTCATGGTTCATGTGAGACTAGTGCGATTTATCTACATTTGTGGTGCAATCATCTGAAGCTCTGAGTGGTAAATATCGAAGATCTGCAGAATAAAATGACATCATTCACATCTTGATGTTACGGGGAGAAGTGAGAGGACACCGTTGTCATCAGGGAGAGTGTGTGTGATGTTTTTTTGTTCCCTCCCGTGTCTTTCGTATTCACGACAGATCACTTGCTAATTTATGCCACATGTGTGAATTTCAATCTGCTAAAAAAAAAAAAAATAGTGTGTGTGAGCTCACACTGTAGAAGAAACGGAATCTTTCTCTGCTCCAATTTACAGCAGTGTGGTTCACCCACGGCCAAACTCCCTCCTCCTCCTCCTCTCACTGTCCTTGACACACTTACCTAAGGTGGACACACTGACCCCATCAGCTGGTGCGGTGCACATCCCACGGGGGGCCATAACACCCCACACCGCCACTGCATCTATCTCCCGCTCCCATGTGCCCCTGCGTGCCCCCCCTTCAAACGCTGCAGGCTGTCCCTCAGACAATTCCCTCTCAAGGAGTGATTAATGCCTGTTTACTTCAGAAAGGCCAGACCATTTCCCCAGACGGGAGGGGAGACTGTAGGAAATAAAATAAAAAAAGCACAAGAAGGAAACAGGAGATGGAGAGGGGATATTGCAGATGCATGAATGGGACATGGAGACATGGAGATGCTGCAGCGCTGTGCGGCGCTCGACTTGTAGGTCTGGCCCCTGTGAGCCTGAGTGAGCGAGAGATAATCAGAAGCTCTTATGTGGTTAGCAAAGGCCACACAGGAACCACTGTGGATTAGAGTCATCGTGGAAAGAGAGTAAATACTTCTCTTCACAGATGCTCTCTGTGTTTATTAAACAATGAATCACAGACAACCAGTGGATACTGCCTTGTGGACACTGTAGTACTGGTTTCCTGTTGAAAAACCACCAGCTGCTATTTAACTGCAGTCTCCTTCGAGTGACTGTAAACCCTATGGGCCTTGATTAATGAGCTTCACTTGTGTGTATACAAAGAGCATGATATGAACGCATCACAGTGTTTATTGTACAACATTTAGCTCCATAAAACGGCTGATTTATCGTCATTTCTCAAAAGGAGTTCCTTTTTTTTGTTTTTTGGGGGGATGTACGAATGAGTGCAAACTATGTGTTGTTTTTCATTTGTACCCAAGAGGAATAAATTCTTCTTCTACCGCTGCTACAACAACAAGCAGACTTTCCACAGCTTCATAAGAGGCTGTAAATCTTCAGGTAACATGTTGCCCCCCCCCCCCATCATCATCTCTATCTTGGTTCTTGGATATGAAGGTCTTGAACCAGAGTCCACAGCACGGCCAAAAGCATGATATTAGATGTGTTGTTGAGGGGGTTGTATCTGACTCTCACCTTCCTCCAGGCTGAGCGTTCAAATAAGAAATCTGAACTACGAGTGGCTGGAGCCATAAGGTCAAGGTCTGGCTTGTGTCTGCAGTCGCACTCGGGAAACCATGCATGGTGGTCTCTGCTCTCTCTCTGTCTCTCTCTCTGTCTCTCTCTCTGTCTCACTCGTCCATCGCTCTGTAACTAACGGACATGCTGTACTTGAGTTGAGTCTATACCTTTCAGGTGTTTTGGTGATATTGCGTTTAATTTGACCATTTTTGCCCCTGAACCGTTCTCTCAGTCATGTAAAATATTCAAAAGCCCATGCCTCACTCTTAGCACAGTCTAAAACAAAAAGAAAAAGAGAATGAATAAATGAACTGCTCTGACATGTTCAGTGGTTGTGTAAAGTAAAAAAAAAAAATAGTTTTATAAGACTCAGTCAATTCTACAGTCAGTAAAACTGAGCAATTAAGTTTTGTCAGATAATAAATAAATGAATTCATTCATTACACTTGCAAATTTGACAAATTTCCTATCTTTGTCTTAATACATCGCATAATATATTGCATAACAACACCAGGGGGAAACAGCATGTGCACCGATTGTGACGCTGTCATGTTGAAACTCACCGCCGGTGACAGTGGTGTCTTTGGCTTGGTGCGTTTTACAGGATGACTCACAGGCGTGATGGACAGGAAAATCGATATTTTGACTTTGGCCACTGGTTCTTCTCCTACAGGAGGAGCGGCGGTAATGGAAGAGGACTGTAAATAAGTGGAAGGTTCTTGACAAATGAATCCATTAACATTTGCCTGTGTCGCCTGGCGAGCAGATTTGCTGTTTTATGGAGCAGGAAAAAAGAGCTAGTAAATCTGAGGGCGCTGTTCGGGTGAGGAGCTGAGAGCAGGCTGGGGAACACATCTCCCATGATGCAGCACTTTATCTCCTTCCCAAATGGCATCTTTATCTGCCTAAATTAAGTTTTGATTCCCTGCCACATATGGAGCTACAAATCACTTTTAATACTGATATCAAGAGCAGCAGTAAAATGTGCCCAAAGCGATGGAAAGCAGCTTTATTATGTGGCACATACCGCCACATACTCTCCCATTCAGTGTCTCTCTTTGGCTCACCGTTGTAAGAAAAATCTGCCCCAAATCACTGCTTTTTTACCATATTATGCCACTTGTCATCACTCACATTCCTCTCTGTCCTGCAGAGCGGGGCACGTGACGTAACCTCCGTCATCTACCTGTAACTCTGTGGAAGGAGGACAAAGGATGGGCCCCAAAAGGTGATTTAATTTATAGCCGTGATTATTTTCCAATTCCATTTTCGCTCCGTGATGTTTATCTTTAAAATTAGAAAGAGGCCGAGGCTTATTTGTGTGTATGTGTGTGGTGATGGAAAAGGGGGGGGGGGGGGGGTTGTAGTTAGAGAATGGGCCCCGCATAGAAAACTGCATTACATTTGCCTCTGCATTATCATTAGTCTGCCCGCATATCTCTCTCTGTTTGTTTGTCTGCCTATCAATCTGGCTGACTGTGTGTCTCTGTGTCTAAGTGATCCACAGCCTGATGGGAGAGACGGAGGTCCAGTGAGTTAACAGCAGGGATGTGGGATGTCTGACATGTGCTGTGCTGAGAAACATAACAAAGAGAAAGAGGGGGGTGGGACGGTGGGGGGCTCGGAAACAGTTGATTACACTGCAATGATGATAAACTCGTGAGAGCCCTCTTAAATTATATGGCTCTGCACAGGGGAATGCGATGACACACGGGTGGAAACCCCCCGAACTCGCGCCAATGCCTAGCATGCACTAGTTTGATGCAGTTCAGTGTGAGCGAAAGCCTGCAGTCCCGTGTGCCCGAGGCCCCCAAAGTAGCACAAAAACAGAAAGTACATCTTAAGCTAGAATATGTTATCTGAGTTTTCAAGATGTAGACTGGAAGGTTATTGCAATTCATCCTTGAAAAAAAAAAAAAAAAAGGTTTGTTATGGCTCTTTTCCACTATACAGTTCCAGCACAACACGGCTCTTTTTTTTTGGCTTTTCCATTATCGATATATAACCTGGTACCTGGTGCCTTTTTTTTTTTAGTACCTGCTCTGGCGAGGTTCCAAGTGAGCTGAGCCGATACTAAATATGAAGTCGACAGACTGCCGGCCACTGATTGGTCAGAGAGTGTGGTCACTGGAAGAGTCATGAGCGCGACGTCCGACACAAGAATCAAACCGAACTGTTGATCAGTTAATAGAGACTTGAAAATGTCTGAAATCTCAATATTTAATAGAGGAGTCTGGTGTTTTTAGCATCACGACCCCCTCCGTCATATTTCAGCTCAGTGACTGTCAGACAAAGTGTCTGAATGATTCTGTGAACAAATGATTCAGTTAAAGGGCTGCATTTGTGTGTCTCGCGTGTAAAACGACCGTTTCATGCAGCATGTGCTATGATGACTCCGCCCACATTGAGGAGGTACTATAGTTATGGTAAGCGATACCAAACCGAGCCGAGTCGTGCTGGAACTATATGGTGGAAAAGCGCCATTAGTTGCCCTGAAGGTCCAGTGTTTAAGAACTCGTGACATGTGATCGGTGCAGATCTCCTCTCACTCCTCCCTTTCCCAGCCTTTTCAGACCTGTGTGCATCCTCTTAAACGGTCCCTCATGACACCAAGTCCGCGTCGTTGCTTATTCTTGCAGCAGTGTGACACAGAATAATCAGCTTTTCACACGTATTATTCACAAATTCAGTCGGATGAACCTGGGGACATTTTTGTTTTAGAAAAGAAAATTAAAAGAAGAAAATACACACACTACGACCTCTGCCCTCCTTCACCGTTCGATCCTTTTACATTTAAGCAGACAGCCGAGTGACTCAGACAGTGAGTCATGTGAAAATAAAGTGTGGTTATAAGACACACAGAGAAGTTCGAGGCTTCGGTTTCCTTCAAACTGAAAGCGAAAATGGTTAAGATGTTTGACTTTAGTGACTTGCCTGGTGTTGTTATTCGGTTATTCAGACACTTGGTCCACTTCCTCTGGCATTTAAGAAAGACTTGCCCTCTTGGGTTTGCCATGCACTTCAGTGTCAAGTTTCCTGTGAGACCAATACATCCATCTAGCATCAGTCCTGTGGGGTGAAATGCTTTTCCCCTCACAAAGGTGTGCATGTGATGAGAGTTATTTCCTGAAAGGGAGCATGTTAACAGTCTGTAGGGCATTAACACCTCGGTATTTCTGTGATATTTTCTCTTGACACACACACACTCTTCAAATCCCTTTTGCAAAAGCTCACACAGGTCAGCGATGAATTTTTAAGGGTGTTTTCTTCTCGTCCGATAAAACCAAGGACATCTTTCCCTCTGTCTCATCGTGTGCAGATACAACACAGTGTGCTCACCAGAAACAAATGTAAAAAAAAATCATTTCAAACTTTGACTTAACACCTTTGGAGAAATTAGTGAAAATGAAAACATGATTTGTTTACAGCGACTCTCGTGGAGTCACTAGTGGGCGTGAACCGTTCTGCTGAATGCAGTTCTGTGTAATCCCGTTTTTAAGCTGGATATTGCGTCTCGATTTAGTTCCTCGCTGAAGGATGACACGGCAATGCCGACAGTCGTTCAAATTGTATTATCTTTGGTGGTTTTTGTTTACAGAATTTAGCAGCTCAGCAGGCAATGACAGATTTCAAAGCAAACTTGTTCAAGTTAACCAGCCACAAATCAGTGGCGACTCAGTACAGCATCCACGTGTAGGGGGATATTTCTGAAAGTACACATCATTTTAGCCTGAATTGGATGCAGCATCAGCATCAGCAGCAGCAGTAGACGGATACGCCACTTTCCACTCCACTCAGCAAAGAACTGGAAAATTGAGCTATGTGAGTCATCGCCACAGCTGGATGATGGAGGAGTTGAGAAATACAGCACGACTCGGGAAATGCTGGGTTTGTGCTGCATGCGAGCAGCTAGTGACAGCGTCAGGACCATCACGTAAAAACATGCAAGGAAATACATTAAAAATCCTCGTGTTCTCTCTCTCTCTCTCTCTCCCACCCTGGAAGAGTGCGAGTCAAGAATAAGAGCGATTTCCCCTCGTATGCCACCTGTAATTGAAAT
Organism: Solea solea; assembly: GCF_958295425.1. Taxonomy (NCBI): domain Eukaryota; kingdom Metazoa; phylum Chordata; class Actinopteri; order Pleuronectiformes; family Soleidae; genus Solea; species Solea solea. Next base: position 12,342,367 of record NC_081152.1, read on the forward strand.
GCCATCAGGGTGACAGCTGCCATTGATAACGTTGCACATTAAAATAAAAATGGTGACGGAGGGGAGGAGAACACCGGGCTTCTTCAATTAGATTCATATTTTAAGATATCATGTTTCATTTAGCCACAGATAGTGTCGAGCACATATTTCACATTAATCACACAGTGTCCGGGGCATTGCCGAGACATCTGTCATGCATATGTAATTACTAATCAGACTTTTATCAGAAGGACAAGAACAAATTTACCCCCTTGCAAAGTAACAGTGTGTGTGTGTGTGTGTGTGTGTGTGTGTGTGTGCGTGTGCATTTGATGGTATGGCTGTGAGGTTGGACCAGATATCGATTCGGTTTTGTGACATGCTATTACTACTTCTAAATAACAATTAGAGAGGCTGAAACGATGGGCGAGTGCATGACCCACTGGGATAATTTATGCCTTCCTGTTGCAGTGCCTGCACTGATTTAATGACGATTTATGTTTTGAAAATACACAGAGTGACCCGGGGAAGCGGAAACACCTGTTTGCCGTGCACGCTCAGTACAGTGCGGACAAAATCTCCCCCCCGCCCCCCCCCCCCCCGGTTTGTGATGATTCGCACTTCTTACCAAATAAATAAAAGGGAAATATCGAATTACTGCACTGAATGTATGAAGCAGTTACAGTCACTGCTTCCTTTGTGCTGTGAATCATTCCAAAAATGCAGCTGGGGCTCCTTGACAGGTCCCCAAATCAACATATTCCCTCTAATGTTCATTAAGACAAATGGTTTTATTGAAATAACACTCAAAGAAGAAAAATTAGAAAGTGATTAGGCTGTTAGAAAAGAAAACAGAAACTACTTTCATCATCTGTTGACCCCTCTTTTAAGAGGCCCCGACCACCTACATCCTCTTTCATGAAACACTATACGCTGCTCTTTTAAAGTAACCACTAACACAGTATAATAACATTTTTTGCATAACTGCTATTCCAAAATAATTAAGGTCTAGGCAGAATAATAATTTATCACTCACATTTGACACATTTACTGCAGAGCTGCAAGTTCTATATTTTACTTTATTATATTTTGACTACTTTAAGTATAAGATGTATAAACCAATATCTAGGTTTTGTTCATGCAGTATATTAAATGCAGGGCTAGTAACCCCATCAAGTAGTTTTGAAGTAAATGATAAAATACATTTCCCACCACTGAGCGTTAAAACCCCCTGAAGATTTTGCTATTGAATGTTAGTTCATGCAGGAAAAAGATGCCAAATCACTTTTTTTTGCATGTATTTTTGTTGTTTATCCACTCACACAGGTCACCACGTGTCATCCATCATGGTTTTTTGTTTTTTAACAATTGTTTAGAGATATTTCAAGAAACTGTAACCTAATTTCTCAAAGCTCTAACCAAAAAAACTGGAAACTGTTAATGCCCAAACTCCATAAAACTAAACTAAACAACAACAACAACAACAACACAATATTTTAAACTGTGTTTGTCTTCTGAAAACTGCTTCTGAAGATTCTTCAAATTTCATATTCAAATTGTACATGTCCCATTATAACATCAATTCTCAATTAAAAGTGTGCAATAATACCCATAACAATTGGGTCAAATTACCATTTCAGATTAAATATTGTCCTGATCTGTACATGTCGCATTGTCCAGACTAAGAAAACTTCTTTATTTCTCATACATCTACATAAATATCAGACAGTAATCATTTTGAATATGTTATTGAAATGAAAACGAAAACAATTATGTTAAAAATGACCATTCCCTCTCATGTTGTGAATCCTCCAGCCCTAATTCGAGTTCTAATTTATTTTAACAGTAATTTTGTAGAACAATGTCGAATAGGTCTATTAAACAAAAATAAATAAACAAGTACAAGATTTTGCAACATTTTTTTTAACCATTTAACCTTTTAACACCGAACGTATCACAGACACATGTTTGCACGAGCGCACTTTGCATCACCATAACTACGTAACGGTTCAGGCAAATTCCACCAGTTTCTGAAAGGTGGGAAGTTTCACGTCAAAATCAATGTGTGGTTATTACGGTAATTTCAAATATGATTTTCAAACGTTTTATACTGTTTAAATTTCAAATTGAACACGCAAAATCTGGTGTTCATGTACAACTACAGTGTTTTTCTAAATAAAACCTTTTGTTTTTCTTCATTTTAAATTGTTAATACACTATTTAAACATGCAGTAAATTGTAAATAACTGCCAGATATTGAAAATTATTCTGGAAAAATGGGCAAAAGCACTGAACTCACAGGACTTTTTCTACAATCATGTGGGGTGCCCTTTTTTCCACTTGAGCCCCTGTCCCTGAAATGACTGTGCACGCCTCTGTAAATGCAACAGTCTTTTTCATGTAATGTGTAGCAAAACTCAGTCATTTCACCAACACTACAAAGGAAAAATTGAAAGTGAGCTAAACGAGATTTGCACAACTTTTATTTCTAATGAGAATAAAGAAATAATTGTGTTCATAGTTAAGCAGGTTGGTGTCAGGGTGTTGATACATGAGCTTCTAAGTTGTCAGAATTGTGAGCATGGTTCTTTTTTTTGGTGTGTGTGTGTGTGTGTGTGTGTGTGTGTGTGTATAAAACTGAAGAACTGTATAACTGTGCCAGCGTTGCTGTGTAAGCGCCATCCATTCCTTTGCTTCTGTCCGGGCCAGGTTTTGATGCAGCGCCGCCACTTGACGGAGCACTTGGATTGGCTGAAGGAGAAAGGTAGCCCGCAGAGACTGTTCCTTTCCTTCCTCCAGCTCAGTCCCGTCAGTGGAGCGCGAGGCGCGGCACACGCACACACACCGCTCACACACACTCACTCTCCGACACGCGTGAAAGGTGTCACACACACCCAGAGAGAAAGAGGAGAGACTCACCGGAGGACTTTGATTTCGGACTGGAGCATGAATTTGCCATCAAGCCGTCGCTCCACACTTCTTGACAAACCAAGTGAGGCTTCCACGGGAAACGCAGACGGACGCAGGTTTTAAATGCAACATCTTACCTTGCGGAGGGCGATGCGCGCGACTCTTAATCCATAAACTGCCACAGTTTTGTATGTTTGCAAAAAAGACGCCGAGCGCAGCCTGGATATATCTCCCGCAGATCTGTTGTTTGCGCTCTTGGAGGAGACAAGGGGGCTGAATATTTGGACGCTGCGTGCATTTGAGCGCAATATCTCAGAGACTGGGACTCGCGTCGGAGCCGAGTTTTGACTCCTCATCATGGGGTTCGGCGCGCGGACTGACAGAGAGGGAGGAAGAGGAGTGCAGAGATCTGCTCCTGAGATGATGCTCGTGTCCTGGCTTTTCCTCTTTCTCCTGCTGGATGTCGGAGTGGCTCAAGGTAAAAAGTTGAACGCATGTTCTTGACCTCGTGAACTTAATGTCGGGGGAAAGTTGTGTTAAACTCCCGTGAGCAACAGCCACAGAGGAATCTGATCTCTGTTTATTGGGGATCAACATGTTGGTGCCATGATCCTGCACCGACATACGCAGACAGAGTCATTTATACTGAATTATAGAAATATGTGACACATTAAAGTCTAAATGAACAATTCAATGACGAATTTAATATTACTAAGGCATACTATGGAAGTGACTTAGAGTTCATGTACTTGTTTTTAGACAAATACGCAGCATGATGTAAATATCCAGAGAAGGGGTGACAATAAAATCCCCATGTTTTAACTATTCAACTATTGTATCTAAATAAATTCAATTCACAAACAAAAACAGAGCTGACATTTTGAAAACCAAAACACACATTTCTTTTCTCAAGGAAACTAGGAAACACTGCTTCTGTTCTGCACTGAAATCATCCATGTAAATATAACTTATTATGTATAATTTATAGTCATTGTTATGAAATAACTTCCCTCGATCAGGACATGAACTCTGCTTTAGCAGCCTCTGCTCTTGTGTTGAAGTCATTCATAATTTGTCTTGATCTTGATTTGACAGTCATGAATGATAGAACTCTACAATGTGATATACACAGTACTAGAAATAAACACGTCCTCATATCAAACTCAAGTGTTGGATGTTACAGTCGTGACCTTTGGCTCAGAGGAGAGGCGTGTTATGTTTAAAAAAAAAATGGAGTGATGAAGTTCAGGAATTAGCATTTCTCATTTCCAGCCGAACACTTCTCTTTGTAAACACTTTTAAATTTGTCAGCATCACTCAGCGGGCGTATTTTTTAAAGCTGCACTGTGTTTTCAGCCCCCTCCCGAGCAGAGTCGTCCGTTGACAGATATTCTCTGTGAACCGCACTTGCCGTCAGTTATGGAGAACACAGAGATAATGCCACGGCACCTGAAGCCATTTACTTAATCTGCTCTCTCCTGAGTGGGGATTGTCTGTCAGACAAAGGGAAGCCGGGGAAGAACCCATCTGTTTCAGGGTGAACGCTCACCATGCGTTTGTGCATGCACGTCAGATGCTGCCGGGTGTGTTTGCTTCTGGAGTTAACGCCGGTGGTCTGGCTGGTGTTTCTGAAATGTGAAGTGTGGCTGGTACATGCAGACGGGAGAGAGATGGGGAGGATTTTTGAGTTGACTGGGGGGTATATATATATATATTTTTTTTTTTTTGAAGGTTAAGCCTTTGCTGCTCATGCAAGAGCAACACAAGCTCAAATTGGTGGTCCGGGCACATAACCTAGACAGGGATGAGGGCCTGTGAGTAACCTTATCTAGCAGCTCCAGACCCTCATCCCACTCCTACATAGTTAATGAGCAAAAGAGGCAGAGGAAGAGTAAAAACAGCACAGGTCCGGTTTCAGAAGGGAAGGGTGAGATGACATAATACCCATTCCAAAACCCCCGGGGAGCCCTGTGTCATTGACTGGATGGGAATGCGAACAAGGTCCTTCTCTGTCCATTAGGAGGTCGATACAGCAGGAGAACATTGTTTGAGTCTAATTAATGGGCCTCGGCTATTTTGGGCAGTGATGAGCTCTACACATTTCCAAATCACAGGAGAGTCACTTCTTCGGTGTAAAACAACTGCTGATTAAAGTGGCTCGCTTACCCAGGCGCCGCTCATCACGTCATCCCCTCATTTATTCTTGGGGAGTCGTTTGATTGCATTTTACATATTTGTATTTACTGTGCATTTTCATCTGGCTGCTCGAGTAGGTCTGTTTTTGTTTTTGTTTTTGTTTTGTTTGTTTTTTTTCACTTTCGGACTTTGCCTTTGAGAGGACTTGCTCCCAGGCCGCTGCACTCTCTCTCTCAGAAGTGAGCGCTGGGAAATGAGAGTGCTCATTAACCTGCTGAACTCTTGACAAAGGAGACAGGTTGAGACAGATATAAGCTGGGAGCTTCATGAGAGGTAGCTGAGGGCTCTGTGACAGCGGCTTGATTGGAAACCCTCCAGTGCGGGAACGGATGAATTTCTGGTATTTCCAAGCAGGGCGGCGAAGCACCGTAAAGCACGTGCAGTGTTGTGGAATATCTAGGGACAAAAATATTGGTTAAGAAACAAAAGTGGTTGGATCTGAAAATTGAGTAAAGGGGAAAGCTATGTATTGTTTATTTGATTTCACATATTAATTCTGCTTGAGTGGGAAGTAGACGCGGGTTTAAGGAGGATTTCTAAACCGAGGCATGCTCTTCGGAGACACCCTTCAATATTAGACAAACAGTTTAAGGAATCAAGGAAGTACCGTGGCCTATTATATTTATACTGTACATATTGATGTTTTTATGGTTAGGCAGTAGCTTTTACTCTGAAAGTTCAACCCATGGGTGCTTGCTTTCCCGAGGATCAGTTAAGTTTTTCCCACATTGCTGCTTTCATTTCTCTGTTTTTCTTTTTACACTCACGCCATGTTCCTGTCTCTGCCTCATCTCCGCTTTCTGATGATGTGTCCTCTGAGGGCTGTTTATGGAGGGAAAAAACTAAAGTGTACACACACATATATATGTGTGTGTGTGTGTGTGTGTGTGTGTGTGTGTGGCGCTTCTGAAATATCGTGGCACAGTGAGACACTGGGCGTTCGACAGTGATCTCAATGCTGCTTTTATGAGTGCAGGTAAATGTGAGAAAATGTTATTTCTGTCATTACTATTCTAGCCGGCTTCCATGTGGCCTGACAACCGGCTCCTCGGGGGCCACTAATTTTACAGTCATTGCGGTCATTCCATTACCGGGGGCCTATATGCACAATGAGCACATTGTGTGTAAGGAGCAGTAGAAATGACCCTCCTCTGATAGCCTTTTTTTTGCCACGTGCTTATAAGCCCGGCAGTGCGTCACACTGAGAATCAAGCCATTTGTTTTTTGGTAATTGACCGAGATTAAGATTCGTAACACGCTCCCCTCTGCGCAGGTGATGAGCGAGGGCAAAGTAAACAGTGTGGACAGTATGGTCTGGCGGTGCTGAGCCGGATCAGGGGTGCATGCTGGTTTCTAGCTAAACAGCAGATGTGGCAGTGAGTGATAATTACTGTGAAAAGTGACTGTAGAGTTCTCTTCCCTGCTCCACTAGATGTCACATGCGATTGTTATTAAAAGCAAACTGGGCTATTCTGGGTTGGGGAACAGTTGTGCAACCAGTTTGTGTGTGAGGATACTGTGTGCCGTGCTGCTATAGGAGCAAATATTGCTGCTGCTGTAGCCGAGGTCCAGTTGAATGCAGCAGCTTTCTGCCCCAAATTAGTCAACTTTGGGGATATTTAGTCTAAGCAGCCACCAGAATGCATCATCTTTAATTTGTGTACAAGAACAGTGTAAACTCAGCAGGCTGTTACAGAGGATTTCGCCGTCAACAATGCTCTTAATGTTTAGGCGCCCTGCTGCCCCAGGAATAGTGTTTTTTTTTTTTTTTCCTAAGTGTTTAAAGTGTTTCCTCTGCGTGTTTATGCTGTCGACCAGCACAGTGGAAGAATTGCCGTTACAGTAATGTAAACCTCAACGTTTTTGTTGGAGGTCCTCTTGTCGTTTTTTTATTTGTTGCTCTTGTTTTGCAGACGTTTTTTGAAGTGAGTTTTGCAAGTAAACTCGACTCTCGGGGGAGCATCATAGCGATTCCAGATTCCTGTGCTGCTATAATCTCTATTCCTTCCACAGGGAAAGGAAAAAACAGAAGTGTTGTAATAATAATAATAATAATGATGATAATAATAAGAGCAGGGGAGTGCAAGGACGCAAAAATAAGTAATGGGAACCGAAGTATGAGGGTAAGAAGTGGAAGGAGAGCTGATGGGAAATGGGGTGAGAGGGGCGAGGGCAAGATATGGAGTGAGAACAGGGATGGACAAGGCAGGCGGGGAGGGAGAGTGTGTCATTAATCACCCTGTGTGACACTCTCAACTACAGGGGAGCTTCAAAGTGCAACATTCACTTCTATTAGCAGTCCATTAGCAGGGACCAGCACAAGTAACAACACTTGATAGGCAAGCCTGTGCCAGAATGGCTGACCTGTGTGTCAGTGTACTGTACCACCAAGATAGTGTGCGTCTCTACTTGCAATTACATTTTTTTCTAATCGCAGGGTAAGTGCAAAATGCACATTTTGGCTTTCTACACCACAAAAGGGCAAAAATGAAAATGATTGTCTAAAGAGTGCCACTTCTGAGGCCATGACTGGATGAGAGCGGGACATAATGACAGTGGCGGCGGTGACCTGATTTGCTACCTGTGATATGCCCCTCTGCCAGGAAATGGCTCTTCAAAGTTGGCTGGTGCATTAGAGGTGTAGTCATTTGTCATTCAAAGGCGTGTTGGCCTCTTAGCCAAGAGCCCTGTGATTACAGGATCCCAGCCAAGGGGGATTGGGGGGTGGGGACCACTGTCCCTGGTCTTGATCTACAGTTCATTTATGATTAGAGATCAGAGCTGACAGTCGCAAAATTTTAGGGGTTCGGGAGGGGGTGAGGGGTTGGGTGGGGGGGTGCTAGAGAGGACGACACAGCCAAAGGGAGAGAGAGAGAGGGAGAGAAGTGATTACGAGTTAAGTGGCCCTTCTCATGCCATTATAAGCAGCCGGGCTGACAGAGCACATCGTGAGTGAGTATAAGTACATGCTCCACTCCTGCCCTTTAATTTGGCATCATGGCCTCCCCCCTGGTGCTTAACCACTAATGTCTTCCTGCATTTTTGTGTGCCTGACATGAAATCAGTCAAAGGAATGCCATTACGCACATAGGTAAATAAGAATAACTTACAGCAGCAAATTAAGTTTACGTATGTGTGTGTGTATAGTTAATGTGCTTTTTAGTTGTATAACTTTTTGATTAACCTCAGCATTTATTTATATTTGATCAAACTTTAGCTTCTGTAACCATTTGTGGACACAGCAAAAATAAAAATGAACGTCCTGTACTGTTGCCATACGTGCTATTCTACCTAGTAAAGAGGATTATGGTGCAAAATAGACAGAGTTAAGGGGGGGATTTGAGATGCTGCTGCGAGGCTGTATGCACACAGACACTATAAAAAGCTCAAAATGCTGATGAGTGGTAAAAGGTAGAGTCAGTGGGAACGCGGTTATTTCCCCAATGTCCCTTAACCGTGTTCCCCGCAGTCTTGGTTCTGGGGCCCAGCGTGGAGCATGGTAAGTATTACATAGCAAGCACAAGCCTAATATGGCACAGCAAGTTGAGAGAGGCTCTGACGGTGTGCTGAAAATTTAGACCAAACATGCCCCGCATGTAGTCCAAAGGGTTTGAGAGGATTCTAGTTTAAATTTCGATGGCAACCAGAAAGCAGCACGAGTCAAAGTCGGGGGGGGGGGGGGGGGACCAATCCTTTAAATACCTGGGAAATGGATGGTCGGTCCCAAGCTGCACTTTATAATTTACACTTCGTATAGAGTTTACAAGAGCGCTGATTATAAAGAATGGAAATGACCGTACGGCAAACATTTCAACCACGTCCTGTTTGCGTCCGCAGCCAATGTTGTTTAAAAATGTTCAGAACTATTGTGATGTCATAGCTTTCCTGCCCTCAGAAAAAAATATATCATCATTACAGGGTTTTTATTCAATCCTCTGCCGGGGCGTCTTTGATGTTGAAGCCAGTCTATATGTTCCGGTCGGATGAGAAAGGCCAACATACCACTGAGGCAGTTATAATGGAGATGCTATCAGCGGTGACTCATAGCACCTGAGTCACACGTGCAGAGTGGGGGCTTTGCCTATCACCTGAATGTTCATGCCTCCATGGAAATCAAGTAAACTCTCCGGGAATGGAAATACAGCTGCCGTCCTGCCCTCTGTTCTGACTCCGATTGACAAAGCTAAACCCTTAATCCTGGCTTTGCCCTGTCTTGTGCTCAGAGCCGGAGCTCCACCAGTGGAATGGAACTAAAGCAAATCTATGAATACCCTCCTGAAGAATAAGGAACAATATTCATCTGTAATAAGTCATTTGCCAAGCTGCCGTCTATTTTGCTAAACCCCCCCGAGTGGATACATCCACACGTTTCATAAACCTGCCGACTGAAACGTTTGCCTGGTTGTTGTTGTTGAACGTGTCACATCTCTGCATTGTGATGAGGGCTGGTAGTTTCCAGACACTGCACTAATGTCTGGTTGGGAAGGGTTGTGGTCTATGTATGTCAGCAGAACTGAGAGGGAGAGAGGGAGGGAGAGAGAGAGAGAGAGCGAGGGAGTGTGGAGGGGGAGTAGAGGACCACTGGTCCCGACTGAAACATGAGAGCAGGAGACCCAAGCTCCCCATTTCCTGTCTCCACTTTATCAGCATCTTGCTCTCTGTTATTTCTGTGCTCTTAAAGCATCCGAGTGAAAGGCTTACCACAGATAAATGTTTGTTCCTTCTTGTATTTTATGGGGCTCAAATGAGGGACTCCATCCGCCCGCCTCCTTCCTTTTATTCTCTTTTTTCCCCCCTTGCTTCATTCCTGTGTCGGCTTTGAGATGCCACAAGAGGAGTTATTGCCTCTGGTTTACATTACTGGTTCCTTAAAGATGGACTTGAGATGCCTAAAAGGACAATGCTTCTTATTGTTCTCCTAAAGTAATACGTTTTTTTTACTAGGCGGCAGTTAAAGAGCGCGATGAGAGGGTTTGGTTTTGTTTTGTTTTGCCACATTCGTGTTTATTTTTGTTAGAAATAATTATTCCCCCCCAATAGATTCATTCATTAAAGTCTCGGAAATGAGGGGAAACTTGTTGTTGTGTCCTCGCACACGGCTCCTCTTATCGCCTCGTAAAATATTTCCAGTCTGACTGGCATAACTCAGTGGGCTCCTGTTTTCTTAGCTTGCTGCATGTAATATGGTGACAGTGTGTGTGTGTGTGTGTGTGTGTGTTTGTTCAACAATATCAGAGTCTGAGAAAGTCTCTTTCAGATAAATCTATGTTTATACCAGACCATTCATCCCCAGGAAATCAATCTTTCTCATAATTCCCTTCATTTTTCTTCCATCTGTTATCTACCAAGCTGCCAGACAGACTTTTAAACAGAACAAGCCATTACCAGAGGGCAGAATTAAATGTGTGTCAGAATGCCAGCCTGTAAACTTGTTGTTTTTACGGAGTTAAATGAGGTGCTAAATTAAAGCTTCTCAATTGGTATGCACGGTTGTATGAATAATCCCTGCAACCCTCCATGTACTTCTGTTGTCAAGAGCAGTTGACTTCGGTTGTCAACGTCTGAAAAAGCTATGGTGTTTAAATGATGCTCGAATGTTGCAGGCGTGTAATGAATGAGTATTTGTGTCGTTTTTTTTTTTTTTTTTTAATGTAATTGCTCTGTCGACATCTCTGCAAAACACTGTGGAAATCATGACAGGCACCGTGGAAAACATTTGTGTTTCCACGCTCAGAGTTACACCACCCAACCCCAACCCTACCGCCAAACTCCCAACAACCCAAACACCCTACTGGGTGACCTCTTTTCCCTTGTTTAGGGCTTTGTTACTGGGAGACTAGTAATGGTTTCGCAACTTGAGATTGCTGTTGGGTGTCAGCACTTTCCTGTGTTTGTACAGCGTGTGTGTGTGTGTGTGTGTGTGTGTGCCATATCTCCATGATCAGTCCCTGGCGACCCAAGTACTGGCAGACAGCATTAACTGGGGTGAGCTCAATAGGTCTAATTTAAATGGGGCCCAGACAGAAGCCCCACAGTAAAGAGTTACTTTATGACTAACATGTAAAGCACACTGTCGAAGCTGCCTGCGATTTGTGTGCTTGCCTTCTCCTTTTACCCCCCCCCCCACACACACACACACCTCCTTTTCCTTACTCCTCTGTTCTCCATGATCTTTGAATTCGGTAAAATTGGGGGGGGTTCCATGTGGAGACTAAATGGCTGTTGTGTGTTGTCTATGATTTGTATGCATTCTGCATCTAATGAAAACTGTGGCGATGAGGTTGATAATGGCAGCTCGGAAAGTTCACCGCTGTAAATGTCGGAATTATTAATGAGCTTGGAGCGTCGGCCCCCCGCTTGTCCTACATGACGCCGTGACAAGAAAGGATGGGAAAATAAAAAAAAGACGAGCACTTCTATTTCTGTGTCACGGTCTTCGTCGGATGAAAGTGCTCCCACTTGTTTTCATTAAGGCAAAGACGCACGGCACAGTAAATGCAAATCCTCCAAGTTGGGTACGGCATCGGTAGTTGATGAGAGCTTCCAGCTGTGCGTTTGCTCCGTTCAACGAGTTAACCAAACACCAGGCAGAAGGTGAATAATAGATGTTGTTGTGATGATTGCTCTGCAATGGAGGAAGAAAAAAAAAATGCAGAGTTCTTCTAAACCAGGTCAAATGTCTGAATTACAGTAAACACAGCTCTTGTTTGTTGTTTAACCTACACACGCTCCCCATTGTGTTCAGGCATGAAACCCATAATATTGGCACAGACAATGTGGCATGTATGCAATACCAGGCCGCTTCAATATTAGAACATGCTCTCGATGCGACAACAGTGGGGAGGATCAATTTCTGCATTTCCAAATCTCCTTTCAAGCTAAATATAACGTTTCTTATTTATACGGAGCATGATGAATGATTAGTAATTGTGCACATGGATTAGAGCTGTCACTTTAGCCAAGAATCGAGTTGGAACAAATATTAAGCTTGTCCCACACTGGAGGATTTTCAAATCTGACTTGATTTTAAAAAAAAAAACAAAAAAAACGTGGGAGACCACAGACACAACGCACCGATGTTTTAATCCTGAGAAAGCACAGACGAGACAGTCCAGGCAAGACGCAGGACCGCACACTTGGCGTTTAATCAAACGATTTCAGGGAGGAGATTCCGGGCATTTGGGATCTCACAGAAACTCGCGTGATTTAACGTGACTTGAATGTAACCAGGATTAAACGAGCGATCACACTGTTGCCATAAATCCACAAGTTTGTCCTCTTTCTATACCGTCTCTCGACGCCGGCGGATGGCCTTCATGTTCATCCTCCGCTCACTCTCACTGGTGACTGCAGGGTTCTGCTCATTTCACAATTGCTGTTCAGTCATAAATATCAAGCCCTCCAGGATAATTTGGCCAGATAATCTGTTCAAATCAGCCTCATCAGGCTTTAGATGACATTTAATCGCTTAGCAAATACTCGGCTGCAGAGAAACTCTGGATTAGACGACACAGGTGTCACTGTGATACACAGAGGTTCAGTCGTTGGGAGTGTTTGGAAAGTAGTAATCCACACGGGGTAGTATCACGGCTGCAGCTGCACTGTCCGCTGTGAGTCACGGCGCTATGTCCTGGCACAAGTGCAGTTTAGAGACTGCTACAACTGGTTTCACTTCCATGCGAGTCCAGGGAAATGTCACGCAAACGAATGTTGTTGGTGAATGAATTTGTTCTTAATCACTTTAATTCTTCATGCTAATAATCGACTAATGGTTAATCATTAAATCCTCCAACACTTGCTGTTTGGCCACATGAGGTTGATCCCTGCCTCGTCTGCGATGCCTCTGCTGGAACGAACAGCTGAGCTAAGAGGTGATTCTGCAGATTTGTTCCTTACTTTGTCTTTTACAGTGTAAAAACCCCCAAAATACTTCCACACTTTGATTTTCCGACGCTTACGTGTAGTGACTGTCTGCTCAGAGGATGGCTTAGCTTGCAACCCTCTGCTGGACCGTGCAGTAATTACTACAGACGGTCTGCTGTGCTTCTAGGCTGTATATTTTGAACTTCCTAAGATCGAAATGATCCAAATTAAGGATAAAAGGTGACAGTCCTGAAATTTATTCATATCATTATTAGTGCAGAATCTGTTGGTGACCCATAGTCATCTGTTTGTTTTGTTTTTTTTTAACACAGTGGATGCTTTTGTAGAACGGTTTCCTCTCAATTCAAATTGATGGATTAGATTTCCGTTTAGAAAGAAAATGAGCTCAGTAAGATGACGGGCTTGTTTCTCTTAATCCCAGCCCTCTGTAAACTGTGACCCCACACAATACAGTGCACCAGCTGCACCGGAGTCAGCACACTCACTGTAAACTGATACTCCGTAATGGCTCGCTGCAGATATGCTGCACCATGTGCAGCGGAAACCGATAATTCAGTGGTGACTCACAATGCATAGGGGTTCCCATGGTTTTTCGGCTGACGTGAGGTAAACCGATACGTCAGGTAAAAGCCGAGGGGGTTACACTGCGGAGGTGATGAGGACGAGGCCAACGCGGGGTGAAGTCCGCTGCGTAAAGGAAGGAGCAGTGCACTGGTAAATCACACCTCCTGATGAGTTTTCTTCAGGTTTTTTTTTTTTTTTTTTTTGTTAATCCGACTGCACACATTCCATTATCCTCACATTTAGAAAACCCCACATTAGTAAATCATGGTATTTTTGTTTTTACAAGTGTGCAAAGACTTCCTATGGCTTCCAGCGAAGTACTGTTTTGGCTTATTGCTGTTTTTACAAGGCTAAATGTTTTATTTAGCAGCCTGCTCCCGCACAGGGTTTCAACCAAGAAAAGCAATGATACAAGAAAAATGAAGGAATCAGAGACAAGGAAAGAAAATGAGATGGAGATAGCAGGTACAACTGAACTGCTCCTAACCCACGGGATGAACAGTGGAGGCAAATGAACCCACTGCTATTCTGGGCTGCTTTGTGTGGCGTTTTGTTCACGGAAGCGAGGCAAGAATCTGGTAAACAAATACAACAATGTTGAACACACCAATGTGTCGAGGATTCGGCGGCATTACCGACTGAAATGCACATTTGCATTCCCCGAATTTTGGGGAAATTTGGCAGCGTAATCTGAGCCTTATTGTGTTGCTTTGCTGTGCAACACCAGATACCAGCAACAACCTGGTTTTGGTTTTGACTGCCATTTTTCTTGTTGGCAGTTGTTTTCACTTGGATGGGGTTTGAGGGTGAGAGCATGAAAACACTCCTTGTTGGAATATTTACACCGCCGCTTCGATTTTTGTTCTGTTGCTATGTTTTGTTTAAATAAGAACTTGACAGAGTGCAGTGTGCCGTCTAGGGAATTTCAACAGAGCATATCAAATCCAAGGAGCGTCAGCGGTCACTGGTTTAACACTGTTCTGTCTGAAGTCAGTGGTCATGGAGTCGAATGGATTGGTCAAAGCGACTCTGACACACATGCGCGCACGCACGGGCACATAACAAGGACGGGACAAGTGGGTGGACAAAAGTGATCAGCGCCTTTGATGGATGTGTCACAATGAGGGGATGTAGCTGTCTAACATCCATCAGCAGTTAAATGTCTTCATGGCACAGCCTGTCACATCCAACTTTACTCTTCATTTCTCCTTTCCATTTGGCCCGCTTCCCTCACTCCGTTAGAAGGAGCTGGGTGGGTGTCAAGACGGAAGGAAAGAAAAATGCTGTCAGAGCCTACAAAGAGTTTTTGTAAATGCTTACAAGATTAAATTTGTTACTCCGCCGCGGCCTCTGTTAGCGCAAAGACATATATGTCCTTTGTATCGGGGTGGTCTCCTGGGAGTGAAGCAGGCATTTTAATTCAATCAGCTGCAAACAGCAATAATGCCCCCCCCCCCCACTCATCTCGCTTTGGTGATACAATTACGAGTCGAGCTGCATTGGCCATCTTGTTGTGATTATACGTGTTTACATGGGGAGAGAGGTGTTTACTGTAGAAACTGCGGCCCCCCTTCTGCTGCTCATTTAGCTACTGGAGAAAAGGAGCTGCTGTGAGATTACATTTATTTATCATCTCTGGAAGAGAGTTATAATGCCCCTCTAACTACCGTTATGATTGCGTCGTCCCGAGTCCAATTCCCTTCAGGACGAGTGGCTCCAACTTTAGTTCAAAACAACTCCACTTAGACCCAGGGACACATAAAGTACCTATGTGTTTACGAGATGAACAGTAGGTTACAGGAAAAAACAGACTTTACTCGTTCCTCTTTGTCGTAGAATGATCAAACATTGGTCGTGCAGATGCGTGTATTTCTTTTTCTCCTGCGTGGCACAATGCAGTCTGTCAAGGGTATAAAGGGCAAACGGTTATGAGCGATTGCATCCACAATCAGTCACTGAAACTGCTCATGACTTTTAAAAAGGGGCAAATCAAATAATTTGTTTTCCATTTCATATTTTTAAGTACCCATCTCCTGCCGGCCTTGGACCATCCCATTACATGCACCATTCAAGTGATAACATTGTCTCACCAATCTCACTGATGGTCACGTTGCTTTCTCAGGCCCCCTGCACTCTGTTTTATTGGTGTATTCTTACGCCCTGTGTTCTGACCATTGTTTACTCCACAACATGCCACTTGTTATCTTTTGCA
Organism: Solea solea; assembly: GCF_958295425.1. Lineage (NCBI taxonomy): Eukaryota > Metazoa > Chordata > Actinopteri > Pleuronectiformes > Soleidae > Solea > Solea solea. Next base: position 12,358,112 of record NC_081152.1, read on the forward strand.
GCAAATGGCCTTGTCTTTACCAATTTCGTCTCGCTTTTGTCTGCTTTCCTTTTTTTCCGTTTTTTTCCACGGGATGAGCGGCCATTTAGTGCAAGGGTCAGGGTTGTAATTGACAACCACCACTAAACAAATCTGCTTGGCTCGGCGGTAGACCGGCCCCACCTCCCGTCCCCTCCCGCTTCTCTAATCTAACTAATGCACCCGTGTGTGTGCTGGAAAGTGAATTAAGCATCGAAAACTCAATACCTGATCCATCTGACAGAGCTGCCTGCGTGCACATTAGCAGTTTCTCTGCAGCCTCTGTAATTGTATTACACAAGTTGGCCGCTCTAACGATCAGGCCTTACACACACTTACACACTTACACACACTCTCCCCGTTGTCGTTAATCGCTGCCTTCGCTGGCCCCTGAGGCGTGCAGCAGGCCAAGAACAGAGCGATCAAGACGGGGGAGGATGAGGCGAGGAGTTCGCTTCTCCCTCAAGGCCGACATGAAATAATGTCATCGTCTGTGTCTAAAAACTCTGTGTGTGTGTGTGTGTGCGTGTGTGTATTGCGCTGCTTTAAATACTTGTTGAGCTGTCTGTGCTGCATCTGCGTCTTTGTCCTCTAATCAGCGCCCTTCTGGGCCCTCCTGCTGTTTCTGTTTTTGCCTTTCCCTTATCACCACGGCCTGCTGCCGATGGTGCTATCAGCAACACTGCCCTTGTGCCCCAGACCAGTGTGATTTGATGAGCTTTACTTCTCCCCTTCTCCTGCCCACTGATCTCCTTTGCTCTATGCTGATGTATACAATATTGGACTTTTTGCACATTATCAAGGTAAATGGAAAAAAATCGGTGGCTAAAGAGAGCCAATGAGTAATTGTGTGATTTATTATCCGATTAGTTGACTTATTGTTTCAATAATCAATGACTAGTTGACTATCAAAATAGTCGTTATTTGCAGCACTAGTCATTACTCAGTATCAGGAAGTCGGGGCCTGTTGCTCCAGTATGCAAGATTAGGAAAAGTACATCTCGAGGAAATATTCTCACGTCGTGTAGCAGATAAAGCGGTAAGGGTGTAGAGTTAATCAGGAGATGTAAAATTTAACAATTTTGTCAATATTCCTCCTTTTAAGACTTAACTGAATTTTACCCGACAGCCCGGAGCAGGGAGGAAGAGAGGAGTGGAGAACAAAAGGACCAAGAGGGTGATTAAAGGGGTTGTTGTGTTGATTTGCTGTGTGTTGCCATGCAAGCAACCATTTGGCCTGGCCTCACTAATGGAGACTTCACTTTGAATCCAGGGAGAAGCTCTTTAAAATTTTATTCCCTCAAACAGGCTGATTTATAATGATGAGCCCTAGACTCTTTGCAGCACGGCAGGACATCACAAAGAATCCAGGGAAGCGAGGGAACCACATATGGCAAGAGCCGCGAAGGGACTTGCTGCGGGCATGGGAGACTCCGGCAGACTGATTGTGAAAGACGACCTCTCCCTGCGTACATAGATGCACTGTGTTGTCCGAGAGACCTTTGTGACCTTTATATAACCACTAAGCTCAGCCCCCCCATATTCCCAGCTCACGGGGTCCAGTGATATCCGGCCTCCCAGGTGACTCCCCATGATCTTTTACCTGAGGAGAGGTCTACTTTGTGTTCATGTTTAAAAATCCCTGAGGGAGAACTTGTCAGATAGTGGGTCATCAGATATGTCCGTGTGCGTGTGCACCTCTGTGCCTGTGCACGCTCACTTTGTGTGTGTGTGTGTATTGCGAATAACAGAAGAGGCACAGGGAAGAGCTGGGATGGGCAGCTTTATCATGCTTATCTGAAAGGTCACTCTGTCATTGTCGGGCTGCACTTTACAGAACCTCCCTGTGGTGACCGCAAGGCAAACTGATCCTCCGTCTAGCAGAGACGGACTGAGGACGGAGGTGAAAGACATGAGGCATGGCCTGAAATGCTGCAACAGTTTTAAGCACATTTTCAGATTACATGACCAGAAAAGTCATCTGTAACGTATTTTCCTCTTAAAACATTGCACGTTTTTAATCAATTTTAACCTTAAGCTGTTATATTGCCATGGTTTAGCAATGTGCATCCACTCATTTCATCCTTTTGTGCATGTGCTTTTCATTTTTTTTTTTTCCCCTCCGAACATTTGCATTTGATTTCACAGTGAATGCGAAAGTAGTACAGTGGAACTCTGTGTCTTAGGTGAAAATTGGGGAAAAATGTCAAAAAAAAAAAAAAAAAGTGAGCATAAGAAGGAGTCAATTAGGCGTGAAGCACAATTATCACTGGAGTGGAAAAAAAGGTGTGGATGTGGGAACGTGTCCTCATTGGTCTTGTGTGTACAAGACAAATCTCTGAGCGACACTAATCCTACTGGTTCTGCTGGTTATCTCCTCCCCACCTCACCCCCCCGCGTCGTTCATCCTACCTCCATTTTCTCCTCATCCTCATCTCCTCCAGCACTGTTTTCACTGTTGTCGTCTCAGTGACATTAGCCACACTAATCCAATTGAAAGTTCCTCAGACCCAGAGCTGGGTTCTGTGGGGTTGAGGGGTTTCCATGGGGATTGCATGGATTCCTAATTAAGCTCATTAAAGCTCGTTATTAAAGCTCGTTAAATCTCATCCTGACATGGTGGCACAGCTCCTGGTGTCTGACTTTCCTAATTCATACACCGATGCACACTTACAAACACACTCACACACACACACACACACACACTCCTGTGTGTGCACAGAAGTCACCAGTATAATGCGCCTCGGGTGTAATTAGCGCTCTCGGTAAGCCCGCGTGGTCTCCTCTACTTCTTGCTTTTAGAAGAAGAGAAAATGAGGCGTAAGGACAATATCATTTACATACCTAAATGTGCACTCACGCAAAGTTGGTGTGAGGTAAGTGCGAGTGGGAATATGAGAAATAGTTCTACTTAAATTAACAACATCATTCAAGAACGAGCCAAGGGGAATGTGTCCAAGTAAAGTAGGAGTTCAGGGAACAAGGAATACCTCACTTTATTTTTCACTCACACACTGAATCATGCTACTGTGTGCCCCCTGACCTCACTCTGAGTTTATATATTACATCCAAATATTGTTCTTTGGCTGTTAGGAGGAGCAGCAAACCATGGTGTTTTTTTGGACCTCGGGGGCTAAGTGAAACAGTGAGTGAGTGTGTGTGTGTGAGAGAGAGAGAGAGAGAGAGAGAAAGAGACAAAGAGAAAGTGAGAGAGACTCCGCTTACAACCTGAATCAGCCCTTTGATGCTGACGGGCCTTGACATCGACAATGTGGCCTTTCACAGCCCTCACCACCTCTGAGGAGTTTACCAAGAACACACCCCTGTACAGTCGCGCTCTCTCTCGCGCTCTCTCTCCCTCTCTTTAGTTTTAATAGTTTATTTTGTAGTTTTTATGTGCCCATTTAAAATAAAGGACACTTATCTGGAAAAGCGAGTGTAAAAGGGAAGAGGGGGGGGGAGAGTCGTCACGCGGACAGAGTGAAAAATAGAGGGCATCAATTTCTGTCTGCGGTTTCCCAGCAGAGCCAATGAAACTCTGCAGAAATGACACCAGAGAAATAAAGGATATTTAGCTGAGCACAGTCAAGATTTGAATCAGTCAGGGCCTGAGGGAACCATAAGATGGTGGATTTTTGAAATGCCCACTCACATCAGGGTTTTTTTTTCTGTTCCCATAAAGTAGTTAGTACTTTTGATCCACCAGTCATATCCTATCTTTGACATAAAGGTTTTCAGAGGCATGTGCCTTCCAAGGGACGTCCATCACTGACATCACTGCTAATTCTGGTGACATAGTCGGCAAAACATGTCCAGCTGTGTGTGAAAGAAATGCATGAACTCAGTGTTTCCGTGTACTTTTCGACAGCTTACAAAAGCAGATGGATATATCAAAACGTGTTTCTTTAAGCGTCTATGTGTGAAGAAAAAAAATGGACTGTAATTTGTGCCGAGAAATGACATTTCCAGATGTGTGTCAGGCCAGTGGAGCATACATTTTTCTGAACTTAATCTTTGTTTACTCTGGGCACGCTGCGGCGGACCTGTTAGCATTAATTAGCTCTGGCTCTCCAGTAATATGATGTGTGCTGTGGGTCGGGAGACATTTATGGAGGTTGACACAACTTGACAGAGGTGATGATCTTTCCTCGGGGGCCGTGACCTCCTGTGAGCTATAATGACAATGATGACACTGACCTGCGGTTTGTGCTTCTCAATTACACAACCGGTCACTATGCTAAGAATTCAAATGTTTGTTAAATCAAACAAAGAAACTCTTTCGGGAGTGTTTTTTTTTTTTTTTCTTTCTTTCCACAGTCTTCTCTTCGAAAACCAACAAGAGACTAGTGGTTAGTGCATTACCTCTGTCTCCTTTGACGCGCACAGCTTAAACACATCTCGCGGAGCATGCTATTTCCTGAAGATGAATAGTACTCTGTGATGAGGAGAGCTAAATGCAGCCAGTCATTTCCCCCTGGAGCATGAGGCTGTGTTTAGGTGACGGCCTGAACTAAGGATGTGGGCAGTTGCAGTATGGCCGCCTTGGTGCCGCTCTGCCGGTGTCCCTGGCCTCTCTGCCACGTGGACGCCGGTCCATTAAATCAGTTGTTTGTTTGTTATGCTGCATTTAAATGACTGGCGTGGTCAAGCCTCCGTCAAACGACAGACCCAGTAAAGTAGGAGTCAGAGAGGGTCCTCTTGTCCTGATACGGTTCAATGTTTTCATTTGTTATCAAAAGTATTTATGGTTTGAGATTGCATAGGTTGTTTGAGGACACGCTTAACCTTTTTAAGATATGTTTGATTCATACACATCACTGCAGGTCAGGTCATCAACAGATTTAGATTAGCAATTCAGGAATCAGCTCAGTGTGTGTGTGTCATTTTACATTAGTTAAGCACATTCACTCACACTTACACTACAGTGGAGATACTGTACTTCCCTTTTGCCGGCCACTGATGATTTAGTGATTCCTGTTTTCTCAGCCTGTAAGCTGTTAAGTCAGCCGCTGTCCTGCGGCCTTTGAGCTCAGCCCAGATGCTGCCTGCCCGTGTGCCCGTATCCACGGCTTCAGTGGTCAGAGGCTTATATTCCAGTCTTTCTGACTGGGTTGGTTTGCTTTGATAGTCAGGTCTGTTTACCGCTCCATGTCCTCAGGGCTAACTGGGCTCAGATCACCCTCAAATGAACTGAGGAGTGAGGGAAATATTCAACACAGCTGTGCTTACTCCAAGGGCCGGGTCCAGGAGAGACATGCTGCTAGGCTTTCAGGTACAGGGCAGGTCTCGCCTCTGAAGTTCTCTTCAGAGAGCCTGTTTGCATTTATAAAAATGTTTGCTTGGACACGAAAATAAAGACATCCCAATGGTGAGCAATGGGAATGTAAAGAGAGAAGTTGAGCTGGATGGAGATAAAAGATGATTTAACAGGTAGGGAAGTAGCTCACCCAGTGGTTGCAAGGGAATATCGCAGGAACTCAACAGCAAATCAAAGATAGGTAGTGTAAAGACTCGAGCTCTCCTTGAGTAAATCTTGCCAGTCGCTCAGTTGAAGCTCAGATTAAGAAGAAATGTGTTGCAAATGTCGTGTTATTTGCTTTTTCCGTATGTCGCATGCACGCTTGATGCACAATCCCAGTTGATTAGCATTCCCTTCTTGTTTTCCTTTAAAGATCCATCAGCGATGAGCCGCTCATCGTCTCAGTCAAGAATTTCCGTCTAGCTTTGTTCCTTGGACCATCTCTGTGTGTCTGCACAACACGTCCAAGGCTGCCAACAACTGTATGAGTGGCACAGGGAGACTGCCGTGTAATGAATAGACGACATGGCTAGCGATTTGGCAGGAGCTGATGGGAGGGGATCACATATGCCTCTAAAGCGCGTAGTGTCAAGAATTATGAGAGGTACTATGGAAACAGCTTTTGTGCGCCAATAATCAACACGCATCATGTTTTCTGCACCAGCCAGCTGTGGAGCAATTGTCAGTCATATGAGTTTATGCTGCATGACCATGCGTAGCCCACTCTAATAATCAACCTATTCTGGATTCATGAGTGTGGCCCTGCGTTTTTTATTCAACAATTCATAATGTGGCTTCATAAACCGCCCCCTTTACTCTTATCCCTCCTTTGTCTCTCAAACAAACACACACACACAAGCCGGAATATTTTGTGAAAAAATAAACTGTAAACAACATAATTTCATTACTGCACAAGAGGCTTATAGGCTTCTGGTGTACAGTATAATACTGAGTTACCATTATGAGAAGATTTATATTTCCTCCTCATTAATGCAAAACACATTTAACAAATGTTAATACACTGAATTGTTTTTTTTCTCCCCCCTTCGTTTCTTCTGGTCTTTTATCCATATGTTTCCAAGCAATGCACTGATTATAGCATGGAACAACTGTTGTCAAGAGAAGTGGAAAGTCCTGAGCAAGCAGCGTGCAAAAACATGTTGTGAGCTTATCCACACTGCCCACTGTGTTTCTGGCGCCCAGGCTGGCCCCCTGTTTGCGTGTGTATCCTGTACCCCTCTGCTTCACCGGGCCCTCCCTATGGTTCTCCATATTTCCATTAGTTCTTTCAGTCCAATCTTTGCCTAGTGTGAGTTCTGGCATGCCGGTCCTGCCCTGCCCCTTTCGACTCTGCTCCACTTCCTCCCCCTGGCTTGGTGGCCCGCCTGCCCGTCGGGGGCAGCCTGCTCACCTCCGGGGCAGCTGGCATGCCTGATGGCCCCATTCATCAGACCTGAGGGTGAGGGTTGGGGGCCCACTGTGGAAGAGGGGGGGGGGTTGTATCGTAGGCCTTGTTGTTGACTTTATTGGGATAGTTATTAAATAAGCCATGATGACAGGGGAGACAGAGGAATGCTTTCAACTCCCTCTGCAGGAGATGTCCTACACAAACCCTGGGACTGGATGGATTTCAGCAAAGACGGAAGGAGGGAGGGATGGAGCAAGGCAAACAGTAATTTTGCGAGCCTAAAACGCAGAAGGGGGCACAAAGACCGGCAGAAAGATATATTTACCAAGACAGTGACTTCCAGAAAATAAATTGGGGACTAAAGGAAAAAAAAAATGCAGCATTAAGGAAATAAGGAGGGTTTTGAGGGTGGAGGGAAAGATTGCTGTTTGTTGTCATTTAAAGACAGATGACTTGCCCAAGGCGAGGGGCTGGCGGCTTGCAATGTCGAGGCTGGTGGCTGAATGGCTGATGACTGAATGACAGAACCCCTCCTGAGATTGGCCATTAACACACACAACACACATACACACACACACATAGAATTCATTGAGTGTCCCAGCAGGGGACAAGACTCAAGCTCTGGGCCAGGGGCCGGGAGAGGGATCCAGAGGGCAGTGGAGGTCTCCCCACAGTTTCAAATACAGCCAGCAGTTAACTATTGACATGGGAAAATCCAGCCCGGTGCCTCCACACCCTCAGCTGTATTCAAGCCTAACAGTAGCACTTCCTTGTGTGTGTGTGTGTATGTGTGCCTGTGTGTGAGATTCCCTTGACCCTAACCCTGTTCCACAGCTGTTGAACAAGAGAGGAAGAAAGCCGTAGCACCAGAAAGAAAGAGAGGGACACGGAGAGAATGGACGCCAGAAATGAGAAAGCTTGAATGTAGTCCCCGGGGGCCAAATAAATGACTCACTGACATCCTAGACTCAGAGGTCTGGTTGTTCAGAGCAATGCTTGAAAAAAAGTTCCATTCTGCTGCATTTATTGCCACATTTATCTGCCAGTTCTGTGTATGGGACTTTTATGCTAATACTTCCTGGACTTTCTTTACCTGAGCTTTACATTCATATCTAAGGGTATTTCTTAGGGTACTTTTATGGGCCGTGTCCATACATGTTTGTGTGGACCATGAATCAAACATGTTTTTCAGAGAATAAACTCCACTTATCTTTTGAAATGCAGGATGTACAGGGTCACACAGTCCTTTCAAAGGCTGTGTCGGCCATAAAAAATGTTAGAATCTGTGAAAGGAGGTTGACTAAAGAGAGAGTCTCAATCTGAAGTGTTGCCATGGAAAAAAATATTCACAGGAGCTCAACCTCCCATCACCGTCCCTATTATTTACTCATACACTCGAGAAGACCTGTCGGCCTATCACAGGGCACATCTGCCAGCCAACAAAAAGCAATTCACAGCAATTAACCAGCAAGAAATAACACTGTCTGTCAGGTGTCATGCCAAAACAGGATGTGCAAGCTTTTTTTTTTTGCACAACATTTTATTTTCCTTATTATTAATGCAATATTTGAGGATTTATTTGGACTTTTTCTGGTTTGTTTCTAGGCTTGTCAACTGATAACGTCCTCACAGCTTACGAGGTCACTGTGTTCGAGACTGCTGGCTCGATTGTGAGGCAAAAGGATGCAAGAAGAAAATGAAATGACCCCCGTAGTTTTTAATTACAAATAAACAAATACAGCTGGCGGCATAATGAATTGCACTTCAAAGCAATCTACCCTTCCGTTTTAAAAATGTACTCGGAGGTATCATGCATGTGCCCCCAACTGTTGCCTCACCCTCGCAATTATCTTGTCAATTAACCTGGAGGAGGAAGGATAAGTGTCACACTCGTCTCCTACTCTTGCATAGTGGTGTGAGAATGATGTCAAAATCAGGTTATTCCTGATGATTCCAGTTTGTTTGGGTGCTACAGTGACAACACATGTCTGAGCAAACAAACCTGTGCAAATCAACTGTGTATTTTTACTCCAGAGAATTCCTCACCTCACCTGATCATGACCGCCTTCTTATTGGAAACGTGAAAGTAGTGTGACAGGAGATGAATAACTAAAGCCGCCGTATTCATTTTTTAACAACGTATGTCAAATAAGATGCCATTGGGGTAAAAAGAAGACGCTCAGACAGTGACCGATTGATGAATGCTTCATTTTATTCGTCCAACATGTCCGAAAAATCCGAAATATGAATATTTTTGACAGGCACTCCCAAGGACATGCATACCCACGCCGTGCAAACTAAATAAAATCTAAAATAAAGGTCACACATCAGTTTGAATGTGTGACCCTCTGTAGGGACTCTGTTGTGTTCTCTAATTGTTTCTAAGAGAAGTCTTTGAATTGAGATGAACAAAAACCTTGTACAGTCCGTGCAGGCAGATAGTCAATAAGAGAAGAAGGGCTTAGCAGCTTGTTTTTTTATTTCTCTTTCTCCCCTTTCTAACAAACTCATTAGTCTGTATGAAGTCACTTGATGTCTGCTGTCATAATATGTTTGTTTACAGACAGGCCATTGCTGACTGATGTAAGAGGCATTTAGTAAGCAATATCGTGTTCACATTTTACTTAACTTAACAAATGTTAATGGTTTGAAATCGTTTAACCTGGAATATTTGCTGTTGAATGGGTAAACTAAGAAAATAAAGTGAAAAATAACTAGTACCGCGCGCGGTTCTGAACGGGTTCGAGCCGACCCACGCGGGTCGCCGTGGCACACGGCTCCCCGCGTGCCTCGCGCTCTCACCCGTTCATTCACCGCGCGCGGTACTAGTTATTTTCAGTACTAGTTATTTTCAGTACTAGTTATTTTCAGTACTAGTTATTTTCAGCGGCGTCCCCGCGCATGTCGATCCAAATTTCGGGGGGATCGGGCAACGTATGGCAAAGTTATAGGGCACTTCCTGTTTAAAATGGCTGACTTCCTGTTCGGTCAAATGCGCGTCCGTTAACGAGTTCAGGGAAGTTCCCTTGTCTTACATATCAAGTTTTGTACAGATCGGACAATCTTAGAGTTTACTTCCTGTTTCAGGCATTCCACTTCCTGTTGGGAGGTCATCTTTTGCAGACATGCTCAGGACAGGTCCCTGGTGTCACATATAAGCTTTCGTGCAAATCGGACAACGTACGGCAAAGTTAGAGGGCACTTCCTGTTTAAAATGGCCAACTTCCTGTTTGTCTCTGGAAACATGTTCAGGGACGGTCCCGTAACTCACATATCTAGTTTTGTGTCAATCGGACAATGTAAGACTTTACTTCCTGTTTCGGGTGTTCCACTTCCTGTAGGGAGGTGACCTTTTACGGACATGCTCAGGACAGGTCCCTGGTGTCACATATAAGGTTTTGTGCAGATCGGACAACGTACGGCAAAGTTAGAGGGCACTTCCTGTTTAAAATCGCCAACTTCCTGTTCGTCTCCGTAAACATGTTCAGGGAAGTTCCCTTGTCTTACATATCAAGTTTTGTTCAGATCGGACAATGTAAGACTTTACTTCCTGTTTCGGGCGTTCCACTTCCTGTAGGGAGGTGACCTTTTACGGACATGCTCAGGACAGGTCCCTGGTGTCACATATAAGGTTTTGTGCAGATCGGACAATGTACGGCAAAGTTAGAGGGCACTTCCTGTTTAAAATGGCCGACTTCCTGTTCGGTCAACGGCGTCTCCGTAAACATGTTCAAGGAAGGTCCAGTAACTCACATATCTAGTTTCGTGTCAATCGGACAATGTAAGACTTTACTTCCTGTTTCGGGCGTTCCACTTCCTGTAGGGAGGTGACCTTTTACGGACATGTTGAGGAAGGGCCTGGGGTCCCACATACTAAGTTTCAAGTGGATACAACAATCCCTGTTGGAGCAGCATCAAAAACTATAAATGTAATTCTGTCTGCTGTCACCAGGGGGCGCTGTATTTGAAAATGAATATTTTCATATAGACGTGTTCAGGGCTGGACTGTCATCAATCCTTGCAAGTTTGGTTCAGATCGGACCAGGATTGGCAAAGTTGTAACAGTTTGTTTTTTTAGAATTTTCTACCACCACCAGGAGGCGCTGTTTTCAAAATGTACCGTTTCAGCAACATAGTCGTCTTCAGCAACTAACCATCATCAACTATAGCAAGTTTGGTTGGGATCAGACCTTCCATCGCGAAGTTATAAGAGTTTCATTGTCAGTTATGAAAAATTTTTATTATCTCCAATTTTGGTGCCCCCTATCTCGTACGCCATACAATATTTTAAAAAGCTTTTGATAACTTTTGATGCTCAACTCGTCCACATTGATCTCACCAAGTTTGAAGGTGATCGCACAAAAGCTCTAGGAGGAGATAATTGAAATACAAGCTGTCATATTGTCTACTGTCACCAGGGGGCGCTGTTTTCGAAATTTAATATTTTCATATAGACGTCTTTAGGGCCGGACTATCATCAATCCTAGCAAGTTTGGTTCAGATCGGACCAGGATTCACGAAGTTGTAGCAGTTTGATTTTTTGTCCCAAAAATCTGACTTTGCGTCGTTGCCATGGCAACACCGTTAAACGATTTGTCGTCATATTGATCACGCATCATCTACCATGTGTTTTGACTGTTGTCACGAATTTTGAGTGCGGTACAATTATCTGTGTAAAAGTTATTCCCGAAATCGTAAAAAAACTTTTTTTTGGTGTATTTTCTTTCACCACAAGGAGGCGCTGTTTTCAAACTTCACCGTTTTTTCATAGACGTCTTCAGCCATGGCCCATCATCAATCATAGCAAGTTTGGTTCGGATCGGACCTTCCATCGCAAAGTTATAAGAGTTTTGTTTTTCTGATGCGAAACATCAGAATCATCACGAACTTTGCCGCCCCCTATCTCGTGCGCCATGCGACATTTGAAAAAACTTTTGATACCGTGAGCTCCTCAACTGGTCCACAGGGACCTCACCAAGTTTGAAGGTGATCGCACGAAAACTCTAGGAGGAGTTAGTTCAAATACCATTGCTGCGAATTCGCCAAAATCGCCAAAAAATCGCCAATCAACCCAAGATGGCGGATTTCCTGTTGGGTTTGGATCATGGTCATAATGTAATTTTTTCTTCATCCTGACCCACTACACATGTGTACCGAATTTCGTGCATGTGCGATATTTGTGTTGGTCATGGTGAATTTGGACAGGTGGCGCCGCACTTATTGGCCCCTCCCACATTCAATCTTCGACGCACATTCCCCGAATCTTTTTCAGACGTAAATTTACACCAGGATTGATGCGGTCACAAAAATTGGTGAGTTTTGGGGTATGGGAAAGGCCTCAAAAAGGCAATTCATTTGGGGGAATAATAAGAATAATGAACGGGTTCGAGCCGACCCACGCGGGTCGCCGTGTGCCACGGCTCCCCGCGTGCCTCGCGCTCTCACCCGTTCATTCACCGCGCGCGGTACTAGTTATTTTCAGTACTAGTTATTTTCAGCGGCGTCCCCGCGCATGTCGATCCAAATTTCGGGGGGGATCGGACAACGTATGGCAAAGTTATAGGGCACTTCCTGTTTAAAATGGCCGACTTCCTGTTCGGTCAAATGCGCGTCCGTAAACTTGTTCAGGGAAGTTCCCTTGTCTTACATATCAAGTTTTGTTTAGATCAGACAATCTTAGAGGTTACTTCCTGTTTCTGGCATTCCACTTCCTGTTGGGAGGTCATCTTTTGCAGACATGCTCAGGACAGGTCCCTTGTGTCACATATAAGGTTTTGTGCAAATCGGACAACATACGGCAAAGTTAGAGGGCACTTCCTGTTTAAAATGGCCAACTTCCTGTTTGTCTGTGGAAACATGTTCAGGGAAGGTCCCGTAACTCACATATCTAGTTTTGTGTCAATCGGACAATGTAAGACTTTACTTCCTGTTACGGACGTTCCACTTCCTGTAGGGAGGTGACCTTTTACAGACATGCTCAGGACAGGTCCCTGGTGTCACATATAAGGTTTTGTGCAAATCGGACAATGTACGGCAAAGTTAGAGGGCACTTCCTGTTTAAAATGGCCGACTTCCTGTTCGTCTCTGGAAACATGTTCAGGGAAGGTCCTGTAACTCACATATCTAGTTTTGTGTCAATCAGACAATGTAAGACTTTACTTCCTGTTTCGGGCATTCCACTTCCTGTTGGGAGGTCATCTTTTGCAGACATGCTCAGGACAGGTCCCTGGTGTCACATATAAGCTTTCGTGCAAATCGGACAACGTACGGCAAAGTTAGAGGGCACTTCCTGTTTAAAATGGCCAACTTCCTGTTTGTCTCTGGAAACATGTTCAGGGACGGTCCGGTAACTCACATATCTAGTTTCGTGTCAATCGGACAATGTAAGACTTTACTTCCTGTTTCGGGCGTTCCACTTCCTGTAGGGAGGTGACCTTTTATGGACATGTTGAGGAAGGGTCTGGGGTCCCACATACTAAGTTTCAAGCGGATACAACAATCCCTGTTGGAGCAGCATCAAAAACTATAAATGTAATTCTGTCTGCTGTCACCAGGGGGCGCTGTATTTGAAAATGAATATTTTCCTATAGACTTGTTCAGGGCCGGACTGTCATCAATCCTTGCAAGTTGGGTTCAGATCGGACCAGGATTAGCAAAGTTGTAACAGTTTGTTTTTTTAGAATTTTCTAGCACCACCAGGAGGCGCTGTTTTCAAAATGTACCGTTTCAGCAACATAGTCGTCTTCAGCAACTAACCATCATCAACTATAGCAAGTTTGGTTGGGATCAGACCTTCCATCGCGAAGTTATAAGAGTTTCATTGTCTGTTATGAAAAATTATTATTATCTCCAATTTTGGCGCCCCCTATCTCGTACGCCATACAATATTTTAAAAAGCTTTTGATAACTTTTGATGCTCAACTCGTCCACATTGATCTCACCAAGTTTGAAGGTGATCGCACAAAAGCTCTAGGAGGAGATAATTGAAATACAAGCTGTCATACTGTCTGCTGTCACCAGGGGGCGCTGTTTTTGAAATTGAATATTTTCATATAGACGTCTTAAGGGCCGGACTATCATCAATCCTAGCAAGTTTGGTTCAGATCGGACCAGGATTCACGAAGTTGTAGCAGTTTGATTTTTTGTCCCAAAAATCCGACTTTGCGTCATTGCCATGGCAACACCGTTAAACGATTTGTCGTCATATTGATCACGCATCATCTACCATGTGTTTTGACTGTTGTCACCAATTTTGAGTGCGGTACGATTATCTGTGTAAAAGTTATTCCCGAAATCGTAAAAAAACTTTTATTTTGTGTATTTTCTTTCACCACAAGGAGGCGCTGTTTTCAAACTTCACCGTTTTTTCATAGACGTCTTCAGCCATGGCCCATCATCAATGGTAGCAAGTTTGGTTCGGATCGGACCTTCCATTGCAAAGTTATAAGAGTTTTAATTTTCTGATGCGAAACATCAGAATCATCACGAACTTTGCCGCCCCCTATCTCGTGCGCCGTGCGACATTTGAAAAAACTTTTGATACCGTGAGCTCCTCAACTGGTCCACAGGGACCTCACCAAGTTTGAAGGTGATCGCACGAAAACTCTAGGAGGAGTTAGTTCAAATACCATTGCTGCGAATTCGCCAAAATCGCCAAAAAATGGCCAATCAACCCAAGATGGCGGATTTCCTGTTGGGTTTGGATCATGGTCATAATGTAATTTTTTCTTCATCCTGACCCACTACACATGTGTACCGAATTTCGTGCATGTGCGATATTTGTGTTGGTCATGGTGAATTTGGACAGGTGGCGCCGCACTTATTGGCCCCTCCCACATTCAATTTTCGACGCACATTCCCCGAACCTTTTTCAGACGTAAATTTACACCACGATTGATGCGGTCACAAAAATCTGTGAGTTTTGGGGTATGGGAAAGGCCTCAAAAAGGCAATTCATTTGGGGGAATAATAAGAATAATAATAATAACGAGCCGACCCACGCGGGTCGCCGTGTGCCACGGCTCCCCGCGTGCCTCGCGCTCTCACCCGTTCATTCACCGCGCGCGGTACTAGTTATTTTCAGTACTAGTTATTTTCAGCGGCGTCCCTGTGCATTTCGTTCCAAATTTCGAGGGGGATCGGGCAACGTATGACAAAATTATAGGGCACTTCCTGTTTAAAATGGCAGACTTCCTGTTCGGTCAAGTGCGTGTACGTAAACGTGTTCAGGGAACTTCCCTTGTCTTACATATCAAGTTTTGTGCAGATCGGATAATCTTAGAGTTTACTTCCTGTTTCGGGCATTCCACTTCCTGTTGGGAGGTCATCTCTTGCAGACATGCTCAGGACAGGTCCCTGGTGTCACAAAAAAGGTTTCGTGCAAATCGGACAACGTACGGCAAAGTTAGAGGGCACTTCCTGTTTAAAATCGCCAACTTCCTGTTCGTCTCCGTAAACGTGTTCAGGGAAGTTCCCTTGTCTTACATATCAAGTTTTGTTCAGATCGGACAATGTAAGACTTTACTTCCTGTTTCGGGCGTTCCACTTCCTGTAGGGAGGTGACCTTTTACGGACATGCTCAGGACAGGTCCCTGGTGTCACATATAAGGTTTTGTGCAGATCGGACAACGTACGGCAAAGTTAGAGGGCACTTCCTGTTTAAAATGGCCGACTTCCTGTTCGGTCAACGGCGTCTCCGTAAACATGTTCAGGGAAGGTCCAGTAACTCACATATCTAGTTTCGTGTCAATCGGACAATGTAAGACTTTACTTCCTGTTTCGGGCGTTCCACTTCCTGTAGGGAGGTGACCTTTTACGGACATGTTGAGGAAGGGTCTGGGGTCCCACATACTAAGTTTCAAGTGGATACAACAATCCCTGTTGGAGCAGCATCAAAAACTATAAATGTAATTCTTTCTGCTGTCACCAGGGGGCGCTGTATTTGAAAATGAATATTTTCATATAGACTTGTTCAGGGCCAGACTGTCATCAATCATTGCAAGTTTGGTTCAGATCGGACCAGGATTAGCAAAGTTGTAACAGTTTGTTTTTTTAGAATTTTCTACCACCACCAGGAGGCGCTGTTTTCAAAATGTACCGTTTCAGCAACATAGTCGTCTTCAGCAACTAACCATCATCAACTATAGCAAGTTTGGTTGGGATCAGACCTTCCATCGCGAAGTTATAAGAGTTTCATTGTCTGTTATGAAAAATTATTATTATCTCCAATTTTGGCGCCCCCTATCTCGTACGCCATACAATATTTTAAAAAGCTTTTGATAACTTTTGATGCTCAACTCGTCCACATTGATCTCACCAAGTTTGAAGGTGATCGCACAAAAGCTCTAGGAGGAGATAATTGAAATACAAGCTGTCATATTGTCTACTGTCACCAGGGGGCGCTGTTTTCGAAATTTAATATTTTCATATAGACGTCTTTAGGGCCGGACTATCATCAATCCTAGCAAGTTTGGTTCAGATCGGACCAGGATTCACGAAGTTGTAGCAGTTTGATTTTTTGTCCCAAAAATCCGACTTTGCGTCGTTGCCATGGCAACACCGTTAAACGATTTGTCGTCATATTGATCACGCATCATCTACCATGTGTTTTGACTGTTGTCACCAATTTTGAGTGCGGTACGATTATCTGTGTAAAAGTTATTCCCGAAATCGTAAAAAAACTTTTTTTTTGTGTATTTTCTTTCACCACAAGGAGGCACTGTTTTCAAACTTCACCGTTTTTTCATAGACGTCTTCAGCCATGGCCCATCATCAATCATAGCAAGTTTGGTTCGGATCGGACCTTCTATCGCAAAGTTATAAGAGTTTTGTTTTTCTGATGCGAAACATCAGAATCATCACGAACTTTGCCGCCCCCTATCTCGTGCGCCGTGCGACATTTGAAAAAACTTTTGATACCGTGAGCTCCTCAACTGGTCCACAGGGACCTCACCAAGTTTGAAGGTGATCGCACGAAAACTCTAGGAGGAGTTAGTTCAAATACCATTGCTGCGAATTCGCCAAAATCGCCAAAAAATCGCCAATCAACCCAAGATGGCGGATTTCCTGTTGGGTTTGGATCATAGTCATAATGTAATTTTTTCTTCATCCCGACCTTCTACACATGTGTACCGAATTTCGTGAATGTGCGATAATTGTGTTGGTCATGGTGAATTTGGACAGGTGGCGCCGCACTTATTGGCCCCTCCCACATTCAATTTTTGACGCACATTCCCCGAACCTTTTTCAGACGTAAATTTACACCAGGATTGATGCGGTCACAAAAATCTGTGAGTTTTGGGGTATGGGAAAGGCCTCAAAAAGGCAATTCATTTGGGGGAATAATAAGAATAATAATAATCCTTTCAGTTTCAATAGGTTTCTTGCAACCTTGTTGCTCGAACCCTAATAACGAGCCGACCCACGCGGGTCGCCGTGTGCCACGGCTCCCCGCGTGCCTCGCGCTCTCACCCGTTCATTCACCGCGCGCGGTACTAGTTATTTTCAGTACTAGTTATTTTCAGTACTAGTTATTTTCAGCGGCGTCCCTGCGCATGTCGTTCCAAATTTCGAGGGGGATCGGGCAACGTATGACAAAGTTATAGGGCACTTCCTGTTTAAAATGGCAGACTTCCTGTTCGGTCAAGTGCGTGTACGTAAACGTGTTCAGGGAACTTCCCTTGTCTTACATATCAAGTTTTGTGCAGATCGGATAATCTTAGAGTTTACTTCCTGTTTCGGGCATTCCACTTCCTGTTGGGAGGTCATCACTTGCAGACATGCTCAGGACAGGTCCCTGGTGTCACATAAAAGGTTTCGTGCAAATCGGACAACGTACAGCAAGGTTAGAGGGCACTTCCTGTTTAAAATCGCCAACTTCCTGTTCGTCTCCGTAAACGTGTTCAGGGAAGTTCCCTTGTCTTACATATCAAGTTTTGTTCAGATCAGACAATGTAAGACTTTACTTCCTGTTTCGGGCGTTCCACTTCCTGTAGGGAGGTGACCTTTTACGGACATGCTCAGGACAGGTCCCTGGTGTCACATATAAGGTTTTGTGCAGATCGGACAACGTACGGCAAAGTTAGAGGGCACTTCCTGTTTAAAATGGCCGACTTCCTGTTCGGTCAACGGCGTCTCCGTAAACATGTTCAGGGAAGGTCCAGTAACTCACATATCTAGTTTCGTGTCAATCGGACAATGTAAGACTTTACTTCCTGTTTCGGGCGTTCCACTTCCTGTAGGGAGGTGACCTTTTACGGACATGTTGAGGAAGGGTCTGGGGTCCCACATACTAAGTTTTAAGTGGATACAACAATCCCTGTTGGAGCAGCATCAAAAACTATAAATGTAATTCTGTCTGCTGTCACCAGGGGGCGCTGTATTTGAAAATGAATATTTTCATATAGACGTGTTCAGGGCCGGACTGTCATCAATCCTTGCAAGTTTGGTTCAGATCGGACCAGGATTGGCAAAGTTGTAACAGTTTGTTTTTTTAGAATTTTCTACCACCACCAGGAGGCGCTGTTTTCAAAATGTACCGTTTCAGCAACATAGTCGTCTTCAGCAACTAACCATCATCAACTATAGCAAGTTTGGTTGGGATCAGACCTTCCATCGCGAAGTTATAAGAGTTTTACTGTCTGTTGTGAAAAATTATTATTATCTCCAATTTTGGCGCCCCCTATCTCGTACGCCATACAATATTTTAAAAAGCTTTTGATAACTTTTGATGCTCAACTCGTCCACATTGATCTCACCAAGTTTGAAGGTGATCGCACAAAAGCTCTAGGAGGAGATAATTGAAATACAAGCTGTCATATTGTCTGCTGTCACCAGGGGATGCTGTTTTCGAAATTGAATATTTTCATATGAACGTCTTAAGGGCCGGACTATCATCAATCCTAGCAAGTTTGGTTCAGATCGGACCAGGATTCGCAAAGTTGTAGCAGTTTGATTTTTTGTCCCAAAAATCTGACTTTGCGTCGTTGCCATGGCAACACCGTTAAACGATTTGTCGTCATATTGATCACACATCCTCTACCATGTGTTTTAAACGTTGTCACCAATTTTGAGTGCGGTACGATTATCTGTGTAAAAGTTATTCCCGAAATCGTAAAAAAACTTTTTTTTTGTGTATTTTCTTTCACCACAAGGAGGCGCTGTTTTCAAACTTCACCGTTTTTTCATAGACGTCTTCAGCCATGGCCCATCATCAATCATAGCAAGTTTGGTTCGGATCGGACCTTCCATCGCAAAGTTATAAGAGTTTTGTTTTTCTGATGCGAAACATCAGAATCATCACGAACTTTGCCGCCCCCTATCTCGTGCGCCGTGCGACATTTGAAAAAACTTTTGATACCGTGAGCTCCTCAACTGGTCCACAGGGACCTCACCAAGTTTGAAGGTGATCGCACGAAAACTCTAGGAGGAGTTAGTTCAAATACCATTGCTGCGAATTCGCCAAAATCGCCAAAAAATGGCCAATCAACCCAAGATGGCGGACTTCCTGTAGGTTTCACGGGAAAGTCGTCATCGACTTTTTTGACCGTCCCCACCTAATGAACGTGTGTACCAAGTTTCGTTCACGTACGTTAAACCCGACATGAGTTGACCTAATATAAGTTTTTTGCGTGACTTTTTAGCCCCTCCCACTTCTAATTTTCCACGCATTTTCCCCGAACGACTTTCAGACGTAAATTTACACCAGGATTGATGCGGTCACAAAAATCTATGAGTTTTGGGGTATGGGAAAGGCCTCAAAAATGCGATTTACTTTTAGGAATAATAATAATAATAATAATAAAAATAACTAGTACCGCGCGCGGTTCTGAACGGGTTCGAGCCGACCCACGCGGGTCGCCGTGTGCCACGGCTCCCCGCGTGCCTCGCGCTCTCACCCGTTCATTCACCGCGCGCGGTACTAGTTATTTTCAGTACTAGTTATTTTCAGCGGCGTCCCCGCACATGTCGATCCAAATTTCGGGGGGGATCGGCAACGTATGGCAAAGTTATAGGGCACTTCCTGTTTAAAATGGCCAACTTCCTGTTCGTCTCTGGAAACATGTTCAGGGAAGGTCCCGTAACTCACATATCTAGTTTTGTGTCAATCGGACAATGTAAGACTTTACTTCCTGTTTCGGGTGTTACACTTCCTGTAGGGAGGTGACCTTTTACGGACATGCTCAGGACAGGTCCCTGGTGTCACATATAAGGTTTTGTGCAAATCGGACAACGTACGGCAAAGTTAGAGGGCACTTCCTGTTTAAAATGGCCGACTTCCTGTTCGTCTCCGTAAACATGTTCAGGGAAGGTCCCGTAGCTCACATATCTAGTTTTGTGTCAATCGGACAATGTAAGACTTTACTTCCTGTTTCGGGCGTTCCACTTCCTGTAGGGAGGTGACCTTTTACGGACATGCTCAGGACAGGTCCCTGGTGTCACATATAAGGTTTTGTGCAGATCGGACAACGTACAGCAAAGTTAGAGGGCACTTCCTGTTTAAAATGGCCGACTTCCTGTTCAGTCAACGGCGTCTCCGGAAACATGTTCAGGGAAGGTCCCGTAACTCACATATCCAGTTTCGTGTCAATCGGACAATGTAAGACTTTACTTCCTGTTTCGGGCGTTCCACTTCCTGTAGGGAGGTGACCTTTTACGGACATGCTCAGGACAGGTCCCTGGTGTCACATATAAGGTTTTGTGCAGATCGGACAACGTACGGCAAAGTTAGAGGGCACTTCCTGTTTAAAATGGCCGACTTCCTGTTCGGTCAACGGCGTCTCCGTAAACATGTTCAGGGAAGGTCCAGTAACTCACATATCTAGTTTCGTGTCAATCGGACAATGTAAGACTTTACTTCCTGTTTCGTGCGTTCCACTTCCTGTAGGGAGGTGACCTTTTACGGACATGCTCAGGACAGGTCCCTGGTGTCACATATAAGGTTTTGTGCAGATCGGACAACGTACGGCAAAGTTAGAGGGCACTTCCTGTTTAAAATGGCCGACTTCCTGTTCGGTCAACGGCGTCTCCGTAAACATGTTCAGGGAAGGTCCAGTAACTCACATATCTAGTTTCGTGTCAATCGGACAATGTAAGACTTTACTTCCTGTTTCGGGCGTTCCACTTCCTGTAGGGAGGTGACCTTTTACGGACATGTTGAGGAAGGGTCTGGGGTCCCACATACTAAGTTTCAAGTGGATACAACAATCCCTGTTGGAGCAGCATCAAAAACTATAAATGTAATTCTGTCTGCTGTCACTAGGTGGCGCTGTATTTGAAATTGAATATTTTCATATAGACGTGTTCAGGACCGGACTATCATCAATCCCAGCAAGTTTGGTTCAGATCGGACCAGGATTAGCAAAGTTGTAACAGTTTGTTTTTTTAGAATTTTCTACCACCACCAGGAGGCGCTGTTTTCAAAATTTACCGTTTCAGCAACATAGTCGTCTTCAGCAACTAACCATCATCGACTATAGCAAGTTTGGTTGGGATCAGACCTTCCATCGCGAAGTGATAAGAGTTTCATTGTCTGTTATGAAAAATTATTATTATCTCCAATTTTGGCGCCCCCTATCTCCTACGCCATACAATATTTTAAAAAGCTTTTGATAACTTTTGATGCTCAACTCGTCCACATTGATCTCACCAAGTTTGAAGGTGATCGCACAAAAGCTCTAGGAGGAGATAATTGAAATACAAGCTGTCATATTGTCTACTGTCACCAGGGGGCGCTGTTTTCGAAATTGAATATTTTCATATAGATGTCTTTAGGGCCGGACTATCATCAATCCTAGCAATTTTGAGTCAGATCGGACCAGGATTCGCGAAGTTGTAGCAGTTTGATTTTTTGTCCCAAAAATCCGACTTTCCGTCGTTGCCATGGCAACACCGTTAAACGATTTGTCGTCATATTGATCACGCATCATCTACCATGTGTTTTGACTGTTGTCACCAATTTTGAGTGCGGTACGATTATCTGTGTAAAAGTTATTCCCGAAATTGTAAAAAAACTTTTTTTTTGTGTATTTTCTTTCACCACAAGGAGGCGCTGTTTTCAAACTTCACCGTTTTTTCATAGACGTCTTCAGCCATGGCCCATCATCAATCATAGCAAGTTTGGTTCGGATCGGACCTTCCATCGCAAAGTTATAAGAGTTTTGTTTTTCTGATGCGAAACATCAGAATCATCACAAACTTTGCCGCCCCCTATCTCGTGCGCCGTGCGACATTTGAAAAAACTTTTGATACCGTGAGCTCCTCAACTGGTCCACAGGGACCTCACCAAGTTTGAAGGTGATCGCACGAAAACTCTAGGAGGAGTTAGTTCAAATACCATTGCTGCGAATTCGCCAAAATCGCCAAAAAATCGCCAATCAACCCAAGATGGCGGATTTCCTGTTGGGTTTGGATCATGGTCATAATGTAATTTTTTCTTCATCCCGACCTTCTACACATGTGTACCGAATTTCGGGCATGTGCGATAATTGTGTTGGTCATGGTGAATTTGGACAGGTGGCGCCGCACTTATTGGCCCCTCCCACATTCAATTTTTGACGCACATTCCCCGAACCTTTTTCAGACGTAAATTTACACCACGATTGATGCAGTCACAAAAATCTGTGAGTTTTGGGGTATGGGAAAGGCCTCAAAAAGGCGATTTACTTTAAGGAATAATAAGAATAATAATAATAATAATAATAATCCTTCCAGTTTCAAGAGGGTTCTTGCAACCTTGTTGCTCGAACCCTAAAAATAACTAGTACTGAAAATAACTAGTACCGCGCGCGGTTCTGAACGGGTTCGAGCCGACCCACGCGGGTCGCCGTGTGCCACGGCTCCCCGCGTGCCTCGCGCTCTCACCCGTTCATTCACCGCGCGCTGGTACTAGTTATTTTCAGTACTAGTTATTTTCAGCGGCGTCCCTGCACATGTCGTTCCAAATTTCGAGGGGGATCGGGCAACGTATGGCAAAGTTATAGGGCACTTCCTGTTTAAAATGGCAGACTTCCTGTTCGGTCAAGTGCGTGTCCGTAAACGTGTTCAGTGAACTTCCCTTGTCTTACATATCAAGTTTTGTGCAGATCGGACAATGTAAGACTTTACTTCCTGTTACGGGCGTTCCACTTCCTGTAGGGAGGTGACCTTTTACGGACATGCTCAGGACAGGTCCCTGGTGTCACATATAAGGTTTTGTGCAAATCGGACAACGTACGGCAAAGTTAGAAGGCACTTCCTGTTTAAAATGGCCGACTTCCTGTTCGTCTCCGTAAACATGTTCAGGGAAGGTCCCGTAACTCACATATCTAGTTTCGTGTCAATCGGACAATGTAAGACTTTACTTCCTGTTTCGGGCGTTCCACTTCCTGTAGGGAGGTGACCTTTTACGGACATGTTGAGGAAGGGTCTGGGGTCCCACATACTAAGTTTCAAGTGGATACAACAATCCCTGTTGGAGCAGCATCAAAAACTATAAATGTAATTCTGTCTGCTGTCACTAGGTGGCGCTGTATTTGAAAATGAATATTTTCATATAGATGTGTTCAGGGCCGGACTGTCATCAATCCTTGCAAGTTTGGTACAGATCGGACCAGGATTGGCAAAGTTGTAACAGTTTCTTTTTTTAGAATTTTCTACCACCACCAGGAGGCGCTGTTTTCAAAATGTACCGTTTCAGCAACATAGTCGTCTTCAGCAACTAACCATCCTCAACTATAGCAAGTTTGGTTGGGATCAGATCTTCCATCGCGAAGTTATAAGAGTTTCACTGTCTGTTGTGAAAAATTATTATTATCTCCAACTTTGGCGCCCCCTATCTCGTACGCCATACAATATTTTAAAAAGCTTTTGATAACTTTTGATGCTCAACTCGTCCACATTGATCTCATAAAGTTTGAAGGTGATCGCACAAAAGCTCTAGGAGGAGATAATTGAAATACCAGCTGTCATATTGTCTGCTGTCACCAGGGGGCGCTGTTTTCGAAATTGAATATTTTCATATAGACGTCTTTAGGGCCGGACTATCATCAATCCTAGCAAGTTTGGTTCAGATCGGACCAGGATTCGCGAAGTTGTAGCACTTTGATTTTTTGTCCCAAAAATCCGACTTTGCGTTGTTGCCATCGCAACACCGTTAAACGATTTGTCGTCATATTGATCACACATCATCTACCATGTGTTTTGACCGTTGTCACCAATTTTGAGTGCGGTACGATTATCTGTGTAAAAGTTATTCCCGAAATCGTAAAAAAACTTTTTTTTGGTGTATTTTCTTTCACCACAAGGAGGCGCTGTTTTCAAACTTCACCGTTTTTTCATAGACGTCTTCAGCCATGGCCCATCATCAATGGTAGCAAGTTTGGTTCGGATCGGACCTTCCATCGCAAAGTTATAAGAGTTTTGTTTTTCTGATGCGAAACATCAGAATCATCACGAACTTTGCCGCCCCCTATCTCGTGCGCCGTGCGACATTTGAAAAAACTTTTGATACCGTGAGCTCCTCAACTGGTCCACAGGGACCTCACCAAGTTTGAAGGTGATCGCACGAAAACTCTAGGAGGAGATAGTTCAAATACCATTGCTGCGAATTCGCCAAAATCGCCCAAAAATGGCCAATCAACCCAAGATGGCGGACTTCCTGTAGGTTTCACGGGAAAGTTGTCATCGACTTTTTTGACTGTCCCCACCTAATGAACGTGTGTACCAAGTTTCGTTCACGTACGTTAAACCCGACATGAGTTGACCTAATAGAAGTTTTTTGCGTGACTTTTTAGCCCCTCCCACTTCCAATTTTCCACGCATTTTCCCCGAACGACTTTCAGACGTAAATTTACACCAGGATTGATGCGGTCACAAAAATCTGTGAGTTTTGGGGTATGGGAAAGGCCTCAAAAATGCGATTTACTTTTAGGAATAATAATAATAATAATAATAATAATAATAATCTTTTGCATTTCAATAGGGTTCTTGCAACCTTGTTGCTCGAACCCTAATAATAATCTTTTGCATTTCAATAGGGTTCTTGCAACCTTGTTGCTCGAACCCTAATAATAATAACGAGCCGACCCACGCGGGTCGCCGTGTGCCACGGCTCCCCGCGTGCCTCGCGCTCTCACCCGTTCATTCACCGCGCGCGGTACTAGTTATTTTCAGTACTAGTTATTTTCAGCGGCGTCCCCACGCATGTCGATCCAAATTTCGGGGGGATCGGGCAACGTATGGCAAAGTTATAGGGCACTTCCTGTTTAAAATGGCCGACTTCCTGTTCGGTCAAATGCGCATCCGTAAACGTGTTCAGGGAAGTTCCCTTGTCTTACATATCAAGTTTTGTTCAGATCGGACAATCTTAGAGTTTACTTCCTGTTTCGGGCATTCCACTTCCTGTTGGGAGGTCACCTTTTGCAGACATGCTCAGGACAGGTCCCTGGTGTCACATATAAGGTTTTGTGCAAATCGGACAATGTACTGCAAAGTTAGAGGGCACTTCCTGTTTAAAATGGCCAACTTCCTGTTCATCTCTGGAAACATGTTCAGGGAAGGTCCCGTAACTCACATATCTAGTTTTGTGTCAATCGGACAATGTAAGACTTTACTTCCTGTTTCGGGCGTTCCACTTCCTGTAGGGAGGTGACCTTTTACGGACATGCTCAGGACAGGTCCCTGGTGTCACATATAAGATTTTGTGCAAATCGGACAACGTACGGCAAAGTTAGAGGGCACTTCCTGTTTAAAATGGCCGACTTCCTGTTCAGTCAACGGCGTCTCCGTAAACATGTTCAGGGAAGGTCCAGTAACTCACATATCTAGTTTCGTGTCAATCGGACAATGTAAGACTTTACTTCCTGTTTCGGGCGTTCCACTTCCTGTAGGGAGGTGACCTTTTACGGACATGTTGAGGAAGGGTCTGGGGTCCCACATACTAAGTTTCAAGTGGATACAACAATCCCTGTTGGAGCAGCATCAAAAACTATAAATGTAATTCGGTCTGCTGTCACCAGGGGGCGCTGTATTTGAAAATGAATATTTTCATATAGACGTGTTCAGGGCCGGACTGTCATCAATCCTTGCAAGTTTGGTTCAGATCGGACCAGGATTGGCAAAGTTGTAACAGTTTGTTTTTTTAGAATTTTCTACCACCACCAGGAGGCGCTGTTTTCAAGATGTACCGTTTCAGCAACATAGTCGTCTTCAGCAACTAACCATCATCAACTATAGCAAGTTTGGTTGGGATCAGACCTTCCATCGCGAAGTTATAAGAGTTTCATTGTCTGTTATGAAAAATTATTATTATCTCCAATTTTGGCGCCCCCTATCTCGTACGCCATACAATATTTTAAAAAGCTTTTGATAACTTTTGATGCTCAACTCGTCCACATTGATCTCACCAAGTTTGAAGGTGATCGCACAAAAGCTCTAGGAGGAGATAATTGAAATACAAGCTGTCATATTGTCTACTGTCACCAGGGGGCGCTGTTTTCGAAATTGAATATTTTCATATAGACGTCTTTAGGGCCGGACTATCATCAATCCTAGCAAGTTTGGTTCAGATCGGACCAGGATTCGCGAAGTTGTAGCAGTTTGATTTTTTGTCCCAAAAATCCGACTTTGCGTCGTTGCCATGGCAACACCGTTAAACGATTTGTCGTCATATTGATCACGCATCATCTACCATGTGTTTTGACTGTTGTCACCAATTTTGAGTGCGGTACGATTATCTGTGTAAAAGTTATTCCTGAAATCGTAAAAAAACTTTTTTTTTGTGTATTTTCTTTCACCACAAGGAGGCGCTGTTTTCAAACTTCACCGTTTTTTCATAGACGTCTTCAGCCATGGCCCATCATCAATCATAGCAAGTTTGGTTCGGATCGGACCTTCCATCGCAAAGTTATAAGAGTTTTTTTTTTCTGATGCGAAACATCAGAATCATCACGAACTTTGCCGCCCCCTATCTCGTGCGCCGTGCGACATTTGAAATTTTTTTTGATACCGTGAGCTCCTCAACTGGTCCACAGGGACCTCACCAAGTTTGAAGGTGATCGCACAAAAACTTTAGGAGGAGTTAGTTCAAATACCATTGCTGCGAATTCGCCAAAATCGCCAAAAAATGGCCAATCAACCCAAGATGGCGGATTTCCTGTTGGGTTTGGATCATGGTCATAATGTAATTTTTTCTTCATCCTGACCCACTACACATGTGTACCGAATTTCGTGCATGTGCGATATTTGTGTTGGTCATGGTGAATTTGGACAGGTGGCGCCGCACTTATTGGCCCCTCCCACATTCAATTTTCGACGCACATTCCCCGAACCTTTTTCAGACGTAAATTTACACCAGGATTGATGCGGTCACAAAAATTGGTGAGTTTTGGGGTATGGGAAAGGCCTCAAAAAGGCAATTCATTTGGGGGAATAATAAGAATAATAATAATAACTAGTACCGCGCGCGGTTCTGAACGGGTTCGAGCCGACCCACGCGGGTCGCCGTGTGCCACGGCTCCCCGCGTGCCTCGCGCTCTCACCCGTTCATTCACCGCGCGCGGTACTAGTTATTTTCAGTACTAGTTATTTTCAGTACTAGTTATTTTCAGTACTAGTTATTTTCAGTACTAGTTATTTTCAGCGGCGTCCCTACGCATGTCGTTCCAAATTTCGAGGGGGATCGGGCAACGTATGACAAAGTTATAGGGCACTTCCTGTTTAAAATGGCAGACTTCCTGTTCGGTCAAGTGCGTGTACGTAAACGTGTTCAGGGAACTTCCCTTGTCTTACATATCAAGTTTTGTGCAGATCGGATAATCTTAGAGTTTACTTCCTGTTTCGGGCATTCCACTTCCTGTTGGGAGGTCATCTCTTGCAGACATGCTCAGGACAGGTCCCTGGTGTCACATAAAAGGTTTCGTGCAAATCGGACAACGTACGGCAAAGTTAGAGGGCACTTCCTGTTTAAAATGGCCAACTTCCTGTTCGTCTCCGTAAACGTGTTCAGGGAACTTCCCTTGTCTTACATATCAAGTTTTGTTCAGATCGGACAATGTAAGACTTTACTTCCTGTTTCGGGCGTTCCACCTCCTGTAGGGAGGTGACCTTTTACGGACATGCTCAGGACAGGTCCCTGGTGTCACATATAAGGTTTTGTGCAGATCGGACAACGTACGGCAAAGTTAGAGGGCACTTCCTGTTTAAAATGGCCGACTTCCTGTTCGGTCAACGGCGTCTCCGTAAACATGTTCAGGGAAGGTCCAGTAACTCACATATCTAGTTTCGTGTCAATCGGACAATGTAAGACTTTACTTCCTGTTTCGGGCGTTCCACTTCCTGTAGGGAGGTGACCTTTTACGGACATGTTGAGGAAGGGTCTAGGGTCCCACATACTAAGTTTCAAGTGGATACAACAATCCCTGTTGGAGCAGCATCAAAAACTATAAATGTAATTCTGTCTGCTGTCACCAGGGGGCGCTGTATTTGAAAATGAATATTTTCATATAGACGTGTTCAGGGCCGGACTGTCATCAATCCTTGCAAGTTTGGTTCAGATCGGACCAGGATTGGCAAAGTTGTAACAGTTTGTTTTTTTAGAATTTTCTACCACCACCAGGAGGCGCTGTTTTCAAAATGTACCGTTTCAGCAACATAGTCGTCTTCAGCAACTAACCAGCATCAACTATAGCAAGTTTGGTTGGGATCAGACCTTCCATCGCGAAGTTATAAGAGTTTCATTGTCTGTTATGAAAAATTATTATTATCTCCAATTTTGGCGCCCCCTATCTCGTACGCCATACAATATTTTAAAAAGCTTTTGATAACTTTTGATGCTCAACTCGTCCACATTGATCTCACCAAGTTTGAAGGTGATCGCACAAAAGCTCTAGGAGGAGATAATTGAAATACAAGCTGTCATATTGTCTACTGTCACCAGGGGGCGCTGTTTTCGAAATTTAATATTTTCATATAGACGTCTTAAGGGCCGGCCTATCATCAATCCTAGCAAGTTTGGTTCAGATCGGACCAGGATTCACGAAGTTGTAGCAGTTTGATTTTTTGTCCCAAAAATCCGACTTTGCGTCGTTGCCATGGCAACACCGTTAAACGATTTGTCGTCATATTGATCACGCATCATCTACCATGTGTTTTGACTGTTGTCACCAATTTTGAGTGCGGTACGATTACCTGTGTAAAAGTTATTCCCGAAATCGTAAAAAAACTCTTTTTTTGTGTATTTTCTTTCACCACAAGGAGGCGCTGTTTTCAAACTTCACCGTTTTTTCATAGACGTCTTCAGCCATGGCCCATCATCAATCATAGCAAGTTTGGTTCGGATCGGACCTTCCATCGCAAAGTTATAAGAGTTTTTTTTTTCTGATGCGAAACATCAGAATCATCACGAACTTTGCCGCCCCCTATCTCGTGCGCCGTGCGACATTTGAAAAAACTTTTGATACCGTGAGCTCCTCAACTGGTCCACAGGGACCTCACCAAGTTTGAAGGTGATCGCACGAAAACTCTAGGAGGAGTTAGTTCAAATACCATTGCTGCGAATTCGCCAAAATCGCCAAAAAATGGCCAATCAACCCAAGATGGCGGATTTCCTGTTGGGTTTGGATCATGGTCATAATGTAATTTTTTCTTCATCCTGACCCACTACACATGTGTACCGAATTTCGTGCATGTGCGATAATTGTGTTGGTCATGGTGAATTTTGACAGGTCGCTTCGCACGTTTTGGCCCCTCCCACATTCAATTTTCGACGCACATTCCCCGAACCTTTTTCAGACGTAAATTTACACCAGGATTGATGCGGTCACAAAAATCTGTGAGTTTTGGGGTATGGGAAAGGCCTCAAAAACGCGATTTACTTTAAGGAATAATAAGAATAACGAGCCGACCCACGCGGGTCGCCGTGTGCCACGGCTCCCCGCATGCCTCGCGCTCTCACCCGTTCATTCACCGCGCGCGGTACTAGTTATTTTCAGTACTAGTTATTTTCAGTACTAGTTATTTTCAGCGGCGTCCCCGCGCATGTCGTTCCAAATTTCGAGGGGGATCGGGCAATGTATGGCAAAGTTATAGGGCACTTCCTGTTTAAAATGGCAGACTTCCTGTTCGGTCAAATGCGCGTCTGTAAACGTGTTCAGGGAAGTTCCCTTGTCTTACATATCAAGTTTTGTTCAGATCGGACAATCTTAGAGTTAACTTCCTGTTTCCGGCATTCCACTTCCTGTTGGGAGGTCATCTTTTGCAGACATGCTCAGGACAGGTCCCTGGTGTCACATATAAGGTTTCGTGCAAATCGGACAACGTACGGCAAAGTTAGAGGGCACTTCCTGTTTAAAATGGCCAACTTCCTGTTCGTCTCTGGAAACATGTTCAGGGAAGGTCCCGTAACTCACATATCTAGTTTTGTGTCAATCGGACAATGTAAGACTTTACTTCCTGTTTCGGGTGTTCCACTTCCTGTAGGGAGGTGACCTTTTACGGACATGCTCAGGACAGGTCCCTGGTGTCACATATAAGGTTTTGTGCAAATCGGACAACGTACGGCAAAGTTAGAGGGCACTTCCTGTTTAAAATGGCCGACTTCCTGTTCCGTCAACGGCGTCTCCGTAAACATGTTCAGGGAAGGTCCAGTAACTCACATATCTAGTTTCGTGTCAATCGGACAATGTAAGACTTTACTTCCTGTTTCGGGCGTTCCACTTCCTGTAGGGAGGTGACCTTTTACGGACATGTTGAGGAAGGGTCTGGGGTCCCACATACTAAGTTTCAAGTGGATACAACAATCCCTGTTGGAGCAGCATCAAAAACTGTAAATGCAATTCTGTCTGCTGTCACCAGGGGGCGCTGTATTTGAAAATGAATATTTTCATATAGACGTGTTCAGGGCCGGACTGTCATCAATCCTTGCAAGTTTGGTTCAGATCGGAGCAGGATTGGCAAAGTTGTAACAGTTTGTTTTTTTAGAATTTACTAGCACCACCAGGAGGCGCTGTTTTCAAAATGTACCGTTACAGCAACATAGTCGTCTTCAGCAACTAACCATCATCAACTATAGCAAGTTTGGTTGGGATCAGACCTTCCATCGCGAAGTTATAAGAGTTTCATTGTCTGTTATGAAAAATTATTATTATCTCCAATTTTGGCGCCCCCTATCTCGTACGCCATACAATATTTTAAAAAGCTTTTGATAACTTTTGATGCTCAACTCGTCCACATTGATCTCACCAAGTTTGAAGGTGATCGCACAAAAGCTCTAGGAGGAGATAATTGAAATACAAGCTGTCATATTGTCTACTGTCACCAGGGGGCGCTGTTTTCGAAATTGAATATTTTCATATAGACGTCTTTAGGGCCGGACTATCATCAATCCTAGCAAGTTTGGTTCAGATCGGACCAGGATTCACGAAGTTGTAGCAGTTTGATTTTTTGTCCCAAAAATCCGACTTTGCGTCGTTGCCATGGCAACACCGTTAAACGATTTGTCGTCATATTGATCACGCATCATCTACCATGTGTTTTGACTGTTGTCACCAATTTTGAGTGCGGTACGATTATCTGTGTAAAAGTTATTCCCGAAATCGTAAAAAAACTTTTTATTTGTGTATTTTCTTTCACCACAAGGAGGCGCTGTTTTCAAACTTCACCGTTTTTTCATAGACGTCTTCAGCCATGGCCCATCATCAATCATAGCAAGTTTGGTTCGGATCGGACCTTCCATCGCAAAGTTATAAGAGTTTTTTTTTTCTGATGCGAAACATCAGAATCATCACGAACTTTGCTGCCCCCTATCTCGTGCGCCGTGCAACATTT
This sequence comes from Solea solea, assembly GCF_958295425.1. Taxonomy (NCBI): domain Eukaryota; kingdom Metazoa; phylum Chordata; class Actinopteri; order Pleuronectiformes; family Soleidae; genus Solea; species Solea solea. The sequence goes on from NC_081152.1 coordinate 12,389,638, forward strand.
GAAAAAACTTTTGATACCGTGAGCTCCTCAACTGGTCCACAGGGACCTCACCAAGTTTGAAGGTGATCGCACGAAAACTCTAGGAGGAGTTAGTTCAAATACCATTGCTGCGAATTCGCCAAAATCGCCAAAAAATCGCCAATCAACCCAAGATGGCGGATTTCCTGTTGGGTTTGGATCATGGTCATAATGTAATTTTTTCTTCATCCCGACCTTCTACACATGTGTACCGAATTTCGTGCATGTGCGATATTTGTGTTGGTCATGGTGAATTTGGACAGGTGGCGCCGCACTTATTGGCCCCTCCCACATTCAATTTCTGACGCACATTCCCCGAACCTTTTTCAGACGTAAATTTACACCACGATTGATGCGGTCACAAAAATCTGTGAGTTTTGGGGTATGGGAAAGGCCTCAAAAAGGCGATTTACTTTAAGGAATAATAAGAATAATAATAATAAAAATAACTAGTACCGCGCGCGGTTCTGAACGGGTTCGAGCCGACCCACGCGGGTCGCCGTGTGCCACGGCTCCCCGCGTGCCTCGCGCTCTCACCCGTTCATTCACCGCGCGCGGTACTAGTTATTTTCAGTACTAGTTATTTTCAGTACTAGTTATTTTCAGCGGCGTCCCTGCGCATGTCGTTCCAAATTTCGAGGGGGATCGGGCAACGTATGACAAAGTTATAGGGCACTTCCTGTTTAAAATGGCAGACTTCCTGTTCGGTCAAGTGCGTGTACGTAAACGTGTTCAGGGAACTTCCCTTGTCTTACATATCAAGTTTTGTGCAGATCGGATAATCTTAGAGTTTACTTCCTGTTTCGGGCATTCCACTTCCTGTTGGGAGGTCATCTCTTGCAGACATGCTCAGGACAGGTCCCTGGTGTCACATAAAAGGTTTCGTGCAAATCGGACAACGTACGGCAAAGTTAGAGGGCACTTCCTGTTTAAAATCGCCAACTTCCTGTTCGTCTCCGTAAACGTGTTCAGGGAAGTTCCCTTGTCTTACATATCAAGTTTTGTTCAAATCGGACAATGTAAGACTTTACTTCCTGTTTTGGGCGTTCTACTTCCTGTAGGGAGGTGACCTTTTACGGACATGCTCAGGACAGGTCCCTGGTGTCACATATAAGGTTTTGTGCAGATCGGACAACGTACGGCAAAGTTAGAGGGCACTTCCTGTTTAAAATGGCCGACTTCCTGTTCGGTCAACGGCGTCTCCGGAAACATGTTCAGGGAAGGTCCAGTAACTCACATATCTAGTTTCGTGTCAATCGGACAATGTAAGACTTTACTTCCTGTTTCGGGCGTTCCACTTCCTGTAGGGAGGTGACCTTTTACGGACATGTTGAGGAAGGGTCTGGGGTCCCACATACTAAGTTTCAAGTGGATACAACAATCCCTGTTGGAGCAGCATCAAAAACTATAAATGTAATTCTGTCTGCTGTCACCAGGGGGCGCTGTATTTGAAAATGAATATTTTCATATAGACGTGTTCAGGGCCGGACTGTCATCAATCCTTGCAAGTTTGGTTCAGATCGGACCAGGATTGGCAAAGTTGTAACAGTTTGTTTTTTTAGAATTTTCTACCACCACCAGGAGGTGCTGTTTTCAAAATGTACCGTTTCAGCAACATAGTCGTCTTCAGCAACTAACCAGCATCAACTATAGCAAGTTTGGTTGGGATCAGACCTTCCATCGCGAAGTTATAAGAGTTTCATTGTCTGTTATGAAAAATTATTATTATCTCCAATTTTGGCGCCCCCTATCTCGTACGCCATACAATATTTTAAAAAGCTTTCGATAACTTTTGATGCTCAACTCGTCCACATTGATCTCACCAAGTTTGAAGGTGATCGCACAAAAGCTCTAGGAGGAGATAATTGAAATACAAGCTGTCATATTGTCTGCTGTCACCAGGGGGCGCTGTTTTCGAAATTTAATATTTTCATATAGACGTCTTTAGGGCCGGACTATCATCAATCCTAGCAAGTTTGGTTCAGATCGGACCAGGATTCACGAAGTTGTAGCAGTTTGATTTTTTGTCCCAAAAATCCGACTTTGCGTCGTTGCCATGGCAACACCGTTAAACGATTTGTTGTCATATTGATCACGCATCATCTACCATGTGTTTTGACTGTTGTCACCAATTTTCAGTGCGGTACGATTATCTGTGTAAAAGTTATTCCCGAAATTGTAAAAAAACTTTTTTTTTGTGTATTTTCTTTCACCACAAGGAGGCGCTGTTTTCAAACTTCACCGTTTTTTCATAGAGGTCTTCAACCATGGCCCATCATCAATGGTAGCAAGTTTGGTTCGGATCGGACCTTCCATCGCAAAGTTATAAGAGTTTTGTTTTTCTGATGCGAAACATCAGAATCATCACGAACTTTGCCGCCCCCTATCTTGTGCGCCGTGCGACATTTGAAAAAACTTTTGATACCGTGAGCTCCTCAACTGGTCCACAGGGACCTCACCAAGTTTGAAGGTGATCGCAAGAAAACTCTAGGAGGAGTTAGTTCAAATACCATTGCTGCGAATTCGCCAAAATCGCCAAAAAATGGCCAATCAACCCAAGATGGCGGATTTCCTGTTGGGTTTGGATCATGGTCATAATGTAATTTTTTCTTCATCCTGACCCACTACACATGTGTACCGAATTTCGTGCATGTGCGATATTTGTGTTGGTCATGGTGAATTTGGACAGGTGGCGCCGCACTTATTGGCCCCTCCCACATTAAATTTTCGACGCACATTCCCCGAACCTTTTTCAGACGTAAATTTACACCAGGATTGATGCGGTCACAAAAATTGGTGAGTTTTGGGGTATGGGAAAGGCCTCAAAAAGGCAATTCATTTGGGGGAATAATAAGAATAATAATAATAAAAATAACTAGTACCGCGCGCGGTTCTGAACGGGTTCGAGCCGACCCACGCGGGTCGCCGTGTGCCACGGCTCCCCGCGTGCCTCGCGCTCTCACCCGTTCATTCACCGCGCGCGGTACTAGTTATTTTCAGTACTAGTTATTTTCAGCGGCGTCCCCACGCATGTCGATCCAAATTTCGCGGGGGATCGGGCAACGTATGGCAAAGTTATAGGGCACTTCCTGTTTAAAATGGCCGACTTCCTGTCCGGTCAAATGCGCGTCCGTAAACGTGTTCAGGGAAGTTCCCTTGTCTTACATATCAAGTTTTGTTCAGATCGGACAATCTTAGAGTTTACTTCCTGTTTCGGGCATTCCACTTCCTGTTGGGAGGTCATCTTTTGCAGACATGCTCAGGACAGGTCCCTGGTGTCACATATAAGGTTTTGTGCAAATCGGACAACGTACGGCAAAGTTAGAGGGCACTTCCTGTTTGAAATGGCCAACTTCCTGTTTGTCTCTGGAAACATGTTCAGGGAAGGTCCCGTAACTCACATATCTAGTTTTGTGTCAATCGGACAATGTAAGACTTTACTTCCTGTTTCGGGCGTTCCACTTCCTGTAGGGAGGTGACCTTTTACGGACATGCTCAGGACAGGTCCCTGGTGTCACATATAAGATTTTGTGCAAATCGGACAACGTACGGCAAAGTTAGAGGGCACTTCCTGTTTAAAATGGCCGACTTCCTGTTCGTCTCCGGAAACATGTTCAGGGAAGGTCCCGTAACTCACATATCTAGTTTCGTGTCAATCGGACAATGTAAGACTTTACTTCCTGTTTCGGGCGTTCCACTTCCTGTAGGGAGGTGACCTTTTACGGACATGTTGAGGAAGGGTCTGGGGTCCCACATACTAAGTTTCAAGTGGATACAACAATCCCTGTTGGAGCAGCATCAAAAACTATAAATGTAATTCCGTCTGCTGTCACCAGGGGGCGCTGTATTTGAAAATGAATATTTTCATATAGACGTGTTCAGGGCCGGACTGTCATCAATCCTTGCAAGTTTGGTTCAGATCGGACCAGGATTGGCAAAGTTGTAACAGTTTGTTTTTTTAGAATTTTCTACCACCACCAGGAGGCGCTGTTTTCAAAATGTACCGTTTCAGCTATACAGTCGTCTTCAGCAACTAACCATCATCAACTATAGCAAGTTTGGTTGGGATCAGACCTTCCATCGCGAAGTTATAAGAGTTTCATTGTTTGTTATGAAAAATTATTATTATCTCCAATTTTGGCGCCCCCTATCTCGTACGCCGTACAATATTTTAAGAAGCTTTTGATAACTTTTGATGCTCAACTCGTCCACATTGATCTCACCAAGTTTGAAGGTGATCGCACAAAAGCTCTAGGAGGAGATAATTGAAATACAAGCTGTCATATTGTCTACTGTCACCAGGGGGCGCTGTTTTCGAAATTTAATATTTTCATATAGACGTCTTTAGGGCCGGACTATCATCAATCCTAGCAAGTTTGGTTCAGATCGGACCAGGATTCACGAAGTTGTAGCAGTTTGATTTTTTGTCCCAAAAATCCGACTTTGCGTCGTTGCCATGGCAACACCGTTAAACGATTTGTCGTCATATTGATCACGCATCATCTACCATGTGTTTTGACTGTTGTCACCAATTTTGAGTGCGGTACGATTATCTGTGTAAAAGTTATTCCCGAAATCGTAAAAAAACTTTTTTTTGTTGTATTTTCTTTCACCACAAGGAGGCGCTGTTTTCAAACTTCACCGTTTTTTCATAGACGTCTTCAGCCATGGCCCATCATCAATCATAGCAAGTTTGGTTCGGATCGGACCTTCCATCGCAAAGTTATAAGAGTTTTTTTTTTCTGATGCGAAACATCAGAATCATCACGAACTTTGCCGCCCCCTATCTCGTGCGCCGTGCGACATTTGAAATTTTTTTTGATACCGTGAGCTCCTCAACTGGTCCACAGGGACCTCACCAAGTTTGAAGGTGATCGCACGAAAACTCTAGGAGGAGTTAGTTCAAATACCATTGCTGCGAATTCGCCAAAATCGCCTAAAAATCGCCAATCAACCCAAGATGGCGGATTTCCTGTTGGGTTTGAATCATGGTCATAATGTAATTTTTTCTTCATCCTGACCCACTACACATGTGTACCGAATTTCGTGCATGTGCGATATTTGTGTTGGTCATGGTGAATTTGGACAGGTGGCGCCGCACTTATTGGCCCCTCCCACATTCAATTTTCGACGCACATTCCCCGAACCTTTTTCAGACGTAAATTTACACCAGGATTGATGCGGTCACAAAAATCTGTGAGTTTTGGGGTATGGGAAAGGCCTCAAAAACGCGATTTACTTTAAGGAATAATAAGAATAATAATAATAATAATAATAATCCTTCCAGTTTCAATAGGTTTCTTGCAACCTTGTTGCTCGAACCCTAATAATAATAATAATAATCCTTCCAGTTTCAATAGGGTTCTTGCAACCTTGTTGCTCGAACCCTAATAATCCTTCCAGTTTCAATAGGTTTCTTGCAACCTTGTTGCTCGAACCCTAATAATAATCCTTCCAGTTTCAATAGGGTTCTTGCAACCTTGTTGCTCGAACCCTAATGATGTTGGCTTGTTGGGATACCGAGCAGTTCATGGCTCTTATCAAGGGCTTCGTTTCTCTTTTGCGATGACAGCGTTTTCAAAATGATTTCATTCACTAATCACTTGATGAGGAACACGGAAAAAAGGATGTTTTCCCATTTGCTCGCAAAACCGCCCCAAGTCCTGTGTTGCATGAATTCCACCTGACGTTCAAAGCGATCCTCTGAGATTTATGTATGTTTCTCGTCGACACGAGTGCGTCACATGAAGCTGCAGATTTTCTCAGCTGCATTTCCACGCCGCAAATCTCCCTTTCAAACATGAAAACCACATCTGATGACTGAAGAGGTCAACCACACTGAGATGTTTGCTTTGTGACGTATTATGATAGAGAGATGGATATATAGATAGATTAACATTTGTACGCCATTACACCAAGACCACTAGCCTTGCAACAAAAAAAGTTTGGGTCCATGGCTTTGATGCCAACTTCCGATCCAGCCATCTGCAGCCTCAGCAGAAATCCAGATTTATCAAAGCAGGGACCCTTTTCCCCTGATTTCAGCTGTCCAGTTTTGTTGAGCCTGTACCCCACTGCAGCCTTGTACTTTTGTTCCTGGCTGACCAGAGTGGAACCTGAACAACAAAGCCTATCTGCCTCAAGGTCCAACGTGTTGTGAATCATAAGCTGCTTTTTTTTATCCCGCTCGCCATAGAGTAGATATCTGAGTTAGTGTAGCTGTTTCTGTCAGCTCCAGTCATTCTGGCCACTCTCCTCTGACCTCTCTCATCAAGACGGTATTTCTGACTACACAGCTGCGGCTCACTGGCGTTTCCTTGTTTGTTTGTTTGTTTGTTTTTCACACCACCATGATTGTGTGCATCAAAGTTGCAAGCAAAGTAATTTCATGAATAGGCAAGCACGCATCAACTGTTGGTAGAGATCATATATTTTTCTTTTTTCTTTCTATTAATGAAAGCTTTTATGCTGCACTGCAATTATTGTCAACTTAATAATTGCACGTATAGGCAGAAATCATATGTGTAGGAGCAGATGCTCTAGAATCCAACTCACTGCATGTGCAAAAAACTTGGGTCAATAAACGTAATTTTTGTCTCCCCTCTTCAGAATCCTATATAATTATGGAAATCACCAAAAACCAATTTCACCGTTATTTGTTAAATTGAGGAGAAAATGTACACAAAACAGTGATTGACATCGTGCCCACTCCTTCCACTAGCTGAAAACCAAATTTTGTGAACTTAGCTCTGGCAGTGATGCACACCGAGACCCTTGATAATTGGCATTCTAACACTTTGTAATTGGTATTCTAACACTTTGGAGATGAAGTACTGACACCTTGCCCCGTTGACCCTGAATAATAACACTTTTACCTCACACTTCACTAAGCACGGCCTCGGCTCGGCGTATGCCTGTGTGCAAGTGCACATTGACGGAGGAAAAAAAGGAGAAAGGCTGAGAGAAAAGAGATATGACCTGTCCATCAGGAGGGTTGTCAGTGCTTCTGTCCTGTTGGTGTGGACGTGCAGGTGTTCACTCTGCTGAGCACTCTATCACAATACCGTGGTTTCTGCATATTCTTCTGCCTGACTTTGAGGAGGAGGAATGAGCTGTGGGTCCAGATGTGTTTTGCAGGGTTACTCATGTGGAAGCTGATCGACACGCAGAGTGCATTAACACCAGTGCTGTGTGTGCGTGCGTGCGTGCACGTGCGAGGTTGTGTGTCTGCACGTCCGTCTACACTGCAGCCTTTTCACAGCTCCTCCATGTCATGTCACTTGCACTCGGAGTGCAGCTTTCGTGAGCGCAGGCTTTTAATTTTTCAAAAGCTCGTATGCCTGTACACTTAACCTCCGGGTGACCTCGGTCATGTCAGTCTCCCTGGACTGCCAAGCACCACCTCTTTCTTTCTTCTCTCTCTTCTTCTTCTTCTTCTTTCTATTCCAGAGCACACAATGTGTCAGTGATGAATTTAAACAATAGAAATGGGAATTAATTACAAAAAAAACAACATAAAGGCATCACTCTTGGTCTGTAGGGATGCAAGACATTAACTAACTAAACTAATTATACATAATATATATATATATCTATAGTAGTGTCGATATTCAAATGGTCTGCACCGCTGTCTTTACCCCCTTTCACTCTTTGTCCCTTTTGTTGGTTTTTGCAAACGCATAGATGGATGGAGTGTAACGGGGAGGAGCGAGACAGAACAGCGGGAGCTGCTAATGTAAATGCAGATGAGAAGGATTATACATCCCTCTAAACACAGAACACATGCTGGTGCTGCGGCTTCTGATTCACGTGTCTGTGGAGAACCGGCTCAAAAGCTGGTCCTCCTGAACCACTCATGTCGCACCCAATCAGAGCAAAAGGAAGGAAGGACGGAAGGAAGGAAGGAAGGAAGGAGGAGTGTTGGGATTGCATTTGACATTCAGCCCCCCTCTTGCCCCCCAGTCATCCATTTAACCCTGCTACTGCGGCTGGTGCAATATTAATGCCCTTAAACGCAGATGAGGTGAAAATGTGTCTGAAGGAGTGGATCCCTGTGGGGAGGGCAGCTGTGCGCGCACACACACACACACACGTACGTATATGTAGAACCCTGAAAATTAAAGCACTGCATAAGCAATACTAATTCACCTGGAGACCTTTACATTACGATGGTCTCCTCAGCCCGATGTATGTGCATGTGTACAATGTCTATACTGTACAAGATTTATTCAACAGCCCGTCTCCATGACCACTGGAGCAGGCTGTTTTCCTGCTGTTTGTAACTGAAACAGGCTTAGTGGAGATTTAGGGATCAAGGTGTGTTTATGTGAAATCCTAAACCAGCTCAGATGCAGGCTACTCCTCCAAATGCCCTGGAATATTTTGCTCGTGTAGTCGGGGGGCTCCTCTGCACTCTGTTTGAAATGTTAATCTGAGAGGAAGAAGAGGCAGGTGAGAGGTGAGGGATGAGGGCAGGAAATCGATTTAATCCTGTGTTAGCTGAGTAATGAATAAGAGACTGTGTCTAGAGATTAGAAAACTCAAGCACTGTACGACAATGTACGGGGACAAAGTTGTCTTGATTCGATGTTTCTTTGGCCTTCGCGGTCGAAGGGAAATATTTGTCGTATGGTATTTGTGCATTCAAAACCAGAAATAAGAAACACAAAAGAGAGAATGATGACTTCATTCAGTTGTGACATGCACTGTGTTTTCACACAACGTAGCTGATGGACACGAGCACCAACGTTTTTTTGTAAGGGAAAAACAGCTGTAGTTGAGACAACAGGGGAAATGCCAACCATCAAACTTTACCTCATGCCTCCATGTGCTGGCTAAGACTTTGCCACATTGCTTTCGCAGCTGCACAGAGTGGCCACTGGATGAGCTTCATGTGCTCTCCAACTCCATTTCAGCAACTCTGCACTTTTAAATTCTGGTTTTGTTTTGTGCAAAATCTTGTTTTGAAGAGAGAACATCCCTTAGCATCAAGTCTGAATGTGAATGAGTGGGATTCTGAATCTCCGGGAGCATTCTGCTGTTAGACCACACATGGCCGACTTTTAGGGGCTGTTTTGCTCGGGAGTTTTATTGACATGCGGATTTATTTATATATTTTTTCAGTGAAAAAAGTGTGAACTTCAGTCATGTGAATGAAATGTCCCAGATTAGGATTTCTGACACTCTGGAGAGTACAGAGAGACTCTCACCAACCAGGGCGGGGTCCCCATTTTCGGTCACGCCACAGTACGAGATGAGGTCAGCCCCCTTCAGCTCTGTGCTGCCCACATCCCCACACTGAGCGCTCAAGTGATGCTGTACAAATATTCACATTCAAAGCCCCCTCTTCAACCAAAAAAAAAAAGTGTTTTCTTTTCCTTTTTGAGCACTGCCCTGTGAGTGACCTCTCCCTTTTCACAGCCACTGCCCACACATAATATGCCTTTGTCACTATCACTTCTAGATCACAATAATACACAAAAACACCAAAGTATGCTCCCACAATAATGTTTCCAGCCCCTGACAATTGGGGATGGGATGACTGACAGAGATGGTGCTAATATTGGCTCTTAATATTTGATTTGCTGAGAGGAGCTTATTGTGTGTTCTTCTTCAGGAAAGTCCCCATGATCTCTCTTTTCTTTACCTCCACTGAGTCATAGATTGTAAGAGAGAGATTAGATCACTGAATCATCCTTTTATTCAGCAGTGTCTGTGGCTGTATGTCTCCATACGAAGAAGCAGCAGCAGCTCCTTGAATGTCAGTCGACAGATTCCCTATTCAATTAAACGCTAATAAGTATTGTGTGACATATTTCTCTTATTTTGTTTAGAATTTGCAGTTTAGAAGTTCACACTTTTCATCCAAGGATTTGTTTTTTTTCCCCCCTTCTGTGATCCCAGATGACTCAGGATTCGATGACACTGTTTGTTGTAGGGAGGTAGGCAGCGTGTGCTGCAGCCTCAATAATTGGTGGAGGATTCTCAGCAGGGGAAGATAAACTGAAAGTGACACCAGGGCCAAAAGCTCAGCGTGCCGCCGCCTTGCTTTCAGCACTCACGCTAAAACTACAGACCCCTTACAGATCCAGGGGAGCACAAGTGCGAGCGAGCCCCCTGACTCGAGGAGCAGAGAGCCCTCTGCAGAACTGCAGAGTGCTGATTCCCCCGTCGCTCCTGCATCAATCTTTCATATTTTTGGGGCTAAATATTAGCCAAACTGATGGTGATGTTGCATCTCTGGTGGGGCCGACTGAGTAGGGGGAGGAGGCGTGTTGTGTCTAAGTGCTCTGGTGTCTGCAACTCCGGCGGCATGGGGAGAAGAAAAGGGGAGGAGCGTGCTCGGGAGGGAATGGAGTGTGGGAGAAGAGGACAACTGTGATCGTCCCATGAGGGGAGACCTCAAAGCCAGGGTGAGGTTTCATGAGTTTGGCCTCTGTGCCACACATGTGCATGCTCACACAGATACATGCACAGGCATGCACACAATACAAGTGGTGAGCCTCAAACAAAGGCCTTTCTAATCCAGACACTTCTCATGTTTCTATCTTCAAAGATCCCCAGGCTCCTCTCAGAAGGGGGCACCGTCATAATATGCATCGTAATTCAGGAGAAGTTTGTACATTTTTTAAAATTCCCACAGCAGAGGTTTTGATCTCTGGGCTAGTGCAGATCGTCTCGAGGTGCCTCTTTCGACACTGCAGCTTTTTCAGAGTTCCTTCAGATTCTTTTGTGGGTGAAATTTAAAAGGGAGTTCAGGGGAGAGCAGTGGAGTGTACAGTAGCTTGCTTCTTACTTTGCCTCTTGCACACACAAACACCTTCCTCCCTCACCCACCCTCCCGCCTCCACACACACACACACACACACACACACACACACACACACACACACACACACACACACAGGATACACAACAAAAGTCGTGTTTCTGTGAATGCAGCAGACTACAGTGCAGCAGGACACACCCGGATCATCATATCTGCACAATAACGAGAGGGAAAAGTCAACGTTAATCTCTGCCATGCTTCATTAACTCCAGAAGACTCCATAATTGTATTCATTTTCAGGTGGCTTTATTTAATAAAGTGGAATAGGCCTGGTGCCTCCATTACCATAATGCTGCTTAACATTAATATTGGTCATTAAAAGAGGCTCATGCACAATCCCCAGACATCTGAGTCGCTGGAATTAGGGACGAACTTCTGTCATGATGGGAAGCTTTTGAAAAAAACCTGAAGGTTTTTGTAGTGTCACTTACTATGAAGTTGGTTTCATCCGAATTGTATTTGAAATGTGCAATTTTTTTCATTTATCAGTTGTGTTGTTTGATCATTTTCTATTAGGCACTCACAGTGTTTTGTTCAGCCTTTGCTTTAATTATTTTCTGTCACCTGTGGTTGGCCTGGCTTGTGTGGCTCCTAACTCTCAGCCAGCAAGAAGAGAAGCCTCACTGATTGGCTTGCCCTGATGTAAAAACTACACTAAATCCGTTGTTGTACGTAAAACCCCAAATATACCTCGCGATACTTCAAATGCAACACTAGAGGTTGCTTCGGTGTGTTAAATATGGGAGCGTATTGACGCTGCCAACCATGACTCGGAGGTGAGGTTTTGATCTGCTGCTGTGGATGTAAACAACTCATTAGGATGAGAGCAGGATTCCTGCTGAGTGACAGGGACAGCCAAAGTGCCGTGGATAGCTGGTAACATGGTAACTCTCTCAATATCACTATCTCTCTTGGTTGCTTTCATGCACTCATCAGTCACCAGAGACTTGCTTTAGAGATGGTGGTATAATAATTGTGTCTTACTAATAATATCCTCTCTCCCCCTGTACCTGCTGATTGAGTCTGAACCTGCTTTCAACCCCCCTTGTTGCTCTACCTCTTATGTTTGACTCATCCTCTCTATCACACCTTCTTACCTCTACCATTTTCTCCTGTGCTGGGCTGTCTCCTCTCACACTTCCTTGCTCTCTTAATCAATAGCCCCCCAGCTCTTCTCCGCATTCTTCATTTCCCCTTGCTATCTGTGTCTCACTACCCCTTTGAAGAGGATGTCAGACAGTCTTTCTTTATACGGAGCTGTTTTTTGGGTTGTTTTTTTGACTCCATCACCCGTGTAACGTGACCTTTCCACATTTTTTTCCCCGCTCTCCACCAACGGCCACTCCCAATTATCCACCATCTCCTCCTGAGCTTAACAAAAAACATTATTTATATTCTCTAGTCTCCAGGGATCAGTATACGACTACTGTTTGGATTTTTAAAAACTTGTGGGTAGTCGTCACCTTGTTGTTTGTGCGGTGTTAGCGTTACTCTGGTGTCAGCTGGTTTATGTCGAGCTGATGGAGGCTTTTGGAGAAATGATAAAGAACTTTGAACTCATCCTGCCAGAAATGATTATTATGAGAAGAAGCACTTGAGCAAATGACTTTTAAAGTCAGAAACATGCTCCTTTTTTATGTTTTATTCCTGCAGTTGTCACAGTTTGGCCCAGTAAATGCACAATTTTGAGTTACATGATGCTTCGGCTGAGGATCCAACTTAGTAGTCCATTTTTATTTTCACTGTGATCAATAATTAGTGCTCTCATCCAGCGGAAAGAGTTGCCATTAGTGGTATATTGATCGGAAGTGATAGTTCATGCATGCCAATGAGTCCTCTGATCCATAAAACAAGAGCCTTAAAAATCCGAGTTTTACAGCGATGGTGTCAATACTGATATCTGGGCTGCCTGAGAAGAACATAGTGTAGGACTCAAAACTGGTGTACCTTTTTCTTTGGTTTTCCAGTGTCTGCCTCTCGGGGTCTCGCGATCAAAATAATATCAGGAGACCTCGTTTTGATGATCGTCGTGGAATCATAGGAATTGTTGTCTGAGGAGAAATTCAGCAGCAGGACGTGCAGCAAATGGAAATGAGTTGTCCGTTAATGACCAATACACACAATGAAATGCAAAAACAAAAAGACTAATAAGTTCTCCTACCAAATAGTTCCTCCCTCACTATGAGATTTCATGGGGGTTGAGGTTTCCTATGCGCTTTATGGTAGGCACGTAGGTTCATGCACCATTTACTCCACAGGAGAGTATGTAGGTGAGTCAAGTCTGTGTACAGTGTACATGTTATTGCCTCTTCTGGTGCTCATGAAGTTCCATCACAGTTAAGTGAAGCCTCCGTGGTCATTTCACAATAGCAGTTGGGTAAAGACGGGGGAATAAAAATGAAAATCTTGGTTTAGGGAGTTGTCTGTCCTAGCTACGTCCAGCCAGTCTGTTGAGCAGGGATTAGTGTCTCTTTGTCCCCCCCCCCAACTTGCAGGACCATGTCTGTGACGGACCTCAGAGGCACCAGAGTCCCATCAGATCAACCACCGCAATTAACTTGTTTAAACAAACTGAGAGCAAACGTCAGGCGGAAAGGTTTCCGTCCCCTTCAAAAAGCCATTAAAAGGAAACAGGGAGGGGGGACTGAGTGACAGAAGAAAGGTGGTGTGCAGTTTTATCAATGGCCTGGAACCTGAGTCTTTTTGTATATGCGTGTGTGTGTGTGTGTGTTTATGTGGTTAGGGAGAGAAGATTATGGAGCTCTGTGTATACGGTGCAGGTCTGTTAAGAATGAGGCGCATTCTGAGGAATCCCAGACATGGGCAACTTAACCTCTGACCCCTGTGTACTGCGCTCAATCAGAGATTGCAAACACAGATTTGAGGGAGGAAAGATACAGAGGATACAAGGAGGAGCGCGCGCACACACACACACACACGCACACACACACACCCTAAAAATACAGACGGGAAAGTCCTGGACCACAGCTCCATTGTTAACTCCATTTAACTCGGTGATTCACAGTCACTCAGACCCAATGCATGTGTTTACTTCTCTGTGCTGTGCAACAGTGATATAATTGTGACTGTCACATACCAAGCTGTTTCCAGGGCAGCCACTGGTTTTGCAATGTAGCGGTTAGCCCCGTAGTACGTGATTGAAGCAGCCCGCACTAATGAGCTCTGCTTTCCCCCACTGCAACAAACTGTAGCAAAACAAACACGGTTCATTATAGATTTGTGCACAGCGTATGATGCATGTTACCTTTCCTCCCTCTTCGTTCTTAGTGTGTTTGTGTGTGTGCTTGTGGTGCTAGCTTTGTAATTAGAAGAAGGGCTATTACCCAGTAAAGATGTGTTTGCCCCACAGACCAGTGCAACGCTCACCTTGAGGATTTCGCAGTGCTGAGGGTTAATAATAGAAATGTTCAGGTTGAGTAGAAGCAGCCCTCCACAGGGCTTTCATTTAGTAATAAAAAGACCCCGTTAGAGTGTAGTGGACACACACACACACACACACACACACAAACAGATACACACACTGGCACATGGAGAGACATCCTTTGACATCTATTTGTAAAAGCAACTCTAGAAATATATATATATATATATATATAAAAAAACTCTGCTTACAAATGATAGGATACATACATAAATATCCTATTGCATCACAGCAAGTCCTCATGGAGAAATGCACGGCCACAGAGCAGAGACAAAGCCATGTTAGAGTTGCACAGATGCCTCAGCGTGATGTATTGTCTTCATTTCCCCCCCATGAGCCGTCTCCGGCTCAACATCAGCCATAAGACAGACAGAGGAAATGAATGCAGGGGAATTCATCTCCCATGCTGGCATTGTTTCTGCCTGGCGAGCTCTGAATTAACACATTTATTAAAGTGCTAGGTTGAGACCTCCACTTATTACAGGGTAGGACTGCCGAGCACGGATTGTGCGTCGTGCTTTTGTAAAAGCACAAATTGAAATGGAAGCGCTAGATTAGTGAATTAAAAGGCTGGGAAATTAAATCAAGGTGCTCATCACTCATATCATTCACGTATTTATGCGAAGGGCGTGACGGAACTTTCAAACTTTACAGGAAAAAGTGTGCAAGATTTGTTTGCGTGCAATAATCCTGACATACACATTATGTTTATTTACTTTACCTTTCCCATTTAGTGATTCAGAGAGCAGCGTTTTTTAATACATGTCTTTGCAAAGTCGAACAAGAAGTCACTTGAAGTTGCACTAAGTATAAGTTGAAGGGTCTAAAAAGCTCTTACCTTCCATCATTGTATGGTTTTTGTTTAAAGCTACATTATGACTCATGCGATCCTGCAGTTTTTGAGTCAGGCCCCAGGATAAATCGATCCTGTTCATGAGGTCATCTCTTGGCAGAAGATGTGCTAGTGTGAGTGCTAATAGTGCTATCTGTTGTATACAGACAACTTAGTAAAACAGTAGTAGTGAACATGGCTGAATGAATGCACACAGGTTTAAACCCTCAGGCAACACTGGCCAATCCCAGTCACTCTATCACACAGGCAACTAATTAAAACCTCCCCATGACAGAGCATTAAGTAAAGGGCAACAGTCACCCTTATAAACATCCATCCAGTCACAAGATTGGAGAACCCCCTCAGACGCTCTGAGTCTCAGAGGACAGAGCGGGAAATACTCCTGATAAAGGATTTTTATCACTTCATACACACAGAATGCATATTTTGCTCCCAGTTGAATACCTCCACTGATTATTGATCAGACTCAGATGTGCAGACTGTGGAGTTGATGGGTCTACTGTTAATAAACCCATACTTGATGTCGTTCTCATTTCCTGTGCCGTTTCCTGCTCCCCCTCTACCGCCACTGTCTTGGGGCTGGAGGGTAACGCAGCACTTTGGATGCAATGCCTTTGCAGCACTGTTTAACTCTGCCCTCCAGCCCTTTCTCTCTCCTCCACCGTGGACTGATGTCTCAGGGGCACCTCATCTCCTGTCTCTCCCACTCTTTCATCCACCCTGCCCTCCACCTCTACCCCTACGGCTGCAACAGTCAGCCGGGCTAATGGAGCCACTTACTGCCCCTTTAAATCTTAACGGTGCTGGTTAACCCTTTATTGATGTTCCGAGACCCCTCAGCTGCCTACAGGCTGGACAGACTGTAAATCTACTACCTGGGCTTGATCAGCTGCTCGCAGGGAAGCTTTGACTGAACACAGGCTCGGTCATTAGACAAAAAAAGGAAAAAAAGAAAAGCGCCTAACTATAACCATTTGTCAGAAACTGAACAGTGATGTGTTTCTTCTCTGCAAGCCCTTTGTTCTGGTTTAAGGCTGCTGCCTTCTGATGTCTGCCACCACTTGAGAAGGAGGCATATTTAACATTTTGAGGTTTGCCAATTTACACAATGACATGAAAGTTAAAACAAGGAGAAGTACTTGACTCCACTGGTTGCACTTATGTCTGCGTCTAATTTGCTCGTCGCTCGGGGCTTCTTTTTATTTTTATTTTTCATAAACACGCTTTCCATGTTGGCACTGATGCGTTACAGCAGAGTTCGGCGCTCGCTGTTTTCGGCATCAAATAGATCGGCCATCAGTGGTGATGGGAAATCTGATCACAAAGCTAAGGGACACATGTATAGACACATTCACTGGGATCTTGTGAGAGAGAATTCAATGGGGACAAAAATGAGCAAAGTGAGGGGGGGAAAAGTGTGTAAGAGCAGCAGTTGTGAGTGAACAGTGACAGGCATCTAGATCATATGTCTCGGATCATTTCCCTTTCCATATTGGAGTTTATGGTTTGTGGATTCAACTGCAGTAAAGAACTTGTTCTTTTCTGAGGCAGATGTTCGCTTTTGATAGATTTCTTTTTTTGCTAGAGCATCCAACAGATGTGGACGTGGGGTTCCTGACTGTTTGCTGTCCACACGCCGAGACAGTTAACCCCACGTTAAGTGAATGGGTATGAAAGATGAGCGATAGAAAAATGAATGAAAACATAGATGCAAGTGCATGTGAACGGGTGAATGGCAGAACTGTAGCGAGAAGCAGCTTTGAGCGTTCGTCAAGACTAGAAAAGCGCTATATAAACGCAAACCATTTACCATTTAAAACCATCAACGGATTCCCCCGAGGCATCTGGAGCTTTATATAGTATGGAGTGCTTGTCCAAATATCTAATAACCCATTTTTGGTCTTAAAGCTACATCCCACCCTCCTCCTACTCATATCTCTTTCCCCCCCTGAGGCCTTGGATCAGAGAAAATGTGATTACCCACAGGAAAATCCGCTGGGTCACATGCAGCTGAACCACCTCTGTTGGTATTCATGCATGCTGCAAGTACATCTACACGACAGGTGGCCTCAACTGTGGCCCAATAAACCCTGCAAGACTACTTGTCTTTCCTTTTTCTCCCACTTTGAATCCCGCCGCCTCCACTCCAAAGGCCAGCCGTATCCTTTTACCCCAGGCAAGGTTGGTCTGATGGTCTGGGACATGTTAGCCAGCTGCCAAATGAAAGGGGATAAATCACACAAATGAAAACAAATAGAGCCAGGTCTGCTCGACTCTAATTAAAGCCGGTCCCTCTTCTCTGTAAACTCTGTTGTGTTCGACATACTTGATGGTGCTCCCGGAAACATGTGTTCCTCCTGAATTCCTCCACCCCTGGAACAGCCATGTGTGCTCGTGCAGGGGGGGGTAGGGGCGGCACATGTTCTCTTCATGTTCTGTAGAAATACCCTTCCCAATATGCCACCACCATCCTGCATTTGTACCATTCTAATAGTTATTTCGCCTGTGCTTTTTATTATGCTTCAGTTGATGTAGTTATTATACTTGTGCTAATTTGTTTCTCTCTCTCTCTTTTTCTCTCCTCCACTGTGACACATTTTCCTGCGCCTGGTGATTCCGCTGCATTTAGGTAAGCATCTTCTAAAATATTCATTTCTTCCACGTTATTATTCGTCTCTATAGTCTGAGTCATCTGGGGCGATTCACAAATTTCACAAGTCTGAATATTAAAATGCGTGCACCAGAAGCCGTTACTTTGGTGACTGAGCTTACATAAGTGCAAAGCCGGACTAATGAGCGCCGGCTGGCTGCTAACTTAATGGGCTGTAGGATTTTGGTCCACATGAACCTGGCTCGGCATGGGCTGTGTGTCACTCTGAATCACTCATGCGCTCTCATTTATATTTCAATGTCTGCGTCAGGGTCATTTTCATGTGGAATACAGTGTGTACATTCAGGGGGATGGAACGATGGTGTGAGCGCTCCATTTGAGGGAGTAAAACAAGATTTTCTTTGGATTTCCTTGTCAAAGACAAATGAATCTATATAAATGCAGCGAGATGAGATTGATCTAGTAGTTTTAGAAACTACTTTAATTATGAACAATTGGCTGTTGTCAAATGAGATCAGCTCCGCACGTCTCTCCGTCTTTCTCAGTATAGCGGTGTTTAGAGCTTGTGTCGCATGGCAAGATGCTCACGCTGGAATGGGTCTGTTTTATGTCAAGACGGACAGACGGAGGCAACATTGTGCTAAAATAGTGATAGTATGTCCACAAGTAGTACATTTTATTTCTCAGAAAGCTGTTTGACAGGATAAATGATTCATGGCCCCATCCGCCCCCTGCGCTGCGGCTGTATACTCATAAACGCGCCCTCAGTCAGGTGCGATAGTATTGCTTGACGAAGTCTGTTTTTCAGAAATAAGCCATAAATCACGACATGTTAATGCACGACAGCTTTACGTTCCTCAGAAACCCACCGCACAGAGTTGGACGTCCTTACCTTGTGGCACACTTCAATGCAAAAAAAAAATCCAAATGCCACACACTCCATAATCCTCATCATCTCAGGGCTCAGAGGTTCCTCTCTCAGTTTAATGTAAAGCCCCGAGAGTCACTGACATACAGTGGGAGGCAGAAGTGTCCTCCAGCTACAGTGATTTCTGTGTCTGCGCTGCTGCTGCTGCTGCTGCTGCTGCTCAGGGAAAACAGGAAGACTCACTGACCCATGGACCAGTTCAATTAGCATTCGCCTCTGACACCTGCTCTCACTAGCAGCACACAACTCCGGTGTGAGCGTGCATGTGTCTCTGTGTGTGTGTGTGTGTGTGTGTGTGTGTGTGTGTGTGTGTTGAGTTGGTATTACTGCACATCTCCATTAAATATTAAAACACAAGACTGGGAGTGCACTGGCTGAGACCTCCTGTTCCCCACGCTCATCAAAAATAAAAGGACAGCAACTGTAAAGTATTTGAAAGATGGAAAAAGAAGAGCAGAGAGAGAGAGAGGGAGAGAGAGAGAGGATTTCACAGCAGCAGGAAAGCAGCAGGGGAAATCCAGGCACAATACAAACCAAACAAGTTAATTATTAAAGTGTTTTAAATACAACAAAAACTTTGGGAGAAATTATGAAATTAAGGTGTTTTTTTTTGTCTCGCTGCAGGTCACAATATACGTTTTTGTCATAACACCTGCTGCCAGGGTCAGTTTCAACTTTAGCTGCTGCGAAGAAGAGATAGATGGAGTTTAGTGAAACAGGGTTAAAGGTCAGAAAGTGGAGCCACCCAGCTCGTAATGGTTTTAACCTCTGACCTCCAGCCATGTCCCAAGTCCTCTTCTAATGCGTAATGACTGACAGATCGACACAGCTTCACATTCTTACGCCCGTGTCTGCGGCAGACGCGAGGGCGACTCAGGATTCATGCACATTTAAAGAGATAACAATCACGAATGAATGAATAAATGAATGGTGTTTGTCTCTGTGCCTTTTCTCCCAGCCGCGTGATTTAAACGCATTGTCACATTACGGAGGAATATTTTCCGGAAGCCCTATAATGCAGCGTGGCATTTGGCTCTTCCAACAGTCTCCTCTCTCTCTCTCTCTCTCTCTGTCTCCCTCTCTCTCTCAGATGGAACAGGGGACTTAAAATGAGACTAATTGTATCTATTTGTTTGTTAATGTTCCTCTTGTTTGGTGTTGTTGGGAACAGATGTGCCTGATGAGCTTTGTGAAGTGGCGGAAATATGCGCTGGGAAGAGCGTAATCAGTCGCCTAATTATAAGTTTCGGAGTGCATCATCTGCATGTGCTGAGGAGGGGAAATAAAGTTGTTGTTTTTTCCCCGTTTGCTGTACACGCTGCATGATACTGCTCTTTCATACTTCTACTCATATTTGAAAAGAAAAGGAACAAAACTGACTGTGTGCCGCCCCCCCCGGGGTCAGCAGTGGAAGCCGACATTAAGAGTATCTGATAAGTCTGCTAAAGGACATCCGGCCTTTAGTCACAGCAGCCTGTAAAACCTGACAGGGGAGGAATGGGGGGAGAGGTGTGTCGTGAGATGTGGAGCTCAAATGAGGATGGATCTGTTGTTGAGGGATGGCGGGCAGTGACATATTCCCTGACCTCTTATCTGATCCTGTGTGGTGATGCATGAAGACTTCTCTGAAGGCCATGACCTCAGAACCTGGTGATAGATACCTCAGGCTCCATGAAAATGCTCTGTGTACTTCCTACTAATGTCTCACCACGAGCTTAGTTATTTCATTTGAAAAATGAATGCTTGGTAAACATTCTATTGTACGCGCAGAATGGAATCTGGAAAGGATTTTTGTAAATGGATTTCCTACATAGCCCCTCAGTTTATCTTCATGAGACTTCTCTTTTGTGCCTCTTTCTCAAATGAATGTGCATATGGATACATGTGCAGGGTCAGAGTGGCGCACATGTTGGCAGCACAGCACTGATAGAACCACATTAAAGTGTGTGATCTCCATGAAAAATAAATCAGGCTGCAAATTATCCAAATTAACACAACTAACATTATTAGTCAAATACACAATTACTCCTGAGGCTTAACGTTGTTTTTTTTTTTGTTGCTCATCTCATTACTAAGGTTTGCGTTTTGTAAGATGAATATTTAGTGATTTGCTTTTTAAGTTGCTCACTTCAAGCGGTGGTAGAAAAACAATTAATGTGGATTAGTTTTGCACTGACTTTCCAGGGAATCCTCTCTCGATCTCCACCAACTGCCCTCTCTTTACAGCTTATATGTTTTCAGGAATACTTTCTCATCACCTCATACAGGCTCTCAGAAAAAGAGTCCCTGAACATTAATAAGAATGCTGTTTCACACTTGTGTGCCTTTAACCGCAGGTGTGTGCATTCGCTGTCTGTCAATAAATTGCAAGCTACAGTAACCAGACTGGGACCCTTTTTGTTCTGCCTACTTCTGCAGGATTACGGGGCAAAAATTTCTATTTTACCTTTCATTCTAAAAGTAATTTCCTGCTGCATAATTTCTCTTTTCATTTCCTCCACTCTGTCTCGCAGTGAATACGTAAGAATGCACGCTTTTCCTTTGGTTTCTTCCTCGAGTAACGGATGCTTGCATTGCATTTAAGGTGGAATAATAAAAAGGTGAAGGGTACTCATGACTATAAATCATATGCTACTCTTTTGGCACTCACAGCTTTGTGACACCTCAATCCCACAGGCATTTTTTTCCTCCACATGTTCGTCTTCCTTTCCTCATTAGAGCAACCCTAACTGAACTATCAGCGAAGACCAAATCCAGATTCTACTAATGCTAGACAAATCTCCTCAGGCTTTTCTGGAAAGGCCAACACATCTAAATTGCATTTTTACTGCACAACACGTCAGAGATCAACACACATCACATGCTCTGAAGGCAGCGAGGACCCTCTGTGTTATGTGATGGAGAGTTTGACACGTGTGTGTGTGTGTGTGTGTTATGCATTCTTCTCTTTTTGTGTATGCATTATGTGTGTGTATCTGCAGCCCTGCAGCTGCGTGAACATTTTGTTTTGTTTGCATATCTGCATAGTGTGTGATATGATCAAGTGCAATGTGTAGGAGATCATGGCGGCAGACAGTGGCTAATGTACGGTCCTATAAACGGTAATGGAGCCTTTGGGTGTATAGGGCTGATGTGACACTTGTAGGGCCCCTCTCATGGTATATTGCCTTTAATATGGCACTGTTGACACGCGGCACACTGCATGATAGGCAAGAATGTTTAGAGGAACAGCGGGAAAATGACATGACTGTATTAAAAAGACATTAGGAAAATATGACCCAGGCGCTAAGAGAGGCTCAGCGCTGTGCTGCGGTCCCCTCGCAGTACACGGGAAGATCATTTTGCCATTTTAATAGTTTTAGATTATTCCAGTGTGAAGTAGATGGGATGTGATACGACGCTGATTGTGTGTCACTTTTTCATCCAGAACCGTGTCATTAATCCGAGCGTACGTCTTTTTACTCCTGCTATTACCAACTCAACGGAATGGACTCGATACAATGAGTGTCCCGGTGGGAGGTCTGTGCTTTTTATGTGTTTCATGGACGACGCTGAGCTTTTCATAGTGCCAGTTGTTGTAGCGAAAAAAAGAAAGAAAAGAAAAAGTTATGATAATGTTTCGGGGAGGCAGGGACATTGCAGCTTGCGATGGCCAGAAATACCATTAATCATTCTGTCGAGAAGGGATGGAGGCAGGGCTGGAGATGGGGGATTATACTTTAGAGGGGTGCGTATGTAGGGGGCAGTGACAGTTTGGCAAGGTGATGTGAGCCGAACTACTAGCCTGTGGAGAAGTTCCCCCTCTCTTGCCCTCATAGCTCCCCCTCAGTAGCTCCAACTCTCTGTTCCTCTGTCACCTTCCCCTCTCTCACCAGTCATGTTTTCATCCCCATCACCGTGTTCGCTCCCTGGTGTGAATCTCCGAGGTCTGGCTGTCACCGAGTTTTAGGTTGCACATGTCATGAGGAAATAGGATACATTGAATTTTTTGAAAGTGGAATTGTGTGACACGTGGGCTCAGTATATAGGTTACACAAAGGGCTGGGCAATGGTTCAATAACTATATACTGTATATCATGATGTCATCTTCTTCTATGTCAATATAACAAAGGTCGGATATATATTATCAACATAATATTAATGCTCTAAAATGGAACACTTTGCCTTGGATTAGCGAAACATTTCCCTGTTTTGATAAATGTTTGTTGTGTTCTGTCCTTAATTAAGTTAAAACCACAATTAACTTTGTCTTAAACCTTCACTGAGGAGCACAATTCAATATTTAATCATCTGACATTAATTGTGATAATTAGAGGGAGAAGCCGAAAGGGGAAAAAGATGATATTGATTGATCTAAGACTTTATTATTGTGATAATGGTTTGCTGTAGCAGCACAGTATTTACACAGATAAACATATTTGCCTACATTAACACCTAAGCCTTAAAAATGTCCCTATGGACTTTTTTGCTTATTTTAACCATAAAAGGGCCAGAAAATGTCCTGTGAGTAAATGTTTTGGCCCATTTTTCCAGAATAACTTTCAATATCTGGCAGTTATTTACAGTTACTGCGTGTAACATGAAGAAAACCAAGAATTTTTATTTAGAAAAAACCATGTAGTTGTATAGAACATATTTAAAATAAGATTTGTTTGAGTCTTTGAGTGTGTACAGGCGTTTTTCCAACTCCCCCCTCTCTGGTGACAAAGACGCGGATTCTCCGGCTTCCTGCAACAGCGCGAGTGAAATTACCGTAATAACCACACGTTGGCTTTGACGTGCGACTTCTCAGCTTCTGAAGGTGGCAATAAAATTAAAATTGAGTGTCATTATATTTTGTAACTTAAACAATATAAAAACACCCATTGATGTCTGTACAAAATATTATAGCAGCATGTATGAGCCCTAATAATAAAAATCAACTGTAGCAAGGGGATCAAAGTGGAGGCTGTGATCTAACAGAGCCATGTTGTCAATGAGACTTAAAATAATAACGGTTATATTATATCTGAAGTGCTTGAGGCAAAATGTGAGTTTGACACTGATTTTGGATCACATCCAGAATGTTACACTGTCTGACTGTCTGTCTGTCTGTCTGTCTGTCTGTCTGTCTGTCTGTGTGTTCATCTATGTATGTGAGTGTGCTCCGCAGGCATCGCTTTAAACTTCATAGCAAAAAAAAACATGTTGTTTTTTTTGTAGTCCATCTTTGCTTTTTGGTGATTACTGACTAATTAGATCCGACAGTAAATGTCACCGTCGCGGCTCCTCACCTTCATTGCTGTTGAGTGAAAACCTTTCATGTTTTAATTCGGCTGGAGGATTACACGCTCTTTAAACGGGATGAAGACGATGTCCTCACCTTTTTTGATTTTCGCGAAAACCATTTTCGGAAGCAGTTAAACTGGAGAATGTGGTCATCAAAGTGAAGCTTGTGTCTTACGCGACGGCTCGTCGTGTAATTACTTGTCGCTTTGACGGATGGAAAGAATTCAAATGTTGTTTTCTGAAGGGAAGTCTTTCCTCCGTAAACCCCTGTGTGATCTGTGGTCTGCTGATATGAACTGTGAACAGCGGTGGTCATTCCTTTAACCCAACTGCAGGGATAATGGGTTTTTTAGGGAAAAACATCCTTTGGTAGATTTTCAAACGTTCTTAAAGGTTCATCACCGTGTGTGTGTGTGTGTGTGTGTGTGTGTGTTTGCTCTTTGATCTGTCAGCTTGATTACCCTGTGAAGTTTCTTCCTGTGTATTGTGAGGCTGCATTAGCGTGTGAGCCGCTGAATGCATGCTCCTGGGTTGGCATGCGTGTGAGTTTGTGTGCATATTATTTCATGACTGAAGGCCATATCTGCATGTGGAACGGTGACATCAAGGGCTGGACATAGACTCGGAAACCCCTCCAGGGAGTTGCAGCAGCTTGGCGGCGGACATGATGCCTAAATTTGTTGTTTTTGTCATGTCTAATTTAACCGTTGAGTGTTATTGATTTATGTAATGCGGTAGAAAAAGTATTTCTCTTTTGTTTTCATTCTTTATTAATTTTCTTCATCCTCAATTGTCTGTCCTCAAGCTTTGACTTTTTCTTGTTCTGGTTTACCGCTGAGGCGGTTGTGTCAGTTGTGTTTTAAACACCTGCTTTGAAAAACCAAGATCAGTCATGTGGAAAAGCCCAACAGAAGCCTTCGGGGGGGCTGCGGATCAGAAGGAAAGTCAAATATTTGGATATGGAGTGGTGGGGAGGTGCGGAGAAGAAAGACGAGGATTTCTGCCGCGCTGTCAGAATGCATCTCAGGGTTTTTGGCCAATGAGGTGACAGAGATACATACACATCAAAGATGCCCGTTACAGTATCCCACTGTTAGGCCAAACAGTTTCACATTGTTGTTGTAATGGAAAATATCAGTTTAAAACATCAGAAATCAATTCTGTTTGTGTTTTCCTGCTGTTGGAATGTCTTATTCCTGTGGGTTATACAGAAACGAGGCCGTTACAACAGTCTTTTGCACAGAAAATATAAAAACCAAACAGCAACACAGTCACTCGCTCCCTATTCCATGTTCATACTGGTATTCAATTTCATATTATTGACAGTAATACCAGTATTTTCCAGATACTCAAGCATTTCCAAGATTAGATTTGAACTGATACTGTTCTGTTTTGTGCCGGAGCATTTTTTTTATTATTATTTCACTTACATACTGTAGGGTTAAGGGTATTCTTCTGAATTTGAGTCAAGCGATGAGACAGATAAAGTGAAGAGGAGTGCTTTCGAATATCCACCTAAGGGCTCGCTACCTTTATTCTTCTTTTTTGTTGTAGAGGAATGACATGATTATCGTCGATGTGTGGCAGCACTTTTATTGGCTGGTGGGGGGTGAGAAACCTTGTTAGTTTGGTTGACTTGGCAGCGACAATGAAGCAGTGATGATTGATTGTCCGGGTGAAGAGAGCGTTCGAGTTTTCAGGTGCTCGTGAGCTTCATTTGGTGACTCAGAAGAAAAGCTGATTTTATAAGGAGCTACGGCGGTTTATTGATGTCTTGAGCTCAGTTTAGGGAAGGATGTAAATAAATGGCTTTTTACCAATGAAATTACATTAGGCAGAATCTGAGGACTAATCCCTGGAACTGTTTTGGAGTGTACTGGCAGCTGAATGGGTTGCATCGGGATTTACACAATCACTTAATCTTACAAATTCACTTTATCCCTTTATCTTTGTAGACATTCCTGAACTTGACAATACTGGGACGTTGCCAAACGAGCACTTTGGTTATCTTTCAGGAAAAAGCTGCACGGATATACTGGGAAAAGGACATTAGGACAGCTTGAAAATGGGTGGACAGTATATTTTAGCTTTCATTATCATATGTTAAACGCCGGGAAGTAGACGTTACGAAAGAGAATGATGTGCATTGCTATTCCAGGAGGAAGCTTCGTGCAGCTGCTTGTATCTGTGATGAGATTTAGTGTGAAACCAGGATAATTGGACTTTCTTTATGTCTGTTTCCTACTGTCATCTCTCTACTCTAGTATTTTAGATATCTGCCACTGGGGAGTGTCAAAAAGAGATATATGCTGCATAGATGAGCGGAGGCCGTTTCCACTTTTTCAGACTGTGGAGCTATTTATCTGCATTTCCATGTGGGTGATGGGGAATGTGGCTGGGCTCGGCTCCGGCTGAGCTCTGTCCTTGGAAGTGGGTGAGCAGCAGCGGACAGGCTGCGAGTCAGACAGATGCCCTCAGCTTACCACAGATCATTAATGCATGAGGAAGATGGAGATGGGCAGTATCTTGTTCCACTGGAGAAAAGGTCACCGCCAGTGGAGACTGCAGAGGAAAGACATCAGGAGAAGAGGGTGGAGGGAGATGCAAAGGATACGCGGGATAAAGTGATGGAGTGCCGGAAAACGGACCGTGAAGAAATGTTGTGTGTTTTGCAAGATATGTTTGCAGTTTGCACACTGGTGTGTGTCTGTACGTGCACGCGTATTTTGTCATTTCACGTGACTATAGCAGCATAGTGAATTGTGAGCTGCACTTGCAGTAGTGGAACAACCAATTGATGAACTTATTCTGAACGTGAAACTGTATTGAAGCTGTATACTTGGACCATTTCTAAAGTTAATAGTATATTCGCGGTCTCATCTATATAATGTGAAACGAAGCATGATCAATAACAGCAGACGCCTCCTCCATTCAGTTCTTCAGCCTCACATTTACAGTACACATTTCTCTTGTGCTGTTGTGTGTCTTGTTTATCCGTATCCCCGTGCTAGTTTGAACAAGTCTTTCCATTGCTATACACTAAATTAGAGTAAATCCCGGTGAAGCATGCACAAAGGCAATTCCCCTGGGGGGGGGGAAACTTGCCGCCTGTACTTGAATATACACTGAAATAACAAAACAACTGAGGAGGCAAAGAGTTGCATTTTCTCCCAGATGATAAGTGAGTGCACACATGTTAAATGCCACATGATAATTCAAGGTTTCACTTCAGTATTGCACTTCAGTCCCAACTTAGCCCAGCGTCTTTCATTTGACCTTCCCCGTCTGTGAATGTACAGTCTGTGCAAGCTGAGATACAGTAGCTGGCTGAATGTCACTCGAGTAGTTTTTGTCGAACCTGACGGTCGATGTTATGTAACCGTTGTCGGCGGCCGCGGAGCACCCCCGCACATAGTAGATTGACTTTGACGTGCAGATTTGGTGAAGTGTCCCTTTAGTTTTGGAACATTGCAGTCCCTGCCAACAGATTTCTTCAGCTTTCCTCGACGTCTATTCTCCTCCATCTTGTGCTCTCCGGGAGAGTGACAGTGATGAATAATATCGTGATTGCAAACAGTTCCACACAATACACACAATATCCGTGATTACATTTTCTCCAATTTTTTCCCCCATCTGGTTTAATTTTGCGGCGCCGAGGCTTTTTTAAGCCGGCGGTACGAATCTGTCTTTGTAATTGTGGACAGTGAGGACGAGCTGCTGAATTGGGTTCACGCATGGCTGTGCAAATGGCTGTTGTGGCTGGAGTTTGGCATGTTGTGGCTGCGCGTGCTTGTCCCTCGTCAGTCAGCCTCTGCACGTCCACCGGGGGGAGCGCAGTTTGCTGTCTGTTGTAAGACGGCAGAGGTAGCGGTTGTGAGAGTGCAGAGGGACAGGAAGGTGGGGGCCACTTGCTCCTCTTTGCCCCTACATTATATGTGGTTGACCTATTTCAGCGGTGAGCGGCAGACGAGGAGAGAGGAAAAACTGGGAGGGATGCGGGGCCAAATCACAGGCTGACAGAAGTCTCCCGGTGAGTGGAGCTGGTTTTGTGATTCCCTAATGCAGTCTCGCACTATCACACACACAAATACACACTCGCACTCTGTCTGTCCTCCATCCCACCAATCTATCTATTCCTCTCAACACATCCATTAAAAGCGCTGAGGTCTGTGTGTGCATAGATAAAGAATGTGAGCTGGTTTGTACGACAGCATACACCGCTAGGCCAAAAAAAGGTCACACAATTGACTGTTACGTTGAGCCACTTTTAGCTTTGATTACGCCCCGGTATTCTTTCAATAAGCTTATGCAATGTCACGGCATTTTGCAGGAAATGAGTTGCCAAAGGTCCTTGTAGTTATGAGGGAGTTGGACCACTGTGTTAGGTCTTCAGAAGAACATCTCAAACATTCTCAGTGAGGTTGAGGCGTGGACTCACCGTGGTGGCCAATCCATGTGTCAAACATGACGTCTCATTCTCCCTGAGCCGTTCCTTCACAGTTTGAGCGTGATTAATCCTGGCATTGTCATCTTGGAATATGCCCGGAAACCTAGTCATGCAGTATATTTAGGTACGGCTCAGCTCAACTCCTTTTTTGGACAATAAAACCCAGAGCTGACCACTGAAGAAATCCCAGAGCACTGCCTCTGCACGCTTGTTTGGTGGACCTAGAGTATGTGACCTCTTTTTTTGGTCGGGCAGTGTATTTTCGTACATGTTCTCTTATGATATAATACATTGGCACCATATTTTCTTCATTGTTATTGTATTGTAAACGGGACACAGTGGTGTGTGATGTTGGGTTATGATCTAAATTCACATCCTAGTAAATCGTCTAGATTTATAAAGCACTTTTCCAGTCGTCTTAATGACCACTCTTCCATTCACACTCACACTGATACACTTCTCCTGTATATGCTGTACTGCTTTATCTGTCATCCAGGCCTCTCGCGCTCTGAGGACACAGACATTAACAGATTCAGTTTCTTGCCTTAGGACAAGACTGGAAGAGCTTAGGGACAAGCATACACCTCACATACTCTAGGCCCTGACCAAACCAGTGTTGGACCTGCTCCTGAGCCATAGTCTTCACAATTATGACATGGTTAGGGATGCATGGGACCACATGTGAAAAACTGCTACATCTTTTCCATATTTGGGTGGCAAGACAAGCCTCCTAAACGCAAACATTTCTGTTTCCATCTTGGTTTCAGTTTTCTCTGTTGCGCTCCTTTGTATGCTGTTGTTTGGTGGCCAGTATGAACCTGTAGCTGAAGGAAAATGAGCAGCAGAATTTGATTGTAAGTGCCCACTCAAGATATATTGACTCTGGTCGCAGCTGTGAACTGCCATCCATCTCAGTGGCATACACTGTAGCAGACAGATAGTTCCGGATACATCGGCCGCACTGATATGAGTCTGAAGCGGGTCATAGTGATGATATCTGTGTTTATATTGTGTAGATGGGCCTTTATATGTCCACTTTCATCAGTTGTTTAGTACGCCATAAAAACACAGTGCAATTACTGCACATTGAGCAGGACTGCTCTGCTCCGTTGTCATGCTCGCTCTGAGCCGAAGGCAAAGACAATGCAGCAGTATCAGCGAGCGGTGGCTATTTGGGTTTGCGAGGATGCGGCTGCTGAATAATGAAGCCGTGTACAGTGCTGCGTAAGAGCCACTGTGAATGATATCTTATCCAACGCGCGATAGCAGCTATGTTGTAATTTCTCCACAGGCTGATATTACGACAGAAAGGAAGTGAATGGAATAGGCTGAAACAACCGCTTTCTTGCTCCCGTTAAAGCAAGTATATCCAGCGCGATGTATTGATTTGCTGCGGTTGTCTCGTTCCGACTGTGACCTTTGGTAACCAATATGTTGCAAGTCCCCGTAAATCCTTACTGGAAAAAAAAAAACAACAAAACAAACAAAAAACAAACTTTCACATGAGCCCAGACAGTGAGCGTCCTCAGCGTCTACACAGTAATTAAACATGCTGCAGTGTCTGTTGAATTGTGCCGTGTAAGAAAGTTTAACCTAAGTAATTCACAGCGTAGAGGCAGAGTGGGATGAATGTTTATGACGGTTAATGTGAGGTGAATAGCAATTATTCTCAGAAATGTGGAGCTGCATTAATGAATGCTTTAATTTGCAGGGGGGGGGAATAAAATATTGTCCACAGCTCAGCCCGATGCATGTGTGCAAATATGATGACTCCTGCTCTCCACTGAGATGAAGGCTGGCAGCATGAATGCCTAATAATGTGTTCAGCAGATTGCATTAAAAGCAATGTAATTCATTTTATAGGGAACATTAAGGTTCAAGGTTTTTTTTTTGTCTAGATCACATTTAGAGCACAACAGATATGCAGCGATGGTGAGTGAACAGTGAAAGCAGCATTTTTGCTCAGCTGGTCAGTGTGGTTTGAACAGTGAGACTTGTCACAGACACACAAACTAGTTTCATCTGTGTTTTTGCCACAACTTTCTCACTGGAAATCATCCAGTTTTTTTTCCGGTGCACCATCCAGTGCTCTCTTTATTAGGGAGTGAAGAATTAGCATGTCGTACAACAGAGAGCTTGTGTAACAGTATTAAGATTTTAACAGCATTACAGCCGGTCTGACACTCGTGCGCTGCTGGGCACAAAGCAGCATAATAAATGACTGTAAAAGTGGATAGAAATGTGTGTTAGGGGTGGATTTTTTTCTGTCTGCGCGTGTGTGTGCGTGTGTGTGTGTGTGTGTGTGTGTTTGTGTCATAACTTGAGACACATATCGAGTCATGTCGAAACATTGAGGCTACGGTGTTATTTTCATTATCAGCACCATAGCGGTGTGTTTCTGTCGCTCTGTGTGTGTGTGTGTGTGTGTGTGTGTGTGTCCTTTATAATATCACCTCCTGCTCTCCCTCTCCTGATCCTGGGGCTAAGATTTATGGTTCTGCATTACATCTGCCTTGTCACATTAATTCAGCCATCGCACACAGACACATGCACACACATGCAAACACAAACACACCACAGCCTGTATTCGGGCATAAACCTATGTGTGGTGTAATAAAAGCATACAGTAAATCCCGATCGTCTCAGATCTCACACGTAGGTTTCATGTTTGCGTCGGACATTTGAAGAGAAAGTGGAAACTTTATGAAGCACCGTGTTCTTTTGGTTTCTCACCTTGTTATTTGATTGATGAGATGGTAAGAATGAGATTCAGGAGGTTTAGGAAAAGTGTGTGTGTGTGTGTGTGTGTGTCAAGGGAATAAGCAGGCAGCCAAATCCACTGACAGACATGGAGAATAGACAGCGCTCTGGAGACTGTCTCACACATTCTGACACACTTCCAGTTTGTAGTGTCCTTCTGATAAAGTTGCTGCCAGGGAATCTGCGTGAGGAGAGTTGGACATCCGAGTGCTCAGGGATGTATATGTGCAAGGTGTGCATGTGTGAATTGTGTGCACATGTGTGGGTGGTGGTTCATCCGCTTCCTGCATAATGTCACCCTCTTATTGAGAACGCTCTATGGATGACTGGATAACTGTCATTTGCGCTCGTGGTGGTTGTTGTTGTTGTCATCATTATCCATCATTATCCATCCATGCCTTCACATGTCTCTTCTGACATTAGATGTGAAAAACAAAATTGGTCATTTAAACATACGCAGCTCTTCCACCTCTGTTTTTTTTTCTTACTGTAATAATCACCACAAGATGGAAAACAAAGAAATACAGAAAAAAAATCCTCCTGCTGTGAATGAGAAATGACACGATGAGAGAGCTGGAGTGAGCCAAGTTGTGGGTGTGCAGCTGAACCAGTGAAGAAGTGATAATATTATGTAAAGCTGAGGGGACCTGCAGATTTATGTAATAAGAATACTCGGTAGCTTCAACCCAGTATAACACTTCATTGCGGTATTCATATTGTTGGATACCTCGTCATTACGTAATAGTGAGTATAAAAACCCATTTAAACATATATGTGTATAATCATTATTCAGTTACACCTGTCAAATGTAAATGCCTGCATTAAATCTTTAGCGTTAAAGTAAATGTACAGACCGTGATAGTGAGTGTACCTGTTATTTTGTGCCATTAAAGCAGCTTCTCAGCAGCACTGCTGTAGAGTAAATGTCTTAGTCAGTCGAATCACCTCTTTAAAGGGGGTAGGTTCATACTTTTCAAGTCTGTCTATTAAGGGCTTACAGCGCAGGGACACACTCGTTTTTATGCTGCAAATGTCCACGTACAGAGGCAAAGTGCATAAAGATGTTAAAGTGCCCGTATAATGCTTTTCAGGTTTTTTCCCCCCATTTCCTTTAGTGTCCTGTATTACTCACGGTGCATGTGAAGGGTCTGCTCGGTTACACAGTCCAAAGGCAAAAGAGAGTCCTTCTTCAGTTCACTAGTGTTGTGAAGCCCTTGGGTAAGGGATTTGACCCTGCTGACCAAGCGGCTGACAATCAAAAGAGTGAGGCGTCTAAACAATCGGTGGCAGCGTGGATGTTAAAGGTGTACTTCACCGATTTGCATTTAGCTTTGTATGACTAGAATAGGGGTCGTATTTTTTTTTAAATAGGGCTTCCCAACCTCAGTTTCCCCTGAGTCGAGAAATATTTTCACTTTTTTTTGTTACGTGCCACCAGTGACACTTGGTCCGAGCCTTGGTCCGAGGCTTGAAACAGCAACGCTAATTCCGCACTTTTTAGACCCACTTGTAGGGGGTTGAGGATTTTTCGGAGGGCTGTGGTGCCGGAAGTGACGTACTAAGGGCCGTAGTAACCAAGGACTTAGCTAAATAATATAGCCGTCGACGCCTACGAAATATAGCCTTTACTTTTTTACTTGTTATATGGCCTTACCAGGTCATCTTGGCCCTAACCCTAACCTCTCTTCTTCTCCATGCCTAACCCTAAACCCCTGCTCTTTCCCCCAGAAACTGAGTTGTTTCTTGTATGTGATATACTTAGAAGCCGCCTCTTCTTCCACTTTTCTGAGATTTCTCTCAAAATCCTCTATTGTAGTGAAAACCATGGGACTCCTAGCTTGGGGAATAGTTGCCGGCGCAGGCTTTTTATTGGCAGCCGGTACGCCTGTACGTCACTTCCGGCACCACAGCCCGTGTAGGGGGCCGGGACCTCATTCCCAGAATGTAAACAGTGTCCGCCATCTTTGCTAACAGTTACGCTAACAGGACCAAGTGTCACTGGTGGGCACGTAACAAAGAAAAGAAGATATTTCTCAACTCAGGGGAAACTGAGGTTGGGAAGCACAGTTTTTCAAAAATACTGCCTCTACTAGTAATACTAGTAATACAAAGCTTTCGCACATTGTGAACCAATGCTTTAACCACTGAGATAAACTTCCGAGTGACATACATACAGCTTGTACTGTACCGTGTATCTCTGCGAGCATCTATAAGTAAGGCTGATCAGCAGTTTGCCAGCTTTCACTTGGCAACACTTGTGTCTTCCGAGGGCTGCAATTTGGCTCGGGAAATGAATTAGTCATCATTAATTTTCTTTGATGTTTAGCCCTCCGCGAGGTCGCAACAGCTTGCAGTGGTGGTGAATGACATGAGGGCTTCTCCTGCTGCCTCTTTGAATCCATTTCTTTTGTCTGTCAGTTTTAACTCGGTGCACTCCGCACTGTAACAGAATACCATTTTTCAGCACAGCTTTCATGCTAGACACAGGTGTGCTGGTAAATCATTTTGAGCTTTTGTTTCACTTTATAGTGCTTCCTCCTTGAATATCATTTTGTAAATGAATAAGACTGTAATTATATACCAGGCACTTCTTCTTTTTTTTTTAACATGCATAATTCATTTTGTAGAGACAATTTGCCCGCTATATGGCTATACGCTTTACTGTGATTATAGGTTTTTAGCGAGATGATCTTGTGCGCCTATTCTCATCATTCTATTTGCATAGTTTGTTTTGTCTTCTCATCCTTTGGCCTTTCACCAGAGGCAGAATGGGGCTACCTGCTGATCTGGGCCAATTAGCCAAAGTAGAGGCATCGAATCAAGCTACTGGGCACAGTGAGGGGTCAGACTGTGAGACATGTCTCCAATGACAAGAACTGCTCCACTCCGTGACCCGACGGGTGGTACGGCATGGGGCGATGGCCTTGTCTGGCTGTGGGCACCCAGGGGTGTGACATGTGACAAGTGAACGGACAGGGCTGTTTGTGCTAAAAGCACTGGTCATTATGACAGCAAGTGAAGTCAAGCGAGAGGCTTCTGTGTGCAATCGCCGCCTTAAAAGTGTATTAAAGTGTTTGTGCATCGATGGATGTGTATGTTGAGCAAGGCAGTGGGTGGGCAGAGAAGCACAGGAGCGTGACACACATTCATATTGACACCTGTCATTGAGGCTATGAAGCATAAAGACAGCCAACCTTAAACCTGCATCAACTTAATTGGGGTTTGCTGTCCGTGTTTGAGACCCTGTTGCACCCGCTTTGGAAGGTGTTTATCAGACCCCCCGCACTCTCTCTTTACACCACAGCAGACTACACTAAGGGAGTGATGTCTGCAACACCCCACACTGTAAATTAGTCCCGGGTGGTGACATGCTGCTTGCTGGGTAATTTGGACAATGGGGCGTTTGACAGCTCACCCATCACCGCTACAGCACCCCAGGGAGCCACTACTCCTCCTGAGCTTTTCTCCCTCTCTCCTCGCGCTCCTCTCTCTTGGTGCTGATGGAGTGACTCTCTTAAGTAGCAGCATCATTCTCCAATCAACCACCAAAATGGATTTTCATCCCGAAGGGAGCCAAATGGGGAAGGGGTGGTGAAGCAAAGAGAGGGGACGGGAGTATAGAGTATGTTGGGATGCCATAACTGCCAGAGATGAAGCAGAAAAAGATTTTTAAAAAAGCAGTAGAAAATTGTTCGGTATGGGAAAGCCAGAAGTGAATCGATTAAAGATTTCCCTTGATGGTACATTAAAAAGCTTTCAGTTGATATGTATTGTAACTAAAGTTACACACACACACACACACACAAAGTATTTATGAATATACATGAATGCAAAAAGATTCCAGAAGAATATAAAACTGCTTAATGCTATAAATAACAGTGACCTTTGCTTTTATGAAAGGTTTATTTGTTTTTACAGAGACATACTGTATAAAGTATATTGACCTTTCCTCTCTTCTTCTGTGTGACAGTTCCCATGGAGTTTTCTTTGTTATAATACAATACATGATCTGTTGTTATTAATTATTGTCTCATGTCCAGTTGAATAGATTTCAACCAAGATCACTGTTCCCGTTATCTCTTACTTTAATTATGTCACTCACTGATAAAAGAGGGCGGATGATCACCTATTTTTTAACATTACAATATAACCTCCACTCAGTGTCCTGGATGTCACTTCAAAATTGGAGTGCAATTCATACAGAATCTGTGGTAGTTTTTCTTTTCTTTTTAATTCATTTCTAATACTGGAAGAAAATGAAGCACAACAACCTTGAGAGATGTGGTGACAAAGACAATTGACAGTTTAAAAGTCAATTTAAACTTCTGCTTTATAGGAGTGAGTGATGTAGGAGTCAGAATCTGGTAAGACATTCAAATGATAAGCCCCTAATCATTCTGATTGTTTGACCTTGCCTTTGCTGGCACAGTAACGTGGCTGCACAGACAGTGGCCAAGGCCTAGCATGACCACCAGCTGCCTGCTGCCAGAGTGAAACCAGGCCGAGTGAAGGTCGGGGATAAGGATCATGTAAATGCCCCCAGTAAGAATGACAGGAGGAGAGAAACGGATCTGTGCTCTGAAATTGATAACATAAAGTACTGAGTGCTTTTCACTAAGTATGTTCTCTTTCTATTGGATTCTCCTCTTTTCTGTCCACTCCATACACTAATGAGGAGATACTGCAGGTGAGAGGGTGAAAGGGTAAGATGTGGTTCTTTATAACGTGTGAATGGCCATTTAGAAAGAGTTTAAATGCTTATCTGTAGACCCACTCCTTCGTTTCTACATTTGCTTTCTTTTTTATTTTTTTTATTTTGCTGCCTGTTTGCACTTTACTGCAGTGGGCTAAATCAATTTGTGCTGATAAATTTTTCTAATTACATCACATTCTCTGGCAAAGATAAGACTCGTGAATTAGACTTTCCTATAATGCCCTGATTATTCATTTAGTTTATTTGATGGCTTCGGGGTGCACATGCTCGCTCCAGATCGTTGGGATTCTCGCCTGTAATGGAATGACTATGAGGTGTGAGCTGATTGGTAGGTTAATGTTGGAGCCACCGGACTTTTTAACTTCAGGGAGTGTATGCTTGTTTTTTTTCTTGATTTCTCCTCACCTACTGAGTCGTGTGATGGCAGAATTCCCCCCGGAGATGAAATATGAGTGTGCTTAGCGCGCTCCAGCAGAGAAGCTCAGCTAGTTCAGGGCAAAGGAGGGGTCACTGGCTCCTAACTGTAATCAATAAATGCCTGCTGCAGCCAAGTGTTAGATAGGACCCTGCAGACAAAGTGTGTAGCCACAGTAGTGTAAAGAGCACTTGGCTGGAAAGAGACATTATTGGGGAAGAAAGCCTGTGCTCATTTTTGTTCCTTTCTTGTGGAGCTTCTGAAGGATTGTGCTTTTAGAACAACGGCCATACATATTGATTTAAGCCACTGGGATGTATGGGTCTTTACTTAATCCGATACTAACAAGTATTGAATGGAGGGAGTCGTTCCCATTGATTTATGTTCACTCAATATAATGGGTAGGTGTGCTCAAAGCCCATTTATTGCTATAGGTCTGATTGACAGTCTATTTATCCTGCTTCAATTGACATGACAGCTGAGTGTTTTATTTTATTACTATTATTATTATTATTCCGCTTGACCACTCGGCTGCACCCCCCCCACCACCCCATCCCACCCACCATGACCAGCTTTTAGCGAACCACTTCCAAGGGTTTGTCTTTATGTGAAGCAGGATTGTATGAGAACACAGGGAGGAGGGGGGGGGGGACAACATGACAGAGAGAAGTAAAAGAGAGGAGGGCGAAGAGCACAAATAAGGATGAAACTGGGAATGAAGAGGGAGAAGATTTATGCCAGGGTTCATGCTTGACTCTCCCCTGATGGAATGGAAACATTGGCCCCATTGATACAGTGCTTCTCCCCGGGACAATAAATTTGCTTTGGTACAGCTAGAATGGAGGGAGCTTATCTTGCGCATGAGTGTCAGTGGCTAGCATTCAAATGGTGTTATCGTAGACACTCACAATATATGGGAGGAGAGTTACAGTCAGAGCCGACAGGAAGACGGGGGGGATGGATCCACTATAGAGGTGAACGTACAGTATATATACATTATGATGCATTTATCAATCATGTCCATGATTTTTCTATTATCTTCGACTTCCCCTTTTGGCACAATGATGAAATAATAACTGTTTTTGTCATGTGAGCACTTGTCATAATGATTCGCCTGAAGTTGTTCCCCTCTTGCTGTTTGGCATTGTTTGAGCAGTTTTTAAACTTCTGTAGGTGACCAGTTCTTGTCTTGTCTTGACCCTGGCCTCAATCGTCTGATTGGATCTGTCAGTCCTGTATTGAAAGTGGTGATGGATAAATTGTGCTCATGAAAGGTTTCCAAGTAAAAAAAAAAATATATATATATAAAATTCCTTTTTGTACGTTGACATTGATTCTCTGCAGACGCCTGTACTGACCTTCATGGTCTGACGCCGATGCCAATGTCAGTACAACACACTGTGTCTGTAGTGTTTTGATGGTGTTGGCATATGGAACCTTGTAGAGATGGCTTGCTTTGCAACACGGAAAATACAAATATGGACGTATTGGAAAGACCTTTTACCCCGTAATCGTCAGGGTCGATGGGTTCACACTGGCCAAGTGCATCATCCTCATCTTGAATCACATGTTTGCCTTCTGCTTCTGCTCCTGCTCTTCGTGGCATATGTAGGAACGTTTACAGATATGTTTTTGTGGTCTGTGTGTTCAATTTTTAAAAAGGATTTTGAGGAATATCAAGTCAGGCTTATGGTTAGAAACACAAAGTCAGTGTGTAACGTGCACACAGTATTCATAATATGGTCTCTGAAGGAATCTGTCTCGATGTTTGTGCTGCATGTTTGGTGGTCAGTTATCATTGTTCTCAGCACAGCGGACCTCATTAATGTGACTAACGGAATAAAGGTTCAGTATTCTGCTTCAGTGTTCTCGTACGGCATTGTCTGACTTCTGCTGCATTCTTAATACATGCAGCAGGAGCTTATTTCCTATAGGAGCTATTGATGTAATGTAGTCATTATGCCCCTGTTGTGTTTTAAGAGTCAGAGCGGTGATGGTTACCCAGGCGACGTGAAAGGCAAAATACTGTCAATACAGATTTGTAGAAGAAATGAGGAGTGCAGGAAAGTCAAACTGTGGATAATTGAACAGATTTTTGTTTTGATTTAATTCCACCCTTACATAGTTGGTGTGTACGTCTGCATACTGTATGTGTGTATATATTATATTTATGCAACACAGACACTGTTTTTGAGTGTGGTTAGAAATGAATATTGCTCCACTCACACAGTGGGGCTGAGTACCAAACCATATCATACACTAATTTCTGTTGCTTCTTCAAATTGCATTTTCAGACAATTTGTCTGCTACCTGAAATCTCATTCATTATTTTTTGTATTATTATTATTATTGTTATTATTATGAGGTCAGTGCAGCTCATTTATCTTTAAATACGCTTTGTGGTTGGAATGTGGAACCGATTCAAAATTTGCCCCGTAATATTCAATCCGAGTCTTAAAATATGCACTAATAAGAGTTACAGTGTGAATTAGCAAAACCTACCCCCCCACACACCATTATGGAGCAAAATACCATTTGAATAAAAGTGCTGCAAGGACATGTTTCATTACATTTTAAACACTGAGGCAGTCGAGAAATGTTCTGATTAAAGTCAAGCCGCAGAATTACAGACGCTCGTAGAAATCCACATTGATTATCAAACAGTTTTCCATCACGCACGTTACATTGCTGTATGTATGGTTTGTTAGGTTTGTTTTGTGTCATGTGTAAACATGGCCATCACTGAACCTCTCATCTACTCTTTTCTTCATGTTTTCATCGTTGCATGTGGATGAGGCGGGGAACACAAAAAAGTAATGTTTCTCTCAGGAATCTGTTCACCAGGGAGGCAGGGAGGGAGGTGTGGAGGATCTGGGTGGTGGCAGCATGATTGGTAAAAGTCGGGGGCTTTCATTTTGTCATGTGGCTTGTTTTTTATTTCATTTCTGGGCTGATATTTCACCGGAGGGCTACTTCCATTCACTTGAATGTATTATTCCATGCACCGAGGAAGTTGATGAATTCGAATATCATGTGAGCGAGCTTTTGTGTGCCTCTGCACGCATTAATGCTTGTGCGGGTGTATGTGCGAGAACGCGTGAGCCGCGCGCCTCTCTGTGTGTAATGGCAGCCAC
Organism: Solea solea; assembly: GCF_958295425.1. Lineage (NCBI taxonomy): Eukaryota > Metazoa > Chordata > Actinopteri > Pleuronectiformes > Soleidae > Solea > Solea solea. The sequence goes on from NC_081152.1 coordinate 12,429,056, forward strand.
GCTTTCATGGCTGTTTCAGATCTCTGCGTCTCTCAGTTCGTCAGAGCGAGGGAGCCAGGAGGGAGAGGGAGAGGGAGATGGAGAGATAATGGGAAAGGAGGGTGAAAGAAGGCTAACACAAGCTTTAATGAGTTTCCTTGGCTCTCTTTGCCTGTTTCTGGGTCAGGGTCCCCTGGCTGAGGATGTGGGTGGAGGACTATGGAGCAGAAACGAAAAGAGTAAGCCAAGGTCTGCTGAAATAGACTTCTAAATTAAAGAGTCATCACCTACATAAAGATATAAAGGATGAAAAGCTTGACACTGTTTCAACGTTTTTTTTTTCTTGTTTAGACAGCAAGAGATAAAAGTGTATCAGCTAATGATGTTGTTCCAGCTCTTCGTTGCACCCACACAAGCTTAAGCTGTGTAAAGGCTGTTCTCTTAAAAGTCAGAGGTCACTCGAGGCTCAACTGCCTCTTCTCAATTAGCTGCAGATTAGGAGCAAGAGGAACTGGTTCAAACTTTTTCTCTCCCACACACACACACACACAGAAAAACACCTCCTGCCACCGTGGAGAGCGAGTGTCCTTGGTCACTCTCTGATTGGCTCCCTCTGCCCTTTCATTTCCTAGCAATCAGCTTCAATCTGTGGCAGGTATGAAGGAAGAGATAACATTAGAGGGACATCATGGGGAGGTATCTGCTCAGCCGAGACATTATTTAGTGCTCTCAAAGCATCCAGGTGGCAACCTCTGTCAGACAGCAGGGCTCCTGCATGTCCACACAGGACAGGCGAGGTGGGCGGATAGAAGGACATAGAAGAATTACTGATGGGACTGATAAACTCTGTCATTATCTGAACAGTCTACCTTCCTGTGTCTGTTCTCCTGTGCCGCGTTGCTCTCCCTGTCTGCCTGACTCCCTTTCGATGTCTCAATCTGTCTGTCCATCTGAGCAACTTTTCTGAGTCTCTCTCTTTTCTCCCTCAACCTTCTGTTTCCCCCACTGTATCTCTGTCTCTATTACTCTGCCGTCTTTCATTCACACTTGTGAATAATTAATGTCTCCCGGTTCGATGGTAAGAATAGAACAGTTGTGGAGGTGACAAATGGGGTGGCGAACAGGCCTCCTTCTCCTCTCTCTTCAAAGAGCGAGAAAGTTAGCCGCGGCGCGCCCGTGTCCATGTATGCCCCGTGTCTTTGTGCGTCTGTGTGTTTGCGATGTTTGTTCGGGCCATTATGAGCACTTGTCAGTGTTTGTGTACGAGTGAGTGAGTGAGTGAGTGAGTGAGCCAGCGAGCGCATGCACTCCATGCAGTCTTGTGTGTGTGTGTGTGTGTGTGTGTGTGATTTAAGACATGGAGATGAAAGGGAGCTATAATTACAGGGAAGCGTATCTGTCTACTGCAGAAGTATCCGAGGAATGGCACAAACTGGGCCAAAAGCCTGAGGTCATTAGATCTGCTGCATGTGTGTGTATGCGAGCATGAGTCTGTAAGCTGGTGGGAGAGTGTGTGTGTGTGTGTGTGTGAGAGAGAACGCAACAATTAAAGTTATGAGACAGTGTGAGCGAGAGAGAGAGAGAGAGATCAGCTTATAACTTCAGTTCCTCAGACTCAACCTCTGAACTCTGCTTCTCATTATTGGCTCTGCCTCTCCCGTTTCTCAGCAGTAGCTGGTTGTGGTTAGACCAAGCAAGGCCCAGATCCATGCAGCCTCATTTGCCTGAGAGACGTCCAGAGTTTCCTGCTTTCCAAAATACACTTGTGTAAACATTCCACAATATCAAATGATAGGGATTTCACTGTGTTCTGTTGCAAATGGATAATCCCATGCAAAGGCTGTGGTTATAATACACTGTCCCACTGTCTCACGTCCGCTCTCCTTTCCATCCCGACCCCGTCTTTTCTCTCTGTCCTTCTTTGTGGCGTTGTCTGCCTCTCCTCACTCCCTTTCTCTTTCCTTTCATCTCCTAATCTGTCCCTCCCTCCTTCAATCTTTAATCCATCTCTCTCTCTCTCTCTCTCTCGACAGTTGAGGATGACTTCATCGGTCTCGGTGAACTGCCGGAAACCTTCCCATCAGACCCCCCGGAGCCCCTGCCTGTGTTTTTGATGGAACCAGAGGAGGCCTACATTGTCAAGAACAAGCCGGTCAACTTGTACTGCAAAGCCACGCCCGCCACCCAGATCTACTTCAAGTGCAACAGCGAGTGGGTTCACCAGAAGGAGCACACCGTGGAGGAGCGGGTTGATGAGAACTCTGGTCAGTACACAAACCCTCTACAGTATTAAAAAAAAAAACTTTTTCTGTGGGTTTATCGTGGTAAAGGTTCACTGTCAGTGCCAAACGCTTTAGTATACTGTGTAGGCCCATTGTTTGTTTCCCCACAAACATCGCTCCTTTGTCGTGGTTCTGTTCAGGAATGTCAAAGCGAAGTTAGTTATGGTTAACAAAAGATCATGACTTTACATTTTGTGAAGTAGCATGAGACCATATGAGCGGTGAGCACATGTGTGTGTAATTGAACTTGTTTGCTTTCATAGCCTTAGAATAAGCCTTCTTTGCTATCTGCTATACAGATGCCCCGATCATGTGCTGCCACAAATGGTAAAACTTGACAGAGTGTGCGCTTAACGGGAAAGAACGGACAATATCCTTGTCTGATTTGAGGAAGACTCAGTTTTCTGCAACTTCACCTTTGGAAGCCACTGGTTTCATAGCAAGGTTCCAAATGGTCACCAGATTGTGTTTACTTTGCAAGCAGTAATATCGCCCGTCATAGGGTTAATAAAAAAAACAAAACCACATACATTAATATGAGAATGATACAGAAAAAGTGTGCATGGTTTGTCAATTTTACAGTCCAGTACATGAGTTTGATCAACTACCAGCAGGATTTGCAGACTTGGATTAATGAAGATCTCAGCGAAGGATATCTGTTCTTCATGGCTCAACAGAATCAATACGTCTGTGTGCTGCATGTGCATTTATGTGTTTAGGTACATGTTTCTGAGCATACAGCGGAAGTGAAAAGTAGCTCCAGCACGGGTTGTTTTTCGACTGAATTCAGCCCCTGAAGGCAACGGACCCATTACACACAACAGTCCAACACTGATTGGCTGCATTCAGCTGCCATATTGGAAATTGAGTCCTTTTTGTCGCCCACAGGTACCAATCACATCACATTTACCCTTTTCATCGCATTGTTTGGCTGCACAAGTCTGCATGGTCACACACAGCTGCACTGGCAGCTTCTCCCTCGCCTCAGCGTGATTGCCTCGGCACATAAGTACACACTTACATACGTTGCGAGAACTGGCGAGCGTTTTCTTCCTATTTGAATCTGAGGTGTTGTAGAAAAATACCTCTTGAATGCTGTATGAAAAACAGTTACCAGTGCATTCAGAGATCATACATCTCTCATTTCACACCGCGTTGCATCCTAATGCTTAAATCATTGTTCAATATATTTCCCCTTATAATTTTTTCACTTGCGGTTTCGTAATGACAAAGCAAGCGCAGAATTTTAAATTAAACATTGACATTTTGCAAAAATCCCCCCCGTGCCACTTTTGCTCGCGATTACAACCTCGAATCCTCGCTGCTTTGACAGGACAAGGTCTCTACACCTGGATTAAGAGATTTTCTGTCATCTCTGTGTATTCTCTCTCTGTCAGGTTAAGTGGGGACAGTCTGTGGACAGTCATTGTCAGATCTCTCCAGGGATGATGAATTGAGTTCGTGCCAGGGCTCTGTTTCGGGCCAGTCAAGGACATTCACTGAGTTTTCCCTATAGGCAAGGCAATTCTGCATTGTCTAGCTTATGTATGTCTAGCCAAGGGTCAGTGTAGATGAACCATCAGTATTCAAGAATATGCTCTGTTTCACATTCCGTCATGCCTCAAATGTCTCCCTGACCCCTGCCACTGAAACACCCCCCCCCCCACAGCATGACGCTGACACTGCCCCGCTTTACTACTGGGATGGTGTTAAGCAGTTGATAAAACATGACACTTAATATTGAGGTCAGACAGTTCAAATTTTTTGTTTGACTGGGCCAAATGGATCTTGTTTCTCACTGTCTGAGAGTCTTCAAATAGTCCTGGGTCCGGATATAGGCAGCTGTGGTGCAGGTGGGTTACGTAACATCTCGTAGATTTCCAAGAGAGAGGGCATCTGCGTTTAATTTGACATGTGCATGTTCTATTTGAGTTTTTACTTTTTGTTGAAAATCCTGTTTTGCTTTGTAATGAAGGGGTATTGCACAAAGTAAGTCATAACAGTCTGTGTAAAGGAATCCAGATAAGCTTTAGGGTTGCATCTTAAAGGAATACTTCAGCGATTTAGCTTTGTATTACTAGAATAAGGGTAGCATTTTTGAAAAATTTTGCTTCCCAACCTCAGTTTCCCCCGAGTCGAGAAATATCTAAATTCTTATTTTTGTTACGTGGCGACCAGTGACACTTGGTCCGAGCTTTGGTCCAAAGTTCCGCACTTTTTCGACCCACTCGTCTAGAACAGTGGGTCTACGGGGTCCCGTTGTAGGGGTAAACAGTGTCCGCCATCTTTGCTAACAGTTATGCTAACAGGACCAAGTGTCACTGGTGGGTACATAACAAAGAAAAGAATGAAGATATTTCTCAACTCAGGGGAAATCTCACAATGTTTAAAAAATACTACCCCTATTCTAGTAATACAAAGCCAAATGCAAATGAGAGAAGTATTCCTTTGTCATGTGTTGGCCTTGTGCTCTGCTATGTATGAAAGCATGAATATTATTTGTGCCTCTGATGCTGTTGTGCATTTTATGCTTGGTATTTGCGCACAGTTGACTTTGTAGTAACCAAGGCTTTTGCCCCTGTGGTACACAATTATGCAATGTTTTTTTTCCTGCTATAATTATCAACCCTGACCACATGCCAATCCCTTCATTACATCTTCTTAAATCACACAGTGAATGCTGAATAATGTCTTTTAAAATGAGTTATTTTTTTCCACCAGTGTACTTATATTCCCATAATTCTTTCACAATAACGCGACACCCTTATTATTGAGTGTAGATTGATGAGGGGGAAAAACATTTTTCCAATGATTCTACCATGAGGCTGCTGACTGACACAATGTAAAAATGTGAATACATTCTGAACGCTCCGTACAAAAAGAGTACTGAGGCCACCACATGTGTGATATTTTGGAAAAACAACTTGAATTCCAGGCTGAAATCCTCTCGTTTTTGACAAATCGATTTAAGTAGCAGTGGCTCTTAATCTCTGTGTCATGTGGGCTTCTGCAAAAAAAAAAGTATCAACATGAAAAACAACCCACACAACATACACACACCTTCTCCAACACTGCCAGATCCACGGGCTATTTACTGCACCGATATCACTCCATTTGTGCCCTTGCACCCAGCACACACACACACACACACACAAAAACACAGCATCAGAGCCCAGTGGAGGTGTGTAGCCTCTCTCTCAGCCTACTCCATTGCTCTCTGGTTTCCCCAGATTGACAGAAAAGGAACACCGACAGAAAGCGGCCAGCCTGGTCAATACCACTGATGGTGTACGCCAAAGAAATTTGATCTCTCCTTCTGCCCCCTTACCCTTTGTTTTCCCCTCTCTCTCTCATCCTCTCTCTTTCTCTCTCTGTGTCTCACTTTCATGCTGGTATGGACTCGTGAGCACTTTGAAAATAGATGAAATGAGAGCGCAATTTAATATCAATGAGAAAACCGATCTCTACAAAGACAGATCTAGACTTATAAATAAAGTGCACGTTTGTAGTAATGAATTGGTGGAACGGGCAGTTTTCAAAGTCTCATATCGGTTAATTGGGCGGCGTCGTACGTCGTAAATGTTCCCTTGTTTGCAGTAGAAATAAGAATAAATGCGTGTGTATTGCAGCAACTCTGCCAAAAGTTAAAATAAAGGATAAATTCGTGAAATTGGACTTGACAGACAATGTTCTTGACGGAAAGTAACATCTCAGCGCACCTGCATTTTGCAGTGGTCTTTCAAATGCCTCATGCTCGTATGTCTTTTAATCCATATGAATATGAAATGCAGTGGCACTTGACACACAAGCACTTACGACAAAAAGCATACCGTTTAGTCAATAAGAATGATTAAAGTGGTGTAATTGAATGTCATTGCAGGAGCAGGTGATTACTTTACAGAAATTGTATTTAATTGTATGTGATTAGCTTTTGAGCAGCAGCTAGAAATATCCCAAAATATAAAGCAACAAATAAAAGGAAAGGGAGAAAGTCATTTGATTTTCCTTTCAGAAACTTTTCTGTAGGATAGAGTGTTTTATTTAAAGTGCAAAGTCATCAGAAATATTAGACTTCATTATTAATAAATACATTTTAAAAAAAAAAGGCATCACTTGGGTCAGAGTGTGAAATAATTGGCCATTTGGGTTTCTGTTTTCTTCATTATTTTAATTTTTTGGTCTGCAAAACAGTTTTCCATTTTAATGACTGACCTAAAAAACATGGATCTAAACGAGAGAAAAGGGCACTGTTTACACAGCTGGGATTGTCATAAAGCCCATGTGTTTGTTGTTGCTTACGTGCAGATGGGCAGCTGTAGGGAAGGCAAGGTTACCACAAAACTGAGCCCTGATTTGCATTCAAAAAATGGGGTTACACATGAAAAGAAACCATAGACCCAGAGACCATGTGTAGTAAAATGCTTGTAACCAGGAGGCAAATAGAAGGAACACAGAGTTATGTCAGTGTTTACCCTCCTCCACTCTTTTGCTTTTGATTCATCCTGTCATCACCCAAACACTGAAGCATTTACCACCCAGCGTGGAGCACAGGTTATGTCTCCTGTGCGCTAAAATAGCATTGATCTAAGCAAATGAGCAGCAAATTAATTATGAGTAGGAACAGCTAGCGTAATATACACTAGAGACAGCTTGTCACCGTCTTTGAGATATGCGTTAGAAGATCAAACAGGAGTGTGCTCCATCTGTCCTAATAATCAGAGCACTTCTTCCCTCCCTTTTTCCAGCTCTCCTTCATTGACCGATGCCTCCTCTACTGCCGTGCTGGTCTGATCAATAATGTTAGCCAGTGCTAACACCAAGGCTAGGCAGCTCACTTTAATGACCGCATGAATAATGAATCTTCTCCAATGAGGTGCCCTACTTCAGCCAGCTATTAATGGGACATATTGTAGAATCATTTCTACCACTAATGGCCACACTGGCGGGTGTGAAGTGGCCCCTCGTCGCAGGCCCCGGCACGGTCAACACTCGCTTTGCTCCTCTTAATTGCAAATTGAGTAGATTTCCGTCTGTGTTTTGTTTCGCTGTTATCGCTGTTATACTAAGAGCTGCTAGCTGAGCAAACACATGAAGTCAGTGGATGAGATCAGCAGCAGCAGCAGCCTCAGTTCAGAGCCCCTCTCTTCTGCTCGAGTGATCCCTCTGATGTGTTTGATGTGCAACGCGTCATCCAGGTTTAGTAACACCTATGAAATCACAAATGACTACACATATAGCTGGCGTCATCGTCACTTTGGATCAGGGGTGTCAAAGTCAAATGACCTGGGGGCCACTGAGCGTCTAGAGGGGGCTAGTTGAGAGACAAAAAAATATGGGGGAAATAACTACTTTCCAGTAGCGGGTGGGCAGCATGAGCTTAAAATAACAACAGAGTATTCCACTATGATATCGCAACAAAGATATTTAAGTTGATATTTCACCAAATTTCAAAGTAAAAGTGCGTCATTTGATATGGAACGGTTTACACATGATGATAAAACATAATTATCATTCAAAATAAATCGATTATCATCAAAAATCTAAAATTAGGTATGGGACAACTGTTGTTAATACACCAAACAAGCTTATGTGCGATAATTACAATCAAATGTCTTATTATTATAATAGATATACTGTAGTAATATTGCAGCTACTATTGTATTCTATCCATATTCTATTACTTTGCTGGCAGCTGCACCTCAGCCACACATGCTGCGTTTAAAGCAAGGAGGCAAGGAGGTCATGTTTTCATAATAGCATGATGATGAAGTAGGGGGCCGCTCGTTTGACATCTCTGTGTAAGACTATCTGATGTCATAGAAGACCATCAGACACATCGTTAACCCCTGTACAAGCTTCACCAGAAACAACCTGGAGCATAAAAGCACAGATTTATTTTCCCTCTGTTTCTTTTTGCTGGATGTTCACCAAATATCACATCCATCCTCGACTTTTCGCTACCTGACTACAGTAAGTCTGAGGCAGCCTCTCAGACGACCGCAGACTCCCACCGTCCGACTCGCACACGCATGTAGACGCCAGCGTGCATGCAGAAGGAAAAAGGGCTCCACACGACAGACTGGTGTAAATTTTACATGAGCGCTAAACCCATGTGTGGGATGTCACTGTGCCTGCCTGGTGTGTTTGCCAGAACACGGAGGCCGTGTGAATGCAGTGAACCTGCAGTAAAAAGGCCATGTTTTAACTGCACATTTTTCATTCAGACACATAGTGTAAACCTACTCAGACTGTACCAAAGGTCCCAGAGCTTTTGTATAAATTGAGGTCATTCGGGGAAAAGCTCAAAATTGAATCACTATCAAGCAGAATGACACACAAACATATACTGACTTTTCACTGACTGATGTCAACCATGTGTGGATAGACATCAAAGGACCATGACGGCACTAGTTTTTTTGGTGAGATTGGCCAGTTAATCTCTGGTTGAGTAGATAGTGAATCACTATATAATGAATTCGATTACAGGCAGAGATAAGGTAGGTAGGAGTAATGATGAGTCATTTACCTGTGACACGATGATGTCGCATCACCAATTTGTAGCGTCTGTTGTTAAGCCTTTGGAGTGAAGCAAGAGGATCCTCATACTCTATCTGTTAATTATACCGTTTTCACATTAAGTGCAGTAACAGCAGTTTCTTCAATGTGGAGGATTCTACACGACTGTCGGCGCTGGAAGCAGCTGCGGCTAATAAACAGTAATAGGAAGCTTTTCTTCACTGAAGACGAGCACATAAAGACAACACAAATGTTAACTTAATGGCCAGCAATTATTATCTGTGGGGTGGGGGGGGGGGGATGAGGAGCTGAGGATACTGTACCTCACTCGCTAATTCAGTTTACCTACTTTTCGATAAGCTTCACGGAGAACTTAAAGTTTGGCCTTTTGACAAAACAGTCACATCATTAATTCCACCGCTGTCCCTTGTTTTAATTAGTATGCGCTCTGTGCACTACTTAATTTGTGCTTCAGCAAGAGACACGGGCCTCACCATTATTTGCAAATTAAGAGGCAGTGATGTGCACTGAGGAAATGCTGCTATGGATACCAGGAAAAAACTATAATACACAATATAAAACATTCTAATTAAGTTTAGACTATGAAATTTGGGGGGCAAAGAGGATATATCCGTAGTAAGATGTACACATTCCTGTTCACAAGTGAGACATGAGCGAACGGGTGGAAGCACATTCAGACAGTAGCCATCTTGTGGGAACTACTGTCAGAAATGGAAGAATTTGGTCAATATTACAGACAGGCTCTGTACATAACCACTGAGCGAAAGTAAACGGGGGGGAAAAAAAAAATGTGTGCATGACTCATTAAACACCGAATTGGATGTGTTACAACTGCAACTCTCTCCCAGTTTCTGTCATTCTGACAAGTAACAGCAAAAATGATTATGAATAAAAAGTGGAAACAAAGAGAAAAAAAAACAAGGACAAGAAAAAAAAAAGTTGGCATGCTGATAAATAGCAGCTTGTAAAGCCGATGACAGGGTTTTGAATTTGGTACACAAACAGCATGGTCTCAATGCTTTAGGGCTGGTGATGGTGGTGTAATGGAGTAGTGAACCTTTGACTAAACGCACAAAAGCCCTTTCACTAGCAAAATAGCCATCTTTTCAATACTTGAATACTTTTGCTGACCAGCTACATGAGTGTGACCGTTCCAGAAAAGTGACATCAGTGTTACCCTTTTTTCCCCTAGTGAGCTACATAGTCACCAACCTTCAGTAATAGAGAAGCACTTTGGGGATGAGGATATTCCATCTGGAACTATAGTGATGATCTATGTACAGTATTAGGGATGCACGATATATCGGCATTAATATTGGTATCGGCCGATGTTCGTCATTTTTTAACATATCGGCATCGGTGCAATGAGTAAAACTGCGCTGATTTTAACAACCGATGTTTATACCCGTCTAATTGCTGTTTGTGTATGTGTGTCGGGAAGGGGACAGCGTCAGTGATGCAAGCGCAGCACAAGGTGTGTGTGTGTGTGTGTGTGTGTGTGTGTGTGGAGGAGAGAGAATGTCAGCGGTGTGGGCGATTTTTCAGGGTGTCAATAGAAGATACGCGAAAAGCATTATGCAACACTTGCAAAGTCGAGGTAATGCGAGGAGGGTTCCGCGTCAAGTCATTCAATACCACAAATTTGATCATGTCATTTGAAAAACCGCCACCCAGAAGTACACAAACAACGGCAGGAAGCTAACGCTAGTAACATTAGGCAGCAGACAAAAAGAAAGCAGCGCAGCTGGGACTCGACCAAAGGAAGACAGTGGCCAGGGCAATAACGATCAAGGTAATGGAAATGATTGCTCTTGACGACCAGCCGAGGGTTCCGACGGTTGATAGCGCATATTGAACCCCGCAACAACCTGCCAAGTCGGCGCTACTTTTCCGATGTTTTGCAATTGAATAAATATCTGGTTGCCATGAATACTGGCAAGTTTGATAAAGTATTTTAACATGTTTTTTTTAATTATGGCAGCTCTTAGTAGAGCTTGTCAGGTATTGTTTCTCATATCTGTTGTGTAGTTTTATTTTGAAGGGAAGTGGCGCGGTTGTTGTTGCCGGGAGGAAGGGTTGTTGACTTTATTTACGTACCCAGTATAGACGCCCTTATCTCGGTTACAGTAACTTTGGCAGGGTATTATTTTTATTTATGTTCATGTTTGTAATTTATGATCCAAACTTTCTCACAGGAGTTTAGTGAGTTGAGGGAGTTAAACTGTACTTTAATTTAGTTACACACTTGCTACAAGTGGTAAAGGTTTCTAAAAACCTTTACTTGTAGTTGGTTACTTGCGTCTTATGTGACCTTGTTATTTGGAGGTAAAACATGTTTTGAAAATAAAGAAAGACATTCAAAAATTCAGCTTGCATGATTTTCATTCTGTACAAACTTTTATCATCTCAGAAACTTTTTTTTAAAAACATATATCGATATCGGTAAATATCGGTTATCGGCCATAGCAGCAATATTAATATCGGATATCGGTATCGGTGGAAATAGTCATATCGGTGCATCCCTATACAGTATATATGGAATTATTCGCTACTGATATTTCCCATTGTTTGCAATAGGAGTGGATACAATTGACGTTCATTCCGGGGTATAATATAATGACTCTGCAACTGCGAGTTTTCATTGGCTTCATCTCCGATCAGTAGTGATGAAAATATGACATCCGGATGAACATGCAAATTTGCTTCTCCTCCACTTTTGCAGCAGTCTAGATGCTGACGTTGTACCTTTTCCAGCACTATTCTTTTAGACCTGCGCTGGTAAAGCGCAAAAAAAAAAAAAATCCAAAAATCGTTCAGTCGCAGCCGAGTTTGTCATTGACACTGATCTTCATGCTGCTCTTTTCTGTCGGGTTAGGTTTTTCTGCTTCCGCTGCATTCACTTTCGCAGCGTTCATTAAGTCGATCGTTCGTCAATAGGAGATAGAAAACACAAAAGGTAAATGGATCCTTTACTGGCAGCGGGAAAAGAAGTCAATCACCTTTTTTCAGTTTAAGAAAAACTGCATATATCAAACTGAGGAATGTTTTGCCGTCCATACTGTTTACAATAGTTGTTTTGTTCATTTCATGATACCACCATTTTCCCCACAAATATCCCGTTATTCAAAAAAAGAAATGATGAAACAGAAATAAGAATCCTTCCTATCTTCAGTGAAGGCTCTCGCACCACACAATACATATTCATACTGTCTTAATTCATGTGCTCTCACACACACACACACAGTCATGCATAGATGTGCACACACACTGTCGCAGCATAATCCGCTCCAGAGGGGAGGCCGTGGGTAAAGGCATTTGTTTTGGGGGTGATTTGTTTGTTTGAGTCCTGGCACCCAGATGAGCGGTAATCAGAGGAGTTAGCAAACAGGATTGTGTTCGCCGCGATGCAGAGAATCCTCCCCCCGCCGGGTCCGAACCCAAACAGCTCGACGCTGGCTCTGGAAACGTGGCCAGGCTGACACACAAACACAGAAATACACACAATCAGTGTCAAAGAATGAAATGTGACTGTTGTTGGGAATGCTATTGATTTGTTTGTCATACGCTGTGTGAGGTTTGATTCTCCTCCTTTTAATGAAAACCTCTCGTTCTCTCTCCTTCCTCACAGGCTTGGTGGTGAGGGAGGCCAGCATAGAGATCACTCGGCAGCAGGTGGAGGAGCTGTTTGGGCCGGAGGACTTCTGGTGTCAGTGTGTGGCCTGGAGCTCGGCGGGGACCACCAAGAGCCGCAAAGCCTTCGTCCGCATCGCTTGTGAGTAACTCGCCCCGCTCGTCTTCCCTTGCCTTCATCCCATTATTCAGTCTTTATCGTCTCTCTCATCTGTGTAGGACCCCAAATAAAATCTCTTGGCTGCCACGGAAGTGTGTCCGCCAAAGTGACTTATGCGTGATGACAGATTTATAGATTCTGGAGATAGAAGCGAAGAAAAAGGTTGTTTTTTTACTCACTTGGGACAGAAATGTCCCTTTGAACTTGAGTCGGTGAAAAGCCTTTAAAATCTGAATGAGTTTCCTTGTGTACAATATAAACCTCTAGAAAGAGAGCAGAGGACTGGGAGAGCTGTGACAGTGTATACACAGCAGAGAGGATACGGCACAGTGTTTAAGCCAGCATTCCCTCTTTTTCTCGTAGGTGGTCCTCATTTGTTCTCTGCCTGCGTGTTTGTCCTCCTACTGGAAAACATTGCTTCCAAGTAATGAGAAACATTCTGTTGCCTCTAAAGTTTGGACTCATTTCTAACTGTTCCCCAAAGGAGCTGCCAATCAAACTCTGTATATTCACACCCCTGGAGGACACGGTGAGGAAAGCAGCGTTGCAAGACATCAAGGCAAAGCTTCTACAGCGCAGCGCACATTACTTGGCACACGTTGTATTCAAACTTCCACCTGAAGGGAGTTCTTTTATAGTATCATCTAGATCATCACAGTTTCAGCTCCTGTCAGAGTCATTTTAAAGCAGTTTGACTGACATCTCCAGCCCAGTTTTGCTGTTGTTTTTTTTACTTGAAGCAAACAGGGGAGAGGAAAAAACAACAACAACACCACCTACTTGCAGTCGGTATTGCAGTCTGCATCAAATGGACGAGGATTTTACTGAAGCCTAATATTTGGCTGCTGTCGACATAATTTAACCTCCACTGTGGAGTACAGCAGAGTACATATCCATGGTTTTCACCTAATCTACTGCATTAAGAGGCACTTAGCAATCATAATCGTGTTCCTCTGCGTTTCCGTCTCACCTAATTTCTCTTTTTTTTTTCTGCATTTCCTTTATGTTGCCGTTGTCTTTCAAACTCCAGTTGTTTTCTGATCAGTTTCTCTCTGCAGTCGGTGTATTTAATCTGTTTTTCTCGATGCCAGTAGCTCTATTCATGGCTGCTACTGTTATACATTCCTGGTGAATCCGAATCATGCCTCTCAGTCTCCCACAGAGCCCACTCCTGCTGCTCCACCTCCTATAATCATCCATGATGAGCAGCCTGCCAGCACTAACCTATTCCTCAAATCACAATGGACCCCTCTTCCCCCGCCCATTAGCTTCTGCTGAATGGATTAGCTCTTCTGCTGGGCTTTTTTCCTCCAAACAGGCTTCTTGTCAGAGCCAGAGTCCCGTTAGGTTAATGGAAACTGGGCTTGTTTTCCTCTCCTCTCCCATAATCTAAACATATAGTTTCAGTTTAATCAGATTGTGAGTCAGAGCCAGTGCTGGTGAGTTAAGAGGTTGTTGTGTTGAAGAGTTGGCTTTCAGGCTTACGGCAAAGGCTCCACTGGCTGAAGGTTCGGTCTCTGCGTGTGCAGCTTGTTGTTGGAGGAAGAGAGGATCAGTGAATTCCTCACGATTGTCCTCCCTTCTTCGCGACCTCCACAGAAACTGCTCTGGCCGCCGCCGCCTGCCAGAAAGTGGCAATAAAAGTACATGCACAGAGGGAAATTAACTGAATGAATCAAATCAACTGAAATGCCTTTCAAAAGATTGCTGGAGGGGTAATGTTTACTGAAAACACTGGGAATTCGTTTTCTCATTAGTTTTGGACCTTGTAGTTCTTACGAGTTCACAAGCACATATGGTAATCGGTAAAACATTAGCTTTATTCCGAGTGACTTTACCGATGATTAAAAACCCAGATTTTGGCGAGGGCTCATTTTCATCGCACTAGTGTTTAATTAGCAAGAGAAGAAGTAAGCCATTCCTGTGTGTACGGGCAGTGCGATATGCCTACTCAGGATAATGCGTGTCGTGTGTGTGTGTGTGTGTGTGTGTGTGTGTGTGTGTTTCTCGGGGGGGTGAACGCAGCGAAGACGCGTTGGTGTGCCGAGGAGGGATCGGTGCGACTCCCACAGGAATGTCACCTCAGCTGGTCCCACACCCTTGTGTGCGTCCCACAGTATCGCTTAGGTTTATGAGAAGTGAAGAGACGAGAGACTCCCAGTGGGGGAAGCATAATTTAAAACCACATCCACATAAAAATATACTGAGCTCAGTAATCACTTGCATGATACTGACTGTGTTCCATCAGCATAAATGCCAAAGGTTTGCCAATCCTGAGGAAATAACAAACCATACACGCGCCGAGTGTATAATTTTAGTGTCATATGGAACAGTTAGAAAGATCAGTATGCCCTGTGCCATTAATACTAATAATGTTATTTAGGCTATATGGGGATTGTTATGCTTTGCCGAGAAACTTGTTCTCTTGGTGGTAGTAATGATTTAGACTAAAGGAATTCATTATTCTTCCAGACACAGGAGACAAATGTGTAATATTTTCCATTTTGGGATTTTGTACATTTTGTTTTTCTGTTTGCTATGCAAAAGGTTGTTTTTTTTCAACTTTTTCATTATTGTTTAACATATCTGTGAAGGTTCTCGTGCATCTAAGTCATAGTCATCTTCAGCAGTTAGCTATAGGCAACTGGAATTACATGAGTGAGGTTTGAAGATGTTTCATCTCATGACACTGTTTAACATCCTTCCTTTTCTTTTCCTTTCCTTTCCTTTAATTTCCCTTCCTCTGCCCTCCTCTCCTCTCATCTCCTTTCCGTTCCTTTCCTTGAAACTATCAGTATGTCCTTGAATCAAGGCTAAATTATGTCCCAGAATATGTCCTGCAGTCATTCCGTCTTTTAATTCCATACCAGACATTCATACTTTTAATTCGGCACTTACTCTTTCAGCTATTAATACTGTACAATAAAATGTGGCCTATTTTTTTACTGAGGACCCAGCCTCTCTCAGGTTGCATTAAGACAAACTTTTTTCTTTTTTTTAACTTGTTATTTTAAGGTTCATTCTCCAGAAAAAAAAATGAATAAATGAAACAGTAATAGGCATCTTTAGGGCATCAGGGTCGAGTGTGATCATGTATTGTGTAATAAGAACATAATCTAGTTTCTCCTGTAGGGGATTTGGAGCAGTTAACTGAACAAAGAGATGTCTCTATTTCAACATAATGTCTTCACTTGCAATCGAAAGAAGAAAAAAATAATAAAGCAAGTGATGGACTCTGTAAATTCTAAGGATGTGTCCCTGTATTGCAGGTAATAACACCTATGAGGAAAATGAATTTGTGAGAATGACTGTATGCTCTGTCCTCACTGTACTGTATATAAATTCACACACATACTTAAATCTCCCCAGATACTGTGGAACATTTATTTCCTTTGATAGTTACAGCACATACACGGTGTCCTATTACACTTCTACAACTGCTGTACCCCTGAGTATTAGACGTGTAATGTGCAGTCTGCTTGGTCTTCCTATGTAAACATTCTGTTATGCAGCCTGTGTCCTTGTACATCAGCTGATGCCTCCAGTCCACGGTACACTCACATGTAAACCTTGGATTCCTAAACCAGTGAGCTATTGTAGAGCAATCCAGTCGTCTATAATAAAGCCATTACTGTATAAATAACATAAAAATGAAGAACACTGTCCATAACCTTTGCACAGATTGATTATGCTGGACTTCTGCAGACGTGTTCAGGCAGAAACTTAGCTTTAAATATTAAGCAGTAGTCCTCTCATACTGTTGCAACACCTCTCTCACTATTTGCACCTGAATTGTTGAAATTATTGATTACAACATCTACAGTTTGCCTTTGTATCCTGACGCGTATTAAACAGGCCAGGGTTGTACATCATGTTGACTTCAACTTTTACCAACTAACTTTTATTAAAAAAGATAAATATTTCAAATTAAAAAAATGTTGTTATTGTTATTTATTCGGCAAATAACAAACTCGATTCACCTTTTTATGCGCAAATTGGAGCCAGGTTACTGGGCTTCTTCTCTGAGAGGTCAGAAATGAATCAAGCACAATGTAAAGAATGCAAGGAAATAACTATAATTTCATGTCTTCATCAAGAAATAACAGCACATTTAAAAAATTGTAAAGCAAAGAGCTTCTCCATTATTCTACAGAGCTCCGGCGCATCTGAATATTTGGAGATTTGATTGTAGCGTTGATTCCCCGTAGCGACCGAAAAGTTCCCAAGCGCTGCAGTAATTCCACATGAACTCCTCTGCTCTCGTCTTGTGTGTGTGTGTGTGTGTGTGTGTGTGACACACCTGCTGCTCCTGTCTCCGTCTGTGCAGCGCGTGATGAAATATGTCTAATGGGCTTTAGGTTCCAGTGTAGCATGACACCTCCAGTAATCCTGCCCTGTCAACTCCTCTATCCTTGCCCTGCACTTCTCCATCAGTGCTCTCACACCACAAAAATATTGGTTTTTCATTGGAGGCCGAGTGACCAGCCCCCCCCCCCTCCTGCCTATCTTCCTTCAATCTACTTCCAGACAATTTATCTTTGAGGGAGTGCTGAAGGTGAGAGAGAGAGAGAGAGAGAGGGAAAGTATAAATCTCACTGTCACTGTGTCTTAAATTGTGGTTTCGCTTTTGTATATTTCCACGTGATGATATGTTATTAATATATACTTTTATTCATTTATTCACCTCAAAATTAGCCCCTCGCGTCGCCATGTTGTTGATGTAGATATTAAATTATATTCAACATTGGGTGACGGTGTGCTTTTTGTATTCCTTGCAGACTTGAGGAAGACGTTCGACCAAGAACCGCTGGGGAAGGAAGTGTCACTTGAACAGGAAGTGTTGCTCCAGTGTCGTCCACCTGAAGGCATACCAGCTGCTGAGGTAAATACGTTTTTAATATTTACTTTCTAATAACAAGCTCAGAATCTGTTTGTTTTTCAACAGAGGTTTGTGTGGAGAGCTTTCGGATTTGGGTCCTGCTGAAATATCACCATCGTGCCTGATTTGTGCTTTTCACTTTCACTCTATAGTTAGAATATGTAGCATGGGTTATATTTCTTTTGTTCTTTTCTCGTATGTCAAATTTGAATCAGTCTCAGTGATGAACTCTCCCTATTTCAGAAGTGTTAATCAAATCATTCTGAACGAGTCTGCCCTTTTTCCCGCTACTGTCCGGGCTAGTAAAGCCGTTTTGGGAATTTGCTGAACGTCCCTCCAGTCGCTGCAATTTGGTCCGAGGAAAGAAAGTTGTAATTAGCTACAGAGGAAAGAATTAATAAAACTGGTTGTATCCCTGTGTTAACTTAGCGCCGCCAATATCTCCTGCATGCTCCACTTCCCTCCCTGCTCTACAGTAGAGCACTGTTATGGCTGTATTTGAAAGGGCTCAGTTGAGATTGCAAGGACATAAATAGAGGATGAAAGGTTGGTTTGATGGGTCGGGGGGCTTTGCTGGTTTTTTCTTCTTCAGCTGTTGGTGTAGGGGCTGAACTCTGTAAAGGCTTGTGATTGACCTGGAAAAGCCGAGTTAAGTGAGTGGAACTGCACAGCGTTTATCCGCGGTGAAAGTGCTGACAGGCTAAATGGACTAAAAGTTTGGGACCTGCACTCCGCAGACTCCCCTTATACAACCCGGGGTTCAGTGTGATAGTGTTGCAATAACAGCCATACAGTATTAATGATTCTGCCCCCTGTCTGAGGTCTTTCTGTCAATCCCGGATTGCTTCAGTGAAGTGATTAAAGACTCGGTTGGAGTCCAATCTTGGCCACATGTATGCTTTCTGAGATATGGAGTTGCTGTGGCAACCCAGATGAGGACTTTAAAAGGGCTTAGTCTGGGCACAGTTATGCATTAGTGTCTGCTTGGTGTCAAATTAGTGCCATTTTCATATAGTTACCTGCCAAAAAAAAATAGCTAGAAATTCTAAAGTATGACAAGACCCATAATATTTGTTGTTTTCCCGTTGCAGTTTTGCATCATGAAATCTGAATGCAGAAGATTTTTTGCTGGGGAAAAACTGTCAGTCGATTTCCCTCCCTCCCTTTCCCTGTGATTGTTTGCTCGCTTCACTTTTCCTCGTGTGATCGAGTGGAGTTTTATGTGCACACAGAGGAACATTTTGAGCTTCTTTAATTACTCACACTTACCTCATAGCTATGAAGAAAAAGAAAAAGACTACAGTTCCTTTCCACATGTAATTTTTCCTCTTTTTTCCCCCCCTGAACTTAAACACAGCTGCCTCAATGGGGGGAAAAAAAACTGAATGCTGCTTTTTTCTTTTGTGTTTGTCTGAACTTTTCTCACACTAGCCTGCCCGAGAAAAGCAGATGGGCTGTGTGGTACATATAAAACAGCACAAGTATGTAAAAGCCATTGTGAGGGGAAGAGTCTGTCATATTTTACCCGTCTCGGACAAAAAAAACAAAAAAAATGGAGGGGAGGATGAGAGAGGCTTAAGGCAGAAAAAGAAGTGTTGTTGAGGTTTGTCGAGGGTTGGCTCTCGTGGGTTGTTGTCAGGCCTCCAGAGGGCTGTCAGCTCACTCTGTGGTTCTTTACAGGCTTTTGCCCAGGGAAAGAGAGGCTGGGACGGATGGCAGGCTGTGGCTGAGCCATAAAACCCATACTCTTACAGCACTTTGGTGAAATCACGTTGACTATACTGCGTGGACACTGTAGCACACCTACTAACAGGCTGCCAACGAGTCAACTGACCACTGACAGTCTGTCCATCTAGTAAACACGAGGATTGTAGCGGAGTGGTGGATGAACTGTGTCTGTGTTCACGAAAAAAATCACTTTATTATCAAAGTCTATCATAGAGGATTTGACAACTATTCCAAAAGTGCAGGGAGCCATTACCTTGCCCTGCTGGTAGCACTAAAACAACATTTAACTGTGAAGTCGCGTCCTCGCTGACATCTTAATAGTAACAGGTTTGTAAGCATTGGCAGTTTGTGATATTTCAAGGTTGTTGCTTCACTTTTTCAGAAAAGTGTCATGTCTAGATAAGCGACAGTGACATTTTCCGCAGCTCATTTTCGATGATGAGTTACTCTTCCCCACTCTCGCGCACAGTTTCAGAACTTGGACGCCCATGTACGGCAGAATCGGAGCAAGTCGATCACAATTAGTTATGATCTCAGATTACAAAGTGGCACTGTGCTATTTGTGTTCCGTCTTTGTCTTCCCCTCCCGTCAGATGATTCACATTATAGATTGTCACGATGGTTTACCACAGTAATGACATCCTGTGATTCTATTCAAGTGGTTTGGAGCCTTTGTTGGCGTTCTGCGGGGGCTGCTGCCCTGAAAGCTGCAAATTATGCTGAATAATCAGGTTTTTTTTCTCCTGCGGTGATGCAGCGAGATTTCAGAGCAGAACAAGTTTTCATAGCAGAACACACGAAACAATTCCCGTCAGACATTTGAGCTTTTCAGAGTTATCTGCCTTTTCTCAAGTTAGGTTAACACATTCATTGTCAAACATGCAAGCACTTGCGCGCACACACACACACACACACACACACATGTTCGACATTCATGACTTGAGGGGACATTGCATTGACTTGCATTCATTTCTTGGAGACTTACTCTAACCTTAACCACAATTACTACTGGCCTAATCCTAATCCTAACCCTAACCCTAACCCTAACCCTAACCTCAACCTAACCATGAAACATGTCTTCACCTTAAAATGTAGTAATTTACGTTATGGGGACTTGCTTTTTGTCCCCACAAGGAGGACAAGTCCCCATAATGTGACTGTGTAAACAGGTTTTGGTCCCCACAACATTAGTAATACCTGGTACACACATACACACACACACACACACACACACACACAAAGAAAACAAGCAGCAGGCATTTATTTTGGCTCTCCTTGTGACCATTACCAGTGGAACTTTGGCCTTGGGGGACTGTAATGTAGAGGGTGAGGTTACTGAAATAGCACAACAATTCAGTCATCTCAGCGCCGTGTATAGTCTGACTACATTAGACAATCGCCAAGCTTTTCTAGAAGTCATTGTTACACATTTTCATAGCTATGAATACTTGATATATATATATATATATATATACATGTGTAATCAGGAGCAGATGGAAAGTATAGCTGCTGAAGCTGTTTCATGGAGAGGAGAGACGAAATGATTGAGCTGGAAAGGCCCTCTGCACCACTTCTGTGTTATGTGAGCTGACTTGCGCAGTACTGACCCATAGATGGAGTAATAAATGTAAAGATGAGGATAGAGGGATCTCCACCAGCTCAGTGCAGATCCTGTCCTTTGAACAACTCCATGAAACCCTATTATCAACAGCTAAAGGGCCTCTTTTCATACTCTAAAATATGTGGCAAGCTCATAAAACGGACTTGAATCTCCTTTTGTAAAAGATTGCGGCTTTATTGTTCTTTTCTCTCTTCTTTTTTTTCTTTTTTTTTTTCCCTCCCATGCCCTCCATCTCCAGCTCCACTTCACAGCACTTGTCACAGCCTTGAGAGAAATACAAGAGTTCAGAGGTGATGCAGAGCCGTGAGCTGCTAAGCCGGTTTCCATGGAAGCAGGGTTTTAATTCAGGCATCTCCTCAGTCAGCCAGGGTCCTGCCGTGTTATCATGGGTAACGAGTCATTGATGCTCTGCAGGGAAGGGGGCCCTGCTGCCATGATTAAGTCCATCGGCTTTCCTAAGAAGAAAGACAGGAAACAAAAAGATCTTTACTTCACACTCTCTGGTTCAGAAGTGACAAAAATGTTGATTTTGCTGTTAAGCTTTTTATATACATATATATATATATGTATAAATGTATAAATGTGTTCATATAAATGACTCTTAACGTGAAATGCCATGCTACAAAACCTAATTTGACTGTTGCAATTGGAAATCCAGCTAACGCTCCTTCCACGCGTCACAGCGCGTAAATGTCAGTGATTACTGTTGATTTCAGGCCCAGTTCCACTTCAGAGGCGAGGTAAAGGTGGAGCGCCGAGCATGTCAGGTCACCTTGTCAAGAAATAGCTGAGTGCTTCCTCCCGGTCGGAACGGTGCGAAGTGTGTTTGAGAGCAAGATGTCAAGAGCGAACAACACTCCAGTGCCCAGCGGAACAGGAAGTGTGTTTTCATTTAGGTTACCCCGCGGGAAACCAGGTATCAGGAGGCCTGCGCTGCAACCCTTCCAGCAACCAACAGTCGACTGCCCTTCAGGTGCTCACCTGTCAATCACTGCAGTTTCCCTCGGCAAAGGCTGTGATTTACACGTGTGCGCCGTCCTCTGTACGGGAGTCTCTGCCCTTTCTGTTACCTCAAATAAGTCACAACACAATAAACAAGCGGAGCAGAGTGAAATCATCCATCCGTCCATCCATTAATCCATCCATTATCTTCACCGCTTATCCTACGAGGCTCTGGAGCCAATTCCAGCTGACATTGGGTGAGAGGCAGATTACACTCTGCACGGCTAAGTAGACCAATAAATAAATGATTTTCTGTTTTTTTTTTATATATATGTGCTTACATGAACACTTTACATGTACTATATGCACTGCAAACCAAACCACACTTACAGTTTGAACTCTGAGGTTTTTTCACCCCCCCGCCTCTCGCTTTTCTCTCAGGTTCGGCTCACAGATGCTTTCTGTGTCTCGTGTTACACAAAGAGCAAGACGGGAACGTGGTAGTTTCATTAACATGGAAATGAGACGTAAATGGCACAGACAGCGTTTTCGGATAAACTGCGTCTAAATCACTTCAAAATGGTTTTGGAGCCTTTTTGCTGCGGGAGGGATCACTCTCGGCATTTCCATCCCGTCTGCTGAAGGTTGTGTTGTATACAGAGAGAGTGCTGACCTCTATCGCAGCCTCTCTAAAGGCCACGGGAGACTCGGGGAGGTGTGCACAAAGTGTATCACGAGACTCTCCATCCTGCAAAGCCGTAACAATGTTCTTTTTTACCAATGTATAATATCTAATACATAACATAAAACAGCATGCAAGGGTCATGCTCATCTGCACCCAGGTTGTAAAATCCACCCACACGTAAAAAATACCCATTAATATGTGCAGTATAATGAGTTTAAACCTCACCCATATTGTGTTTGTTGTGCAGTGGTGAGGGATTGTAGGAATCGCATTGTTGAAGAGGCACATGAAGTGTTCAAGAGAAAACAGACAGGGCTGCGTTTCAGTGGAGAAATAACTTTCTGTCCTCGGAGCTAGTTTAAGAAACGCCTTGTTCTCCTTCGACAGACTGCGTGGAGCTTTAGGCAGGAGCGAGTTGGAGGAGGTTATTACTCCTGGCTCGAGCCTCTGTGATCCGTCTTCTGCGCGGACACCTACTGTAGTAACCGCTCGCACTCCACCCCTGTTACCTAACCCTTTCCATCACGGCTCCTCCCCATCTCAAACGCCCTCATAAACACACACACGCACGCAAACATCTTCTTCACATCGCATCACCTTTGTGCCTCTTCCGGCTTGTTAATATTTACACGGCTCACATTTCCATACGTGTCATGCAGGCAGATGTGGAGCATGTGGCTCGTTTTGTAGTGAATGATTGAATAATCAGTTGTGTAAGTAACCCTTTTGTAGCCGATTCTCCAGGTGTGTCGTTCAAACCGTGCAGCGCGTACAGTACGCTGTGAAGAAGGGAGATGAATAAATTGCACTGTGTAGATAGTTCTTGTGGAGAAGCGGGAGAGCTCGTAATGACTTCTCCGTTAGAGGAGGCTTATACGTTGCCGCATAACATTTTATTTTCCTCCGTGTTCTTGCTTTTCACACCCCTCTCCACCCCCGTACTTTGTGGTACGTTCTATTTTTGACACGCCAGTGATGAGTAATAAATGGTTTCGCCTGGCGCTGGTTCCTAACAAGTGAGTGGATTGTATACAGACTTTTTTCCCCCCCCTGTATATTGTGCTGATTAGTGGTGCTCTGGCACACCCTGGCAACACGGAGAAACATCCCACTCGCTGGTTCCTCCCACGCTGCTGTTGTAGCCGATTCTGCAGCTAGTTATGTTTGCCAGTGGGAGAGGAGGTGACCCTGGTGGGTAGGACACCGAAGCCGCTGGCCAATTCTTGGTTTTTAAAGGATATAGGCCACCACTAGGTTCCTTCCAAGACCCAAAGGCTAAATATGTGCTTTAATATTGAACCTGTGTTACATGACAGTTGCTCAGATTCAGTTTACAGTACACAATGTGCTATCAGACATAGAGATACAGATACTTGAATGATAACCGTGGGTCACAAGACTTGAAATCACCCTTGATTTGGGGGTAAATGTCATCTGTCAGCTGTGTTTTAAGCACTAATTCAGCTTTTATCAGGATGCAGATATCGTTCCCAGTAGTTTTTGTTGTTCAAAAATGGAGTTAAGGTTCACACGGTTGGTGTAGCGGTTAGCACTCTTGCCTTTGCAGCAAGAACACCCAGGTTGAAGGGCCTTTCTGCATGTAATTTGCATGTTCTCCCCGTGTTTGTGCACATTTTTTGTGGTGTACCCCGCCCTTTGCCCTAAGTCAGCTGGGATTGGCACCAGCATACCCTCATGTGGAGGATAAAGCGGTAAAAGATGAGAATGAGAGAGTGGAGACAATAGGTCTGCAGTAAACACTGGACTGACATTAATTAGGTGTGGATACACGTTTGTTTTAGGGGGTTGATGGAGACCAAACAATGGTATTGAGTGAAAAATCAATGGTATTGTTTATCTACTGGATCCGTAGTTACGCAGCCATTTTAATGCTGTATGGTAACAACAAATATTAAGGAAATGTGTTGTTCCTCTTGAAAGGTGCATCCGCAACCACATTTAAATAAAACGAACCCACACAATAAAATCGTGACACATTCCCGGAAGAATCCCGATGCCTCCCACAAGTCACTGCAGCTTCAAATGAGACACTGCCGAGACACTTGTGAACACCTCTGTCATCTTGACCACCTTAATGAAACAGAGAACACATCACAGGCCTGTGTGACGGACGCACACACACGTCACCCTTTCGTCACTTTCATTGATTTCCCTCCTCCACACTGTACAGCACCTGCTTTGACATATTTCTCTTTTTGTTTTTTTCTTTTCTTCCCTGTATTTGTATTATTTCTTTTTTTTCGCAGTACCATCCAATACATACAGTATATCGTGGCCCATGAATTTTCCAGAGCTCAAGAGATGGAAAAGGTGTTGCTTCTCGGCTGGATCTCTTTCTTCTTTGTTTACCTCTTGCTTCAGTCTTTTCCCCTCATTCAGTCTTTACCTCTTCAAGACAAAGTCACCTCTTTGTAAACGTCCTCCTCTATTCCCTCTGTATTCCCTCTGTATCCGCTGTTTCTTGACAGTCCCAGGTGATGATGTTTCATATGTATTTTGGCGCGTCAGTTACCGTCCGTCTGCATGTGCATCTGCTTCCTTCTCTCTGTCTTCTTCTGTCTTCATCTCGCGGCTGCCTGTCTCTTTCCCTCTCTTGGCTTAGGTGTCTGTCGCCCTGCCTTTTTTTTTTTTCTATTTACGACAACTGACGTGCGGCAATTTCATGTTGTTAATGACAAGAAATGTGCCAATTACCTCTCCGGATGTTTCACTGCCAATCAGGCACTAACAAGCTCTGAGTGCGTGTGTGTGTGTGTGTGCGTGTGTGTGTGTGTGTGTCTGAAGGAGTCCGCTGCTATTAGTGGAAGTTAAACTAGTGTTGTGTGAGACTGCAGTCTTCTGCTGACTTTTAATCATTTGAAATCTTTTCATAAGTGCAGTGGAGAGACTGGCTTACCTTTTCATCTCTGCTTTTATTAATGAGTCCTAATTATAGTCGCTGCAGAATAAATGATGGGTGAACTGCTGCTCACTTTTGCTCTCTCACTCACTCGCTCCCCACTTCTGACACCAGTTTCTACAGCTCTCTCTTTCTCCCTCTCTCCCTCTCGTCACTCCGTCTCCCTCCCAACCCTCCATCTGCACTGAAAAGCTCTTTTGTTCAATTTTTAATTACCTTCTCATTTAAAAGTGCTCTTGACATCTGAACGCAGCACGTTTGGAGAGGCAGTTGCTGTGATTGGTGCAAAATTGGATAACCACCTTTTTTTTTGTATCCTTGTCAATCTCTATTCTGGGATCAGACCTTTCACTTCACAATGCCATATGCTCTACAAACACTGCTGTCAGTACTAAAAGCCAAAATATTTACTGTGTCAACAAAACAGCCGTTTCTCACATTTGCATCATCTTGACTCGTTTATTGGTGCCGTGAGCTTGACGCGAGGAACAAAGGATACAGAAAAATGGTGTTTAGATCGCAGTCGGATCTTTGTTCTATATAGGAGGCGCGCGCTCTCTGGTCATATTTGTTTATTTCATTTCAAGTTAAGGACTGATGGCTGTATTGTATGAACGCACCGATGAATGTTGTATCGATGACATAACCACCGTACGAGTTCTTTACTTTATTTGCAGTCACCGCAAATGAAAGTTCTCGAAAGTTGTGACGGCGAAAGTTTCTATACTATAAATAAAAACATGCGTACATTAATCATATACTGCAGACATCTCAAGGCTCTTGCTTAGCAAAAAGACTCGCATCCCAGACGCTGATAAAATAAATGAAATGACAAGACCACGCTGTTAATTTGTCTGATTCCCTTCACTGACTAAATGCCAGTAATTTCAACACAACTGCTAATGCTTCTAACGCACATTAGACATTTGTGTTGTCTTCACACTGCAGTCTTTGGTGGTAACAATAAAGCTGCTTCCATTAAGCATCTAGTGAGAAATGGAACGTGATTCCAAAACGTGCTCATCTTTGTGTCGAGGAGCAAAGATTACGCGCGGTAATAAGTGTCGATTGGATTCAACGCGTCTCCCTGAAAAAACAGATGTTGTGCTGCTCTTGTGCTCTTATTGCATATGTGCGCATGTGAGAGACGGGTTTAATTTCAGCTCGCGTGCGGTTGCTGAGGGAGTCCTGTTCTTCTTGGCTTGTGTGAGATGAATTCAGATGATCCATGTTTATGGAGGAAAACGCTCATGAGGCTGAACATCATGCACAGAGTTGGCATCCACTGTCTGCTCATGTTCAATAGGTGCAATATTACCAGTGATGCATGCACGGATTAAAAGGTTTGGATGAAAGATTATTTTGAAATTAAAATAGTCTTGCAAATGTTTTCTTCCTAGCTCCTTTAGTGTTTTCCCTCTGGATCAAAGAGCAGGCAGCTTTGCTGGTCTTTGGTGTGTCATGTCACGTGTGTAGCCCAGTGCGTGTCTCAATCAGTCCATCTTTCCTTTCTGGCAAAGTTCTAACGATACGGGTCTTAGAAAATGTTTTTGTTTTTTAACACCTTGGCACAGCTTCATGCTATTTTACCACTTTAGTTGCTTAAGAAACAACACTGGTGAACTCAGATTGTTTTGTCTTGGCAGGACTCATATCAGGTTATTGCGCCACTTTTTTCTTTTTTTTCTTTGGAGATACTTTATCTCTCATGAGAAAGAGCCTTTATAAACATTCCTCTTATCTGCGCCTGTACTGCTCCGTGGTGTCTTATCTCCTCATTGGAAATCACAATACACAGGACATTCGCTGTTTGTCAGACAGGCCTCATGACTACACAAAGAAAAAAATGGAGAACCGGGAATATCTGTATTATATAGTGAGGGCAGTGGTGTCATGTGGCACGTCTGTTTCCTTTTGTAATGTCAGACCTTTAAGGATGGTGGTGATTCATTGCAGAGCACAGGCTACAAATGTCCATTGTTCTGGCGATAGTGCCAGGAGTTCAATTTCAGTATCATTTAGAGGATATGGAACTTATAAGGAAAGGTCAGAGCCTCTTAGATGTGGGAACTGTGGAGAGTTTTCTGTCTGACAAAGCTGCAGTGACTGTTGTGCTTGTATACTGGAGGGGATAAAAAAAAAGAGCATGATTGCTATTGACTTTTTGTTGCAGGACCTCAGAGACTGTATCACCGTGCTCTTATAGTGGCAGTGGCTGTGTCAGAAGTTAGGCAGAGACGAGAGAAACTGTGGATGTTTAACAGCTTTGCTGTGATTTTTTTAATGAGGTGAACCCTGCCTCGTGTCTGCTCTCATATCTCCCATTTGAAACCCCATGTCTGTGATTAATCGTCTTTGTGCCGCGCTCCCTTCCCTGTTGTAGGTGGAGTGGCTAAAGAACGAGGAAGTGATCGATCCGGCGGACGACAGGAACTTCTACATCACCATCGACCACAATCTCATCATCAAACAGGCCCGCCTGTCCGACACCGCCAACTACACCTGTGTCGCGAAGAACATCGTGGCCAAGAGACGCAGCACCACCGCCACCGTTATCGTCTACGGTAAACATTTGTCTTTCATGGAACAACAATGCTCCCAATCAGAGCTAATGTAAACATCTCGTTTACCACGCGAGACATCTGCAGAGGAAATCTGTTGAATTCCAATAAGCCAGCTCAACGCGGAACAAAACATTATTTCAAAGTCATTTTGTCATAAAACAAATCCCCGTCTCTCCGGTGGCATGTAACGTTCACTTACTTTGTTTCCTGCCCGGAGGTGTGCAAAAAGTGGGAGACTGTGTGTGTGTGTGTGTGTGTGTGTGTGTGTGTGTGTGATGTTTTGAAATGCGAGCGAGGTACGGATGTGGTTGAGTCGTACTTAAAGACACCCCTCCTGCTGTGGTTTCACACAGTCTCATCCACCCCGTCCTTAACATCAGTGAACATGAATGTCACCCGTGTGGCGGGGACTGTGAAGTTTGACTTCAATGGCTGCTGGAGGCTACTCAAGACAGCGGCGATGACACACGTGACAAAGCCTCTTTTGAACCTGTTGGGCCAGTGACTGGCTTGATGGTTCAGTTAACTGATGCCAGCACAGCACAGTTCATCTTTACCTTGTCAGAGCTCCTCGATCGTCACACCGAGGATTTGCTTTGAGTTGCATCACGACCGCATAGGGTAAACAAACAAGGCAGTTCGACTGAACAAAGACTGAACAAAGACATGGCCACCTTGGTGATGTGTTTTCCTTGCCATTTAACTTTCATTTGTGGGAGCATTAAGAATAATGCGGTCATCAGGGGAAACGCAGAGACACAAATTGTAAATCTGAGAGTGCAGACTTCAGGGGCAAGGCCACTTCTCTTACCATGGTTTCCCTTCTTTATTCCCTTCTGCAAAGCAGAATTCTGATACAGTATATACCCAGCTATGCTATGTATGTGAAAGAGCACATCCACACAGAGGAGCATGATAAACCCAAGGGATAAGGCAGAGTTGGCTGTGATAGTATAGTGATAAAAAAGTATGAAGGATTGGCAGTGTGTTTTTAGCCCAGTGGCTCTCTCTCCTGACCCACTGCAAGGTCACTCCAAAGAGGAGCGCAAGCTGGCAACAGGAAGGGAGGAAAAAAAAAAAAAAAAAAAGGAGACACAGAAAGAAGGAAAAAGAAGGAAAAGATTGAGCCATAATCCGAGATGGAAAGAAGCAGACAGTAAAGAAATGTGGGCTTTTGGCAGTCTTCCCCTAGTGTTCACTATTTTGGGCTTCACTCGTAAGCATGTCACATTTGAAAGTCAGAGGCTCCGGGGGGCGGGGGGGGGCGGGGGGCCCCCAGCTCCACCATCTCAAATGCCACAGACTTGTTCTCAGCCACAAACTCTGGTGTCACTCTCCACTGGATTTAGTCGCTGACAGAGATGGATGAGAGAGGAAGAGAGGTATTAGGAGGAATCAGTGAATGGAAAATGGAGCAATATGACCAGAATTTACTGTCTGGCTGCACGGCAAAGTAACGACCTGAGACTTCAGGGTCAGAATACAAAGACTCTGCAGAGTATACACACAGTTTATTGTGTACAAATGACCATAAATTGATATGTGTGACACTCGAATAGCATTTAATGATGTTGCAATAGGCCTCTCTCGCTCTCCCTAAATCCAAATGTAGTATTTTCTGTTTGTAATTGTACTGCCGTTATATGTAAAGCTTTATTTTATATTTAAATATAATTGTATTATATAATTTCACCCCAATGTGTTTTTTCATTCGTTTTTTAACTAATTAACTAATTGTAATATTAATTCCCATTTGTTGAAGGTGAAAAGCCAGAGAAAACCATGACATTTATACAGTAGCATATAACAAAGTAGGTTTTATTTCCATGTGTTGCAGTGA
Organism: Solea solea; assembly: GCF_958295425.1. Lineage (NCBI taxonomy): Eukaryota > Metazoa > Chordata > Actinopteri > Pleuronectiformes > Soleidae > Solea > Solea solea. Next base: position 12,458,823 of record NC_081152.1, read on the forward strand.
ATGGTGGTTGGTCAACGTGGACAGAATGGTCAGTGTGCAACAGCCGCTGTGGCCGTGGTTACCAGAAGCGCACGCGCAGCTGCACCAACCCAGCGCCACTCAACGGCGGCGCCATCTGTGAAGGACAAGGCATCCAGAAGCTGGCGTGTAATCCTCTCTGCCCAGGTATGACACTGAATTATTAGAATAAGAATATGCCCAGTAAGTGGAGAAGGTCTGCGTGCGCACACACAAAAAAAAGATCAAATATGATGCAACTTTGTGTTTACATATTTCACTCTGTTTGTGCCTCCACCCTCCTGTGTGTGTGTGTGTGTGTGTGTGTGTGTGTGTGTCTCTCTCCCTCTCTCCGGCATATCTCACTCATGTACCCACTCACCCACACATGCACTCATATTTGTCTTCATCTCCTTCACTCGTCCATTTCACTCACTCTGTTCCTGGTCTGTCCTGTGTGTTGTGTGTGGTAGTGGATGGCCTGTGGACAGAGTGGAGTAAGTGGTCCACCTGTGGGACAGAGTGCACACACTGGCGGAGGCGAGAATGCGGCGCTCCGGCACCCAAAAATGGGGGGAAGGACTGTGAGGGCATGGTACTCCAGTCCAAGAACTGCACCGATGGGCTGTGCATGCAGAGTGAGTACTCCACTAATCCTCTGCGACTCTCTCTGACCTGCCAACCAAACACAACTTCTTCCCACTGTTGACCACGAGTTTCATCCCGCTCTTTCATCACCACGCTGTGTTTCACGTCTCCACACGACGCCCTCGCCCTGTCTCTCCCCAGTTTCACTTCACTCATACGTAAGCGACGAGACACGCTGGAGATGCTCTCTCACTGTCGTCGTTCAACTGTCGCATGAAAGTGACATTAAAGCAGAAACCGCTGCAGACCTTCAGCTTAGTCCAGACTATAAGTACACGTTAGAAAAGGACCGGGTCACACGGGGAAGCACTTTGAGCAGTTATGCTCGTCACAGGCTAAGCATTTTGGTAGTTATATTTAAATAATAATAAGTGATTATGTTGCAATTACATAAGGGAGGTCGCAGCTACCGAGCTGCTCTGATTACTACCCGAATTTAAAAACTCTGTGTTCCTTCAGTCAAATGAGAGGAAACTCGAAGCCACATGGTGACAAAAGTGTAGACCTTTTCTCGAGCTGCCAATTACACGTCTTAGGAAGTGAGCAATCACCGTACATAATCATTTAAAGAACAAAGTCCTCCTCGGGCTGCACCAGATTTCCATTTCTACCAAACTCAAACTGTTTCTACTGGTTTTACTTCGTTTTTAAGTGTTTCAAAAAAAAAAAAAGCGATAAAGCCTGTTTGTGCTGCAGCCAGATTTTTGTTTTTCTCTCTCTCTGTTAAACTTTCTTCCATCATTTTAAAACCAGACTCACAGTTCAGCTGGTTCGGTCCTCACTCTCTTTTGATACGTTTACGGACCGCAGTCATGCTGCATGTACACATTGTGTGTGTGTCTGTGTGTGTGTTTTTATGTGTGTTCACTGCAGTGTTGGAAAGTTTACATTTACTTCAACAGTGTTTGGCTTTCTCTTCACTTTTTTTTTTTTTTTTTTGCTCAGTGGATAAGAAGGAGATCGCCGAAAAAGACTTGCACTGCACAGTAATGGTGTCATAGCCAGTTCCTCTCCAATTAACATCTTTGAAGGTGTTATATTCACACATTGGAACAGATGCCTCCATTGTATGTATAACCTGCTACAGATGGTGGTTGTGACCCTATTAATATAATAAGCGGAGGCCGCTGGATCTACGATTTTGTCGTTGCTATGGCAAACGGGTTCCTTGGAATATTACGCTGAGATGATCTACTGTAGGTTACGTATGGATGGTAAACATGTGTGTTTAATGCAGCTGGGCTGACGTAACAGTATGTTTCTGTGCTACGTAAATGCGTACTGCACTGTGTGTCCACACATAGCCGGGAAGCAACGACTTTACATCGTGCAGAGATTTAATTTGACATTAGCGTCTTATTCGTCTCGTGTTATTTTCCCTCTGCAGCAAAACATACAGCCAGTCCACGCCGCCCCGCCTCACCGCACGCCCTCCAGAACCCAGACTCTCACAGAAGCATTAGTCGTTTTTGCAGATTGATGGCCAGTTTGTAGAGAATACGGAGCCATAATGATATAGATTTAGGATCATTTCAGAGATTGATTTTTTTTGGAAGCTAAGAGGGTGAAGCCACTTATGTCAATGCTAATGACCATTTCCACCAGCGTTTAGGAGACTGGCCCATTATCTAAAAGCTCACATTGTAGGAAATATGATTGGGAATGGAAGTTGTGTGCAATCCGAACTCACCTTGGACTGTTGATGTGCTCCCTGCAGTGCAGGGCCGGGATCCGAGCGAACACGCCGTCTGTGGATTCCGTTGCAGCGTGATCTTATTTTCGGTTGTTTGAATTTATTTAAATCATTTCAGTCGCAATCCATCTCGAAAATTTGCCAATGCAATTTAATATCAGCAGGAGCTGGAAATAGAAGCCTTGTTTTTCTGCCTCTGCAAAAAACGGAGTCGTTTTCGAAATCAAAAAAGGGAAAGACTCGTGTTATAATTTACTTTGTATCTTGTTCATCACATTTAGACAGTCGGGGAGTTTGGGGTTACATTTCACAAAGTTAAGTATCTACAGATTGATCGAGAGAGGTTGCACTCTGCCCCTTCAGGGAGACCTTTTCCATTTCTAAAGCTCGTATTGTTTTCACTCTTCACTGAGGCTCACTGCTCCAAATTTCTGTTTTGCACTGCCTCCTTGATTCTGATGTTGTTTTCCAATTTTCTGGTAAGTCTGCTCTTTCAGACATGACATTTTCTTGACATATTGATCCGGAGAAAGGAGAGCGCACACTCTGGCAGAGGCAAATGTTCTGGTTGCGATCACATAACAGAGAACAGAGAAGCCGCGACTCGAGGCTTCGACTCGGCGTTCAGCGAGTAGTGAACACAAGAGTTAACTTAACTTATGACATCGGCCTTGACAATGACAGTAAATTCCCCGGGGCTGGATTTCTGCCATATTCAAAGAATAAGTGGTGGAATCACAGACAATGATTTCCTCGAGTGTCTCCTGTTCTCGTAGGCTCTGCACTGTCAGTGAGGAGTCATCGTTTCTTTTGTGGCCCCACCCACTGGAGCATGCCTTTACCTGGCTGTAATGTAGACTCAATCAGGATGAACAGAAACTCCACAGGATGGGTTCAGATGGGCCATCAGTTAGACTGACCCTGACAGTCGCCTCTCCCCTCCTGCAGCCCGGCCTCCCTGTTGCCTGATTACATGTACACACCAACCCCATCTATCAAGTCATTGATTTTTCTGTCGGTCCACTTGTCTGCCTGTGGCTCTCTCCCTCTTCAATAAGGACTTCATTGTTTGTATAGTTGTTTATGGATGTCCCAGGGAGAGTGAATATTATGTGTAGTCGTGGCTGTGCCGTCCCCGGTCGCCACTGTCGCCAGCTTTCCACTTCAATTCAGCGTATTACCTGTCCGCGAGGAAGCCAGCCAAAGGCCCACGGCCCCGTCCACCCAAAGCTCCGGCTTCTTGTCATCCCATACTTTCCTAACACAATATTTGCTCCTTTGATTTCACGCACCACCCTCTCCGTCCAGCGTTGGGTGACAGATGCAGGGCGGTGTAGGTTCTATTGACTCTGTTGGAAGCCCACACTTTATCAGTCCCCTCCATTCCCCCTCACCTGCCAGCATCAGTCCCGCTGCTGCTGCTGCTGCTGCTGATGCTGATGCTGATGCACTAAGCCTCGCTGATGGATCACGCCACTCCCTCACAGAACCTCCATGTCCCGCTTGCTTCTTTTCATCCATCTCTATACGCTACACACGGCTCTGGAGGGAGGAGGGGCCAAATCAAGAACGATCGCCTCCCCGTGTCATTACTCCTACTCATGAGTTTGTTGCTGTCTCATTTGTTGAGTTTGTTTTTCTGTTGGCTTAAATTTGATTTTCATCATTCGTCTCCTGCCATGTTCCATCCCTTTGCCTGCCAACCCCACCCCCCTCCCCTCCCCCCCCAACCCCTCCTCCTCTCTCTTTCCCATCCTCATACCTTCCTCTCCTCAAGGTTCCTTATTTCAGAAGTCCTCTGAGGCCAAAGACAAGGGTGATTTGGGAAATTCATGTGAGTTTTTGTTTATTTAATCACTCATCATTTTGACATATTATTTCTGTACGTACGTAGTAGCGTGTCTCTCATCTTTAAGCGACGATGTTGTGAACAAGGACTTTTGCCAACTCATTAGAAAACATTTCTGCATTGGAGGCGTCGGCGACGCATGCGTTTCGCACCGAAACATAAAATGATAAAGACTTGTTCACAACAGAATGAAAATCGGTGTTTTCTTGTGTTTCTTTCTTCTCCTTTATATTTCATCTCTGCTTCTTTAAAACTTACAGATAACCTCCTCGGGGCATTTTCGTCTTCCCTCTTATTTTTGCTCTGTTCTTTCTCATAATGTTTCTGTTCTTGCCGGCTGCCAGTTCTCAGCCTTATATTTTTTTTTTATCCTCTAACTCAGAACTGACACTGCCCTTTACCCTGCTGCTTCTCATGAACTTCATCCCGACTCTCTGCCTGCACTGAGTCAGGTCTCTGTATCTCACCCTGTGTCCTCACAAAGACTTGAATGTTCAATAATCCCTTTCATTTCCATTTCTTGTGCTTTTTTTTGCTTTTTTTCTTTCCTCCCCGACAATGGCTGGTGTTCAAAGGGATGTATTAATCTAAGTAATACATTTGAATGCGAACACTTAGCAGGTTGCAGCCTCTATCATCAAAGCGTGGATGGGAGATTGTTCCTCTGAGGGCATATATGTTAAATATCTGTAGGGCAGCTTGGCAGAGGTCACACAATGACATTACATTTTTCACACTTTCATGTCTGGGCCCCAGTTGTTGTTGTTTTTTTTGCTTGTGGATTAGAGGTCTAACATTTCCAACATAGGATGTATCTTTCTCCTCGCCCTGAGTCTAATGTCCTCAGTCATGGCTGAATATAGAACACCAGGCCACATATTCCCTTTCCGGGCACTAGAGGGAATTGGTCTTTGAAACGACTACAGTTTTAAATTCTCCTCCCCTTTAATTGTGGCCACTCGGTGCATCTTAAACATAAGTAATGATCTGCTTTATTTTATAATCACCATGTTTAGAAAGTCATTGTAAGGAACACCCCAGTGAAGGGCATGACCAGTCTCAGTTCAGTGTGAGTCATTAAAGGCGTGAATTAGAACGGATTTTAAACAGAACTGTTGAATAAAGTGCTTCTTTAAAGACACATAAAACCTTATTTATGTTGGAAATCAGGGCATAAATGTTACCCTATCGAGTATGTGATAAAAAAAAAATAATAATACAGAACTTGTGTACCCAGCTCCTGGTTTTCTTCTTCCTTTTGTGAGAGAGACCGCAAGAGACAGATTGAGTGCCATCTGTATCTGTGAGACACACAAGACAGATTTACACAAATGCTTGGCCACCATGAATGTGCCCTAAGTGCAGATTTATGTCTAATGCTGCCATCTACTGGCGGAGATTCTGTTCCATTTGCATACTCAAGCGATATAAAACACAAGTATCTTCTTCTTTAGAAATTCAAATGTAGTAATCATTCATTCATTTTAATTCTTGTCCAAATCCCTGACACATGCTGTGTGTTTTCACGTCTAAACAAGGCACTCAGTCTCTCACATGTTCTCTGAAGAGAGCTACTCTTCCTCGTGTGACAGCCTGGTGACAGTGAAGGACATTTTCTACCAAACACTGCAGAGGGGTTCAAACTGTCAGTCGGCATCCATTAACAGGTCTGATCTGTAACGAGTCTGAATTTCTAACCCCACGCCCAGACCTCGTAATCACAGAGGTTTCTCCAGCTGGAAGGTGGACAAAAAGACAATTATGAGAAATACAAGCTATGTCTGGATCTTTTTCTGCAGTGTCTACGATTTATGACGAAGTCAGAGCTCCGAAAAAAAACCAAAAAACTTTTTGATGTTGCTTCTGAGCCTCCTTGTTAGGACGGCGTGTCGCTGAGCTGCACCGGAGGAGCCTTCCTCATTAACTGCACCGTCGCTCACCGAGTTCAGGGTCATTATCTTTATACTGTTGCTAACTGTTACCTTGACGATGCGCGACGCGGATGAAGATGAAGTTAATAAAGAGCCAGTGTTGTGTGTCAAATGAAATACAACACATGCATCATTGTTCCTTTTGCTCTTGACAATTTAAAATAATAATTCATAATTTTAATGAGTCTAATAATGTGACGATTGGAAATGCCCCATGAACAGGTCACATAAATGCTTAATAATGTCTGGCTCAAGCTTAAAGTGGGATATTAATCTTAATCATAGATAAAAAAAAAGAAAAAGCTCACCACTGTTGATATAATATTATGAGATCTTAAAACAATTCTTTTTTCTCTCCCTGTGTGTTTTTCTCTCTCCTTTCCTCCAGTGGCGCCCAGTACAGATGACGTAGCTCTGTATGTGGGGATCGTCATCGCCGTGATCATGTGCCTGGTCATCTCTGTCGTCGTGGCGCTCTTCATCTACAGGAAGAACCACCGGGACTTCGACTCCGACATCATCGATTCCTCGGCCCTCAACGGCGGCTTCCAGCCAGTCAGCATCAAGACTGCCCGCAAAGGTGTGACACGGCAGAGAGAGAGAGAGAGAGAGAGAGAGATATATGTGTTTGTTTTCGTCTGCTCGTAGAGGTCTGGGTGTCTTTCACATCACCTGTGAGTCAGCTAGTAAACACCAGATAACACCGACTGAGAGTGAGATCCTTGGGATAAAACAACACTTGAGTCTCAGAAGGCAAAGATTAAACGTTTCTCCTGCGAACGCTTATTTTTTCCACTGAGTTCTTTAGCAGCGCTGAACAAGAGAAGCAAAAATGACATTTTAAAGGATGAAAGAAGCTCAGTTTGTTAAAATATCACTGACGCAGTTGAACTAGGACTTTTCGTATTCATCGTCTGTAAAATGTCTGATTAAAGCACAAATAAACAACAGCGCCATTCTGACGAGGCATCCAATCCTGTCAGTTTTCAATGTTCAGCACGAGAAGCACATTTCACTCTGCCAGGCATCAGGGAATTACTTGCATTAGCGAGCCATAGAATCAACCTGATGAGATGTGCATGACTCATTTGTTTGCTTGTGCGCTGCTCTGGCAGCTCGTGTGCTTTTAGTGAGGATGTGAACGCATCATGTTTGACTGTAGATGAGCCCGGGAGCTTGTTTGAGAAACACAGGCGGCGTCCTCGCGCAGTCGATGGGATGAAACTATCAAAATTGCCCGTCGTTGGTGATGGGAGGCCAAACTATCCCCCATCATGAAGCCATAATAGGGCCAGTCTGTATGTCGCATATTAAACTGTACTTAGATTTTGGCTGGCGATGCAGGAGTTGAGGAAAGTGAGACTGTGGCGATGAAGATAGGTGGCAGAGAGCCGGGTGAAAAGACGGCAGGGAAACAGACAGATCACAGTAATTGTGTTGTAAATAGTCTGTGGTTTGGCAACGAGGGAAATTGGAAGATGAAAATAAATAGACAGATACAGAAGGACGGTTCGTATTAGCTTTAGTCACAAATGTTTAACTGATAGTTGAGACCAAAATCTGGTTCACTAAATGTGTTTTCTTGTTATTGTCCTTGTCAGAGTGACACTCGCCGACATAAAAGATGTCCGGTCTGCTCATCCAGCACCAAGCCAAAGCAGAAAAGCTCTGTCATGTGCACACATTCAAAGCTTTTTTTTTGCCAGTTTTTCCTTTTTGCATTTATCGTTTCAGCATGATGCTCATTTACAATGTAATCGACACGGAGAGATTGAGGAATAAGACAGAGGAATAAAGGCAACAGTGACATTTAAACAAAACATTTAAAACTACATCCATTTTTCTCATCTGAATTAAGTAAAAAGTATAAAATATAACTTGCAACAAAGCTGTTGCAATCAATCAGTCCAAACAAGGCTGTCTTTATAAGAATGTTTAGTAGTTAGTGTGTAAGGATGTTCACTTGTAGCTATCTGAAGACCTTGAATAGCACCTGTACACACATTGAGTAGAGAAGGTCGTTGCTGTTATTGAGGGAAAAAGTACATTTTAGCACGTCGCTGAATGCAAACAGTAATTTAAAATGACTGCAATCAATACTAAGGCTCGATAAGCTAAACTCTTACAAAAAGTGATTGTGAGAAAAAACATTTTATCGTATTTCATTGACGTGTATTTCAATTACAAAGCTGTTGTTGTTGGGAAAACGGAGAGGACTTGAAGAGTGAGGAGAAGCTGGAGGACGACGGCAAGCTCACACCGCACTCACTCCACCCACTCAGTCCATGCTATTGAACATTCTAACTTGTACCTGCTGGGTAAACGCAGTGTTAGTGATGCCATCTGTTGCTGATGAATCACAGCTGTGCCCATACCATCTCTTGACCGTGGTGTTGAGGTGGACTTCCCCTAATGAGAGAAAAACAAATGAGGAAAGTGCGGCCGCAGTCTTGCTGATCGCTGCCAACACTTCGTTTCCTTGTGGTTGTTTGGGTTTTTACAGTTCTTCACATTTCACCATTTTGCATTTCCCTGTCTTTTACCAGCAGAACTCCTAACGGCACCCCCTGACCTGACCTCAGCGGCCGCCATGTACCGCGGCCCCGTCTACGCCCTCCACGACGTCGCCGACAAGATCCCCATGACCAATTCTCCTCTGCTGGACCCTCTTCCCAACCTGAAGATTAAGGTGTATAACTCGTCAGGTTTAGTGACACCACAGGACGACCTGGGAGGGGAGTTTTCCTCTAAATTGTCACCTAAGCTGCCTCACTGCCTCCTGGACAACAGTGACAGCACCATGGGGCGTCGCATGCAGACCCAGACGCTGCTCCGCACCAGGGACCCATCCTGCACCGCTCTGGGTTCCTTCAGCTCCCAGGGGGGGCACCTCATTGTGCCAAACTCAGGTGCTTACTAACACTGCACTAAATAATAATGATGTTTTTGTTCTATTCATATTATTTTTAGCCGGGCCACCAGCATGCATCTCTCAAAATATGCAGAGGTAAACATAGTGTAACAAAGGAATGGATTAGTTGTGATTCACGGAACAGGGATCTGCTTGTTCCAGCAAATTCTGTTATACATTTCATCTTAAACCTCATTAGCTGTCTTTTGTCGTGTTTAAATGGTGCTGCTGGTTTTCATTTTCTCAGTAGCTCCACGTTACATGTAAGAAGAAGTAGAGCGAGAGAGAGAAAAAAAAGTGTGTGTGTGTGTGTACATGTTTACTTTTTACTGAAAACATTTTGGCAAGTCCTGAAAACTTGAGTGGGCCGTTGAATGTCGTAAGTGACGGTGGCACAGAATATGGAATCAAGGATGAGTAATGTGTTGTGCACTATAAAAAAACCCATTATAGGTTTTATTTAAAAGTTTTTGGAACTTAAAGGAATACTTTAAGTTTAATACCGATTTGCATTTAGCTTTGTATGACTAGAATAGGGATAGTATTTTTGAAAAAAAATGTGCTTCCCAACCTCAGTTTCCCCTGAGTGGAGAAATATCTTTATCTTTTTTTTTTTACACACGATTGGAATTGGTTAGCGCCACATTTTGGAAATTAAAATCCTTCAGACGAGAAAGTGATTAAAGCACGTTGCAAGTTGTCATTTACAGAAGTGTCAAAGCAGTAAGTTAGGCAGTAAAGTCAGTTTTTAGAGCACCTTTGTCAGCAAATAACGGAGATAAAGGACATAAAACAGAGCAAATCATACAGATCCAATGTTCTAAACGTAGGTCTACATGTATGAGATTGGAGCTGCCTGGTTAATACCTTACCACGTCTGCCAGCATCACCTCTACACACAGAGACATGACTTTGAAATAGCACGCTAAACCAGATGTAACCTACGAGCACATTGACCACACGCTGTATGACTCACAGTATGTGTTGATGGAAACCTAAGGTGTGTGGAGCACCAGTGCCAAAGAGGAGGTGTACTGTTTCAGTCAGCTTCCATTAGCCGCGCTGTCCCCACTTCAAAACCACGCAGGCTGCTCGCAACGCGCCGGAGATGCACGTTGACAGGCTCAGACAAAGTAGCAGCGACATTAAAGGATACGTCGACTTCTTAAGTTTCTTCCCATTTTTTTTTTCCTTTCCTCCTCCGTCTTCATTCTAATTCCTGTAAAAATGTTCTCAGCTGCTGGTTGTGCTCAGCCACCTCATCGTGTTACATAGGGACAGGGAGAGGAACAAGCACATTTGATATTCGATCTGCTCGTGTGTCTGGGTAATGAAATAGCTTGTGGCGCTGTCGGTGTGTGGCTGTTTTTGGTATTTTGCGTCTTAAAGAGCATTTCTGGCTTCTTTGAAGCGTTGCTGCAGGGGAGAGTGGCACTGTGTGCGCCGAGACGTCCCCGTGGCAGAGTTGTGATGTCGCTTTGCAAAGCAAGAGAAACTGTCTGTCACCTTTTGAAAGCTTAAGTACAAGGACAGGGGAAATCAATGAGCTATCAGAGAAATGCCCTCCAGACAGAGAAACTGTGTGTGTGTGTGTGTGTATATGGTCCCAAAATAAAAACATATCAGGCAGGACATATAAAATCAATCTGAGAAAATGATGTAAATCATGCTGGCTGCATCTTCTGAGATTTCTGTGAGGAGAAGCAAAACTATTGATTTTAGAAATAAAATGTCACATTGTTTCTTGGCGCCATGGGGAAAGGCGGTAAAATACCATGATAGTTTTTACATGCGGAACTGAGAGGTGTGAGGTTATTGTTGTTTTTACTTTTCACAGCATTTTCTTTTACTGCTATTTACTGGTGTTGCATCGCATGTGGATTTGCATATATATTCCATTTGTTTTGAATATCCTAGTGGATCTGTAGCAGAAATTCACAATGTAAACAGGTTGTACATGAGCACATTCTTTTTGAGTGAAAACCTACAGTATCTATACATTATTTATAAACTTTAAAATTGTTTATATTTTACATTTTTTAAATAAATTAAATCAGTTGGTTTCATTGTCAAATTAGTTTACATGGCACTGATGAAGAAGTTAGCCCTGTTAAGCTCTCATGTGGCCTGACAACATTTTTATGTACAGAAGAGTATTAGGGCCACAGAAGAGTATTAGGGCCACATGCAAGTCAGAATTCTGAGATTAAAGTTTGAAATGTGAGATTTAAGTCAGGATTCTCACTTTTTGCTCAGAACACTCACTCTAATCTTGAATTTAACAGCATATAACATACTATAACATCTTATAACAGCATATAACATACTATAACATCATATGAGAAAAAAAGACCTTATTTTCAGAATTCATTTTTTCATTATTTTTTTCTTTCTTTCAAATTCTTTTTTTTACACGTGGTCCTATAATACTCAGAGGCATCAGTGAAATAAAATAAAAAAACACAAAAAAACAACAATGTAGGAAACACAAGAAAGCTTTAAACAGGTGGAGTTTGGCTGAAAACAAAGAGGCTCCCCTGAAAATGTCCAAAAGTGAATTTTACTGCTCAAAAAACATGGTCATTGAGCAGTTTGACAAGATTAATGCTCCTTGCCCCCCCCCATCCGCCCGTGTACTGCCAGTGAATACACACAGACACTCCCTCAGTCAGGTCCAATCAGGAGCTTCGTCCTCCAGATGCAGCATACAAATCATTTTTTTCACAATTATAACATCAGCATTAACAACAGAATGCAGCAAAGTGTACGCCCTGCGGCAGAGTTCTGAGGTTTTTACTGACCCATGCTTACTTGACATTTCATAACTCTTACATTCGCCTGTTTTTTTTTGTTTTTTTTTTGTGTGTCTTTCTGTTTTTTCCCACTCTCCAGGGGTGAGTCTGCTAATTCCAGCTGGAGCCATTCCTCAGGGCAGAGTGTATGAGATGTATGTGACGGTTCAGAGGAAGGACATCATGAGGTATGCAGCACCGCCTGCCACATCAACCACCCCCCAGCACTGTGTTCACCCCTGTCAGCTCCACACACACACACACACACACAGAAATTACTGTCACATCATCACTAAACAGCATCTGTGTGAGCGTGTTATTCTCTGTGCACCTGCAGGCCCGTGGTGGATGATGGCCAAACAGTCCTGAGCCCTGTGGTGAGCTGCGGGCCACCTGGGGCCCTGTTGACTCGGCCCGTCATCATCACCATGCACCACTGCGCGGTGTTTGACGGCCAACAGGACTGGCTGATCCAGCTCAAGAACCAGTCACCGCACAACCAGTGGGAGGTGAGATGTGGGGGGGGGGGTGCATGACCAAAAAACTGTGTGCAGAAGCCTCTAATGTCTGTCATCGCGGTCGAAATGGAAACAGTGCTTTTTGGCAGTCACGCAGCAGCGTGTTAGGATTTTGTTTGTCACCTCGAGTAAGATTCACAGATTGACTGTGATGCATATAGTTAATCTTCCATGTTGCGTTTGATTTTTACTCAAAATGATGACAAAATGATGAAATTAAATAGAATGGAGAAAGTGATGGGTTCACCTTCCTCGGCTTTGTTTGTACAGTTCAGCACTAGCAGAGGAAACGCCTGCTGCAACAGGAGCTAAAATAGTAACTCTGTGATAGCAGGGACGAGACTGGGACTGTTGTTTTTCCTCACAGATTGTTTTTGTACCTTTCACAAATGCTTATTTTTAGTTGTTTTTGCCTGTGTGTGTGTGTGTGTGTGTGTGTGTGTTTTTGGAAGCCGTAGGCTTCATCATTATCAGGCCTGATGATGATCAGTTGGCTTGCTGAGGGCAGCAGCAGTGTGGATGTTTTCTGCCCCTCCCTCCTTATCGTCTCCTCTTGGCTCTGTCCTCACACGTGCACACACGTGCATACACACAGAAATGACCATGCCCCGCCCCGCCCCCACCTTCATGACAAAAACTGCCTTGACAGTTGTTAGAAATGGTCCAGTGATCGTCTCCATCTTAAACGATCGCAGGTGCAGACAACATAGTCACAAACTTTGTTGCATGCAGTGGTTTGTTGACACCTTTGTAAAAAAAAAAAAAAAATGGATCGATCAAATATAGTAAAATAATGATAAGTATGAATGTAGTACCAGTGAAAGCAGAATGTGAAGGTATGGAAAAACAAACACAAATTTAAAATCCATTCACCTTCTACCGCCGCTTTACTCTACACACAAATATAGGCTCCTCACATTAAAATCTCCTCCCTAACAGCCGTTGTGATGATATGACTTGTGGTGCAGTAAAGAGAGCGGGCCACACACACCTTTGTGACGTTGATGAATTACCTGGGGTGAGCCAATAAAGCTCGGTGTAAATCAAATCATTTTCAGGAAGGAATAACTATTGATTACATCTCTGATCTGTCAAGAGATGCAGATGGTAATATCCAAGGCGATGGCGCCCGCCTTTATACGAGCTCCACGTCTCAGTGAAGCCGGCCGCGATGCTGCACGGGCGAAAGCGTCGCCGCAGACGACACGGCCTGTCACAATATATTCATCACTGTGGTGGAAACAGGCGAGATGAGCTGCTCTGAAGTAATTCATGGACATTATAGACACATCCTCCCACACACACACACACACACACACACACAAATGCACCATACACACAGTGTCGTTCAGGAACCATGATGAAGACAGGAGGTCATATAATGAGGAACATGTGGGGCTTTCCGCACGAGTAACTACAAAGATTTATCCTCCTGCGCGGTTGATAAAAAAAAAAAAAGAATCCCAGCTGATGACTGCAGTCAGAAACTTATGAATAGATCATACAGAGTTTAAGTCTGTGTTTGTTTTGTCCCCGTGATGCGAAAGTCTACTTTTCCCACTGTGTTTTCTAATTATCCCCCCAATAAAGAGCCCCAGTACGATTCCCCACGAGCAGTTAAAAGAGTCTAATGATCAGCCATAATACTGCTGTTAAACGGCCTCGCTCACAATAAAATACTGTAATTCCTCATCTGTCTCTCATAATAGGCTAAATTAATGCCAATGTGCAGCACACACACACAGGAGTGTTTGGATTAGAGAGAGAGAGAAAGACAAAGATGCTGTTCAAGAGAGAGGGGGCTACACAAGCCCTCTCTGACCAGTCTTAATTAAGGAGAAATACGGCGTGGCATTAGTGCTTTTACGGGGGTCAGCTGCAAAATAGTCTTGTTACTCGCTCTTCCATTACCTCACATACACAATGGCAGAGTGTCCGACATAAGTTATACACACGAGTGTCATTTCTAAAAGACACGGCTTGAGCAGAGAGGCTGCGACCCCTAATTGTACTCCCCCCGTTTAAGTGAGATTATAATTCATTTCACTTTCAATTAAAATCAGCCACAACCTCAAAGTACCAGTTTTTTTAAATGAATTTAAAGGTTATGCCTTATCACTCTATGTGACTTTTTAAGTTGTTGTTATTTTAAATACTTTACTTAAACTAAGTCGCTCGATCAGGTTTGTCAACAAAGCAAAAATCACCAACTCTTCTTCTTCGGAGTAACAAAGATAGTTACAGGTAAAAGTTGCTAGAAATATAACTAACAAAGTAAAGTACAGATACGTGGATTTTGTACAGCAACAAAGTAGTTGTACTACATTGCAACACGGTGTGTCTGAATATCTCCACTGAATTGTAAATCCACTAAGCATTAAATGAGATGTGGCAGAATACCCACACTTGTCTTTCTTTTCTCCGTGTTAATGCCGCAGGATGTCGTCGTGGTTGGCGAAGAGAACTTCACGACGCCGTGCTACATCCAAATGGACGACGAGTCCTGCCACATCCTGACCGAGACGCTGGGCACCTACTGCCTCGTGGGCCAGACTCTCAGCGCTGCCACCACCAAGCGCCTCAAACTCGCCATCTTCGGCCCCGTCACCTGCCCCGCCATGGAGTATCACATCAGGGTCTACTGCCTGGACGACACGCAGGACGCACTCAAGGTAAACAAGCATTTGCATTTGTCTTTCGGCAGAATTAGCGTCAGTTTCTTGGTGTTTATGAGTTTGTCGTTGTGACAGATTTGTTCAAGTGGGTGTGTGGACAGAGCCGGCAGATGAGGTGTGGGAGTCGAATGACAAGTCTTTTGTGTGTGTGTGTGTGTGATGTGTCACAATAATGAAAGAGGGGCCTGCATTTGAATAGGTGCTCCTGCTGCAAAGATGCAGTTGCTATGTTAACACAAATGTATCCCTGTACTCCACTGTTGTCTCCTCAGCTCAATTCTGTTTAATACCTCCATCTACCTACATAGCGCAAAGATAAGGGCAGATTATTATACTAAGCAGGGATATTAAACACGGTTATTACGTTTGGGAACGGGTAATGAGAAGTGATAGTGATCCTACTGCACGGGCAGTGGAGCCGGCTTCAGATAGCAGCTCCAGATTCCGACTCATGAAGCCCACAGGGAATAGTGTTGAATGTGCCATGGAAATGTTAATTTTTGTGAGCATTGGCAAAAATAAATAAAGAAAGAAATGAATAAATTACATTACAGTGTGTAGTCATACAAAAGTGGGAAAGTAAAATGTGTACAATTGATATTCTAACAGAGGGTGTGTGTGTGTTTGTGTGTTCAGGAAGTGCTGCAAATGGAGAAGCAGATGGGTGGAAAGTTGCTGGATGAACCAAAGACACTCAACTTTAAAGACAGTACTCACAACCTGAGACTTTCCATCCACGATGTCCCCCACACACTGTGGAAGAGCAAGCTATTGGCCAAGTACCAGGTAAACTGCTCATACCCAGCTAACCGTGTCCTGGGAATGTTACCTATTGCATGTGAGAATGTTCCCTGAATGTTACCCCTAGGTTCTCCTGTGGTTGATATGGAAAGTTTTCCTAATGTTCCCCTAACGTTTTTGGGTGCACATTTGTTCCCAGAACGTTACTTTCTCACAACCTTCATACAACCTTTAGAGAATGTTCTCTTTTGGTTCCCAGAATGTTTTTTGGAATGTTACCCGTTGGTTGTGGGAACGTTCCCTGAAGGTCCCCCCCTAGGTTCTCCTGTGGTTTATATGGAAAGTTTTCCTAATGTTAGTTTTTGGTTGTACATTTGGTTCCCAGAACATTACTTTCTCACAACCTTTAGAGAACGTTCCCTTTTGGTTCCCAGAATGTTCTGTGAACATTACCTTTTGCTTGTGGGAAGGTTTCCTGAAGGTTCAACCCTAGGTTCCCCTGTGGTTGATATGGAAAGTGTTCCCAACTTTCCCCTAACGTTAGTTTTTGGTTCCCAGAATGTTACTTTTCTACAACCCTCATACAACCTTTAGAGAACGTTCTTTTTGGTTCCCAGAATGTTCCCCTAAAGTTACCTTGTCACAACCTTCATCACAACATTATTTATTAACATGACAGCATTTGGTGCATGTTATACTCATTTATTATTTGAAATACATTGGTAGTCATACTTTGAATGAACAGGCAAAATTGATAGGATTTAAAAAAGTTTTATTTTCAATAAACCAAGTAAATGAAAATAAAATCAAGCTTTTATACACAGTGCTTAATACATGTATTAGAAAAACAAAAACAGGTGTCACCGTCTCTAACAGACGAGTAACTCCCTCTCCCTTCTTCACACGACTGTAGGAGCTTTCCTTTCAGCAGGTGTGGAGCGGTGCACAGAGGAACGTCCACTGCTGCTTCACCCTGGAGCGCTTTTCTGTCGGCACGGTGGACCTGGCCTGTAAGATATGTGTGCGCCAAGTGGAGGGAGAAGGACAGATTTTTCAGCTGGACACCACACTGTCAGAGGTAAGATCTGACGCTTACATCGTCTGTTGATGAAAAAGAACATTTCTCCTCCTCACAAACATCTTTAAAGACACACACGTACATTTTATTCCATTGAACCGTGCAGTCGTGTGTTCATGTTGTAAATCTCTTGAATATTTAGTATTAGTTCTCATTTATAATGCAGTGCTGCTGTAACTTTGCAAATTCCCCCCCTTGTGGAACTAATGAAGGATTATATTATCCTATCTAATAAAAAAAAAATAAAAAAAAGCCATTGTGACCTTTGAACCCACTGTGTGCTCATCCTCTGTTGTGAGAGACACTTGAGTGAATTGACCCACACTCCCGTGAACCCGTCCCGCATGTTTGCTACGGCTGCAGAGACTGATGGGGTGGCAGATAGGAAGTCTTGACCCTGCGGCCTTCACGTAGCTCTGCCTATGACAAACTGATGCAAAGCAGGGAGAAGCAGAGGAGGAATAATTACCTGCCAGTCGTGCTCTTCTTTATTCACTAAGGCCATCTGGCTGGCCGGGAGAAAAGAGTGTGAGGGATGGTGGAGCACTCGGGCTTTGTGCTCGGTAATGAGATGAATTACAGGACAAGCAGTGCGGCGCTGTGTCCCTGCCTGGCCTCAGTTCATTTGTCTCCGGGTCTTGCTCGTGTTGCTGTAGCCACTGCTCCAGTACTTATCCTCAATGCAACACTTAGCTTGCATCAATAAGTGAAATGAATGGTTTCCATCTTTTAGAGGAACTAGAGGCGCAATATTTCCCTTGCTACAAATCCATTTGAGCCACATCATATTTTGGTTTTCTGTTTAGTTAAAATGTCAATGCTGCCTGCAACAAGGGAGGAAAAACACCAAAACACTGTGCTTCTCCTTCAACCTCTCATTTTCTCTCTGTTTTTCGTGCAGGATTCCCAGAATATTGACACGTCCCTGCTGGACCCTGCCAGTAACATCACCACACTAGTTGGGCCCAATGCCTTCCGCATCCCTGTCTCCGTCCGGCAGAAGTTGTGTGGCAGCCTGGATGCGCCGCAGAACAGGGGCAATGACTGGAGAATGTTGGCCCACAAACTTAACGTTGACAGGTTTGTAGGAGATCAGCGGAAAGGAGAGTGAAGGAGTGACGACAGAGGCGATAAGAATGTGCAATATAGAGTGTTTTATATCCGCTTTTTCTGCAAAACCTAGGCAATCTGATGCAAAATAAAATTCTATTTATAAAAACTATATAAACACACCTAAGCAGGATGTACTCAAAATGTTTAAATGCATTTAAACTTGCTTTTATGAACAAAAAGAAAAGGGAAAAAAAACAATTATCAATTATCGCTACTTTATATCGCGACTAAAAATGCGATATAAAATGAATCTTAACTTTGACTCAACAACACATAAGACGAAGAAAAACCCAATTTTTAAAGCCTGAATATGAGATCTATAAACACCCACCCACAATAGTGCAAAACAAACAAACTAAATTGCTCTCCTCTTCAGCACGTTTATGTGCGTTTATTAACTGCCAGTGTTTTTCATCATAAGGAGGCAACAAGATCACGTTGGAAATAAAAGCCGTTCGCTCATCTACATTCATTTGATTGTAATTGTTGTTTAGGAAGGAGGTTCATGTAGATGAGCAGCCGCTTGAATTGAGATTAACTCAACTGGACTGAGCGAGAAGACAGAGAAGACGGAGAGGAAGAAAAATGACTTCAAAACACCACTCTGTGTGTGTGTGTGTGTGTGTGTGTGTGTGTGTGTGTGTGTGTGTGTGTGAGAGAGAGATGGTAGTGGTTTGTTCACTTATAAGGTCCCAGCCCAGCAGGGCGTCCTTATCACAGGCAGCAGCTGCAGATTGAAGAGACCACTGACAGAGTGTGGCGTGCACAAAGGCAGAGAAAGAGGGGGGAAGACTTGAACCAATCTTATTCACTGTGCATACTGTCTGTTGATTCAGAATGGCCGTGTGTGTCTAATAATATACAATATTATACAGCCTATTGTTCTCTGTTTAAGTGTTTGCTAAAAAAAAAAAAGGGGAGAAAAACAAACCTTCCGTTAACTTGTTGTTGTTTTTTTATTACACAAAGAAACAGAAGCTCATTTGCACTTTCCAGCACTTTCCAGTTTCTCTTCCAAGAATTACATCTTCCTTTTTTGCTTGTTACAAAACAACTTAACTTACTGTAAAAAGTACAAAAATCCACACCTTCTTGCTGCAGGAACCATGAAATCGTGAAGGGAGTCGATGTTCAATTGAAGTGGCACAGAGGGAAAAAGAAGGATTGACACTTTAACACTAATTTACTCACATAGCAGGGAAACTAACGGAATATATAACAGAGTTATGTTACTGTACATGGTGGAGTCACCCAGCTGAACCTAAACTCTCTTTATCTCTGCTCTGTCACTGTCCCTCACTCAGGTATCTTAACTACTTTGCCACCAAATCCAGTCCTACAGGAGTGATACTGGATCTGTGGGAAGCCCAGCATTTTCCCGATGGCAATCTCAGCCGCCTCGCTCAGGTACTTGAGGAGATGGGACGTCACGACAGCCTTGTTCCCGCGATGACTGAGCACTGACATCTGCCCGCCAGGGAATGTGAAATTCCAGGGAGGAAGAAGAAGACATAAAAGGCAAAAAAACAAGAGCTGGAAAAAGCCCGAACGCAGCAGAGTCATTTGGCATCACAGTTGACAAGTGCACACACACATACACACACACACTTTCAGACACTGTGTGTGCATGTGGTGGTGGTGGTGGTGGTGGTACACTCAAAGAAATAAGAAGATAAAAACAGCTAGGTCTACTCAGCCATGACCCAGTTAAACATTGGCAACAAAGGGTGTATAAACTTGGGAGGGTAAACAAGAATCTGTGCCAGTCATTTCTCTCTGGCTGATCCTCTCTCTCTCTGGTAGAACAACTTGATATTTTTGGCTCTGGTTTCCTTGGAATAGCGATGAGCGGATGTATGTGGATGATGCCATCGACCGTCAGCCAACAGTCTTTGAGTGCCGACACATTACCAGGGGTCAAAGGATCCAAAGGAGCATGGCTTTGTTCAGAGGGGGGAAAAAAAAGCACCTCTCACCCTCTGGAAAACTGGTCTCCATAGCAACTCCATGGAGTATGTGTTCTGTGATAACATAGTATTTAATATGTCTATTTATACATATCATTCTTTTTTGTTGTTGTTGTTGTTGTTGTTTTTGTGCTGCCTCTTAGGGAATACTGTGTAGTGTCCTCACATTTTTTTTTTCTTCTTTCATTATGTTTGATTGTGTCATAGCACCCCCTGGTGGACTCTTGCAGTTATGACTCATCCTGTCAGCCACACATGTACATGTACAGAAGATGATGTAACCATTTACCATTTTAGTGTTGCTTTTGTTACTAATATTATTATTGTTTATTATTATTATTATTATTATTATTATTATTTGTTACGTAGATTTCTTTTCAAGTACGTTTGCTTCTTTTGTTGCACGTCTTCAAAAATATTCTTTTGATATTCTGAATTTTTCCTAATCAGGTCATTTTTGGCTAACTCCACCAGTACTTTTAAACGGAAGGCAATCACACATTGTGTTCTGAAACTGACAAGTGACGGTTTGTATGTGGTGCGAGATTCACGAACGAGACCAGGCAGGAGACGAGAGGCAGGCGCTGTTGAGGAGTCGATCAAATAATGTATATTTTTATAGGACCAATGCAACTGAATACAACTGCTTTGTACCAAAAATTGACATACAGTGTATGAGATTAAATTTAATATACACAGTGATCATCCTAATGTCAAATGTCATTTCAAAAAAAAAAAAGAAAAAAGAGAGAGACTTTTCCTTTTGTTTGTTCTGAACTGAATGACTCGTCTGCAGTGTTTGGGGCGAATCACGTGGATTTTGTGTGGTTGTGCGTTCACGTACGGACGCCGCTGATTTCACACTGACTGTGCGTAAAGGTCACTTACGTAGTTTTCAAATGCATTTGCAAATGCAGACATTTCATTTGATTTAGCAGCACTTGTGATCCCTTTTTTTCAAGTGGTTTTAATCGATCGCAGTTGTCCCAGTTTTCTCCGTAAAGCCGTCTATGCAAACGTTGCATCTGCTGTTTTTTTTTTAAACAATCCTCAGTGGACGAACTTCTGCATTCCCTAGTTATTGTTCAGATTCATGATCATCATTATTATTATTATTATTATTACTGTTGTGTAGTGAGAATGTAGCCTGTCTGTCTCCGGCACTCACAGTGTACTTCGCGAATGCTTGCATTGTCATCTGTCAAGTGACTGTACAAAGTGTAAGAAAGAATTTTTAAAGACTAATAATAAATTATATTTATATGCAACATTGGAAACAAACCACACGGAGCACTTTGTTTTCACTGCGAGGATGAGCACGAAGCGACAAGGCTTTAGGACACAGTTTGTTTAATTAGGGAATGTAATCCAAATCCACTCGTACACTCTCATGATCACATTATGTACAGATTAAATAAGGCACATGCCGCAGTGGTAGAGTGGACGGGACATAATTCTGCATACAGACATTGTCAAAAAAAAAAAAAAAAACACAATTTTAACATCCAGCAAGTCAATAATTATCAATAGATTTCAGCTCAGCTATTTACAAATGAACTGTGAGTGGAAATTAAAGACACCAAAGAGGAATATGAAGGAGAAAGTTCACAAACTCAGTGATATAAACACTTTAACCCAGAGATCTTCTTTCAACATTAAAAAAGTAATTATCAGTAATAACAATAATAATAATAATAATAATAATTTTGAGCGGTCACTGGGCATGAAATAGTCTTCACTTTGGGAAATTGATAGTGAACTAAAAGACAGTCTACAGTCTGCTATGACATTATAGCGAGTAGTGACTGAGTCAAAACTTAAAAAAACAAACATGAAGGCAGCTGTGACGGTACAAAAGACTGCACATGAAATACTGCGATACTGATGTGTATATATACAGTATGTGTGTGTATGTATGGCTTTAGTCGGGCAGAGCAGGAGCTCCCTCTGCGTGGAACAGGTCAGAGGGATTTCAGTACCTGCAGTCTCCTGCACGGGTCCCTGTCCACATGCCCACCTGGACAGTCGGGACCCAACAACCGCTTAAGCTTTCACAGAAAGCACAACGTGAACACTTTGTCTGAGGCGCAGGTGACACGGGAGGTCACATCTCTCCAGACACAATAAATCTTTTGCCTCTCATTTTTCTGTCTCCCCATCGACCAAACACGTCCATCACTCTTGTTCCCTGTCACTTTCCTTTGTCCCAACATTGACAAGTCTCCTTTTTTTTCTTTTTTTTTTCTTCTCTCCTCTCCCTGTCTTCTATCAGCCAGTGTAAGCGGAGCCCTGCCAGTGGCAGTGACCAGTCTCTGAATGATGAGAGCGTCTTTCTCGATCCCCTGTCACATTTTGATGTCTTGGCACTCCAACATCTTCGCCAGGGTCTTCTTCACCCTCAGGGCTGTGAGGCGCGAGGCCGGGTTGTGAGCCCAGCACTCGGACATCAGTTTCCCCATCTGTCGTAGACACTGAACACACAAGCGTACACACACACACATGAGAATATAACAACACCAGAACAATCTGCTCTTATCTACCAGCCTTTTTAAACAGTTTATAAGCTGTATAGACGTATACATATACATAGACTGTATATAAAAAAGTATTTCTAAAACATAATTTACATAGGCTTCCATTCAAATTGATTTGAACAGTGGGTCTACGAGGTCCCGTTAAGCTAAATGCAAATGCAAATCGGTGAATTATCCCTTTAACTCAAAAGCAGGGCTGCTCTAAATGATGTTTCATATAGCATAGGGAAATAAAAGATTTTTATTTAAATACCTCATCACTGCTCCAGCGATTAGCAAACGAAGGTCTCTGCTTCTTAATGCACACAACTTCCCTCATGTCCTCATAGGAAGGATCAGTGGGCACGAGGTCGTGATAGGGCAGCTGATACTCCTCCACAATGCCTGCAGGAAGAAAGAGCACATGCGTGGGTATCAGTGGGATCATTAAGAAAAAAACACCCAGACGATGTTTTAAAAGAAAATAAGGCTGACCTCCAGAGATGCAGCGTCGCACCATCTCCCAAACAATGAGACCGAAACTGTACATGTCGGCCATGATGAAAGACTGGAAATAGGTCCTGTTCAGGGTCTCGTCCAGCACTTCAGGCGGCATGTAGCGCTTAGTCCCGACGCGCAGGTTTGGAGGGATGTCCACTTCGTTTGTGTCACTGAGAGACGGAGAAAGAGCAGGCACAGAGTGAACCACTTTATGTCAGAGATACACCTTAACTCTATTAAAATGATGTTCAAAGTCTGTGAAAGTCAGAGAATCAGTAGACAACTGGGTGAGAAGAGGCTTCTACAGTTCTGAATGTTGGTTAGGTTTCCTGTCCAGTTATTACTGATACAGTGAGAATGAGAAAAAGCCTTAAAAAAACATCACGGTGTACCTGTTAAACTTGACAGCCAGGCCCAGATCTGCTATACAGCAGGAGCCGTTCTTTTTAACCAGGATGTTTTTACTCTTCAGGTCTCTGTGCGCTATGGCCGCTTTGCCCTGTGTGCCGTAGATCTCGGTGTGCAGGTGACAGAGGCCTGAGATGGAGGAGTAGGCCAGTTTCAGCAGAGCGTTGACGTCTAAGGTGTTGGACTTGAGGTAGTCGTACAGGGATCCATTCTCGTGGTAGTCTGTGATCAGGTACAGCTGAGTCCATGAGCCTGTTCCTTTAATGTCGGCCGCTATGAATCCTGGGGTTGGAGAGGAGGGAGGATGGGAATGAGCAACACACACACACACACACACAGATAGGATCATTAAATTGCAATCAGGCAAACAGACGTTCCCTTACCGAGTATGTTGTCGTGTCTCATCAGGAAGGTCTGATAAATTTCCGTCTCTCTGAACCAGCTCTCTTCCTCTGTGGTGAAGAAGACTTTGACTGCCACTCTCTCTCCTCTCCATTTGCCCATCCAGACCTCTCCGTATCGCCCTTTTCCAATCTGCTTCACCATCTGAATTTGCTTGGCAATGGTTCGCTGCACCTGTTCACAAATTATGATAAAAACTTAAGTACAAGTAAAAGTACTGGTCTAAAAATGTACTCAGGTTAAAGTAAAAAAAACTAGCTTGTTTAAAATGTACTGAGTTACTTGTTTATAACATGGTTGGGGTTCTTTCTTGTGCAAAAAGGACAAGGGGACGCAAATCTCACGTTAATTGTTTTTAATTAAAGGCAAACCTTTACAAAGTAAAGTGCTGACTAAATGAAATATTTAAACACATAATGTATCAGTCGAAATGGGTCAAAGGTCACAAATGCTTTCATTCACTGCCAAAGTTTCCGGTGAATTTATTTATTTTTTTAATTCAGGCCAACGTTTTTATACTCATGTGATTCAAAAATTTAAAATTACAAATTTTATAAATGACTTTAAGAAGTACAAGTACACAAAAAAACCTACTCAATTACAGTAACACGAGTAAATGTAATTCATTACCTTCCATTACTACTTTACTGGATCGCCACAATAACAATACTAAGATAGTAACAAAACAAAACTTTATGCAATACAAAAAAAGCTGCAAAAATAAAGATCCTTTATTTTTACATCATATCATATTCTTTTACAAATGTATTCTACTGAATTTGCATACATTTGCAAATAAAACCCTTTTTATCACCATTAAATGCCCATGAAGCCCACAGACAACATGCAACATGTGCGCTGCTCTTTTCTTACCAGTAGAGGGAGACCTGAGCCTGAGCCAGACCCTGTGCTCCGGGAGTGCTCGATCAGGTCCTTCAGTGACTCTCCAGGCGGGATGTAGGTCTCGTCCTGCTCCAGATCGATGCTGTAGCGCGGCTGTGACTCCTGCCGCTTATACCTGCCGCAGAAAAGCCATGTAATGTGAAGTGCACGTCTGGAGGGGGTGCATTTATTGATTTTATTCTTTATATTATATTCTTTCTCACCTGAAGTAGAAAAAGACAAGGATGAGGCCAAGGATGATGGTGCAGACTGTGATTGAGATGAAGAGAGCCATGTACTGGATGCTGCTGTCCACATAATCTGAAAAAAAAAAAAAAAATGTGAATAATGTCAGTCACAGAGAGGAGAGTCAGATCTGATTAATAGCTGGAGGTCGACACTCATTTGTTCACTGTTATCAGCACAAACATCTGTCTTATTTTCATTGGCAGGGACAAGCTCCCCCCCCCCCCTCCCTGCCTCTAACCCTGTCCTGCCCCCAGTGTGTGATCGATCACATCCCCTTCCTGAATCCCACGTATCAGGTGTCACCGCACCGTTGCTACAGAAGCCCCCGAGGCCTGACGCAGCTCTGGGGCTCTAACCTTTCTGTTGAGCTCCTGTCCGTCAGGCACACAGACTTCTGTAGAGTGTCAGCGTGGTCTTTTAGAGGCTACTACTAAAAGTTTACATGTATTTATCACAGATCACTGACTGATTCTCTGGCCCTGCATGGACAGTTCATCAGTGCTTGTTCAGCTTATCGCTTATGTCTTGCAGTGTCAGATGCTCAGATTGTCAGTGATTCATTTAGCAAGTACAGCGTTGTCATATTTAGTCGTCGTCATGTCCGGAAATCTGAAAACTGTTTTGAGAAAAAACGTATTTATCTTATCACGTCTTCCCCCAAATCCTTTTATCAGAGTTTCGCTGAAGGTCGTAACAAAGTATGCGGGGGCTGTGTAAAACTGTAATGGCGATTGTGTGACAGAGACTGGGAGTGGGAGAGTGGGAATGCATGTGAGTGTGTGTGTGTGTGAGTGTTCCTGAGGGACAGATGGACAGATATCTCACATCCGTGCAGAGGCAAGAAACTCAAGCGGGCCCTGGGGAGAGGCTGTCCTTTTCATTAGAGAGTGAGAGAACAAGCCAAGCCTGCAGGCTCCGTTTCACCTGCCTCTCTCCACACACACACACAACCCCAAACGCCCCCCATCCCACCCCACCCCCACCCCCTGAAGTAGCATGTGCCACTTTACTCCAGCACCACACTGTGGTTTGTAACAGTTTAAACTGTCACTACCCATCATCGCCCAGCCAAGCACGGCACGGTTTCTAAAAAGCCACTCACGCTTTAAAGCGGGGCAGGATTTCAGTGTGGGAATCAGTGTGCGCACGCGGGGTCATACCTGACGTCATGAGCGGAGGAAGAGTGGGATGCAAATCTCGGTTGCAGTAGTCCTGGTCGGTGCAGCACTCCAGAGCTCTCCTGGAGCGCGACTTCCCCGTGTCCTACCACACAAATACACACATTTGTGCGTAAGTGTAAACATATTGTCTTTCAGACACAAGAAGACCACACTTTATTCCACAATGTGTAAAGATAGTTGTGGGTCTGACAAGTAGGATTCAAACAAGATAAAGTCACTCAAAGAAACATAGACTTACTCGACACTGGAACTCCGAACCAGCCAATCCTAAACATCCTGCAGTGAGAACGGCCACGCCGCCGTCCTCCTCCTCCACCATGGTGAAGCAGTAACCGTTAGTTCTACAAACACAGACACGTTGTTATCTTATATATTTGTTTAGCATCATAATGTATTTGATTTCTGCATTTTTTTAAAAAAACCTGAATTCTGTTCTATTATATTCTATAATCAATGTGTATATTGAGACCTGTTAAATAACATATCCTGCATTTCTGAACTCTGAACTCTTCTTCAAATCTCTGAACTTGACTCAGTAACTAAAACTGAGAAACTTACATAATATGTTGGTTTCTCAGTCGTTTTAGTCAATATATTTAAGTACATTATATATACATTTACATAGATTGTTTTCATTTTAGAATGACAATGCAAGCAGTTTCTTTCACTGACACAAATACTGAAAGAAATATTAAATTGAAAGACCTGATGCTCTGTCTCTTTGAATAATTAGTAGCTGTTGCAGAGAGTTATTTAAACAAGGTTACTGGTGCTTACATGCAAGTGTTGTTGAAGGAGTTTTCGGGGCAGTGGTGGTTGCAGTGGCACAAAAGCATGTTCTGAACTGAAACTGTGGCTGTGCTGCTGCTGCTGCTGCTGCTGCTGCTGCTGCTCTCCTCCGCCTTTCGCTCTGACCCCCGCTTCCGTCCATTCTTTAGCAACATGGTGTCCAACATGTTGGCTGTGCAGGGAGAAAGAGAGGAAGAAAGAAAGAAAGAGAGAGCGTCTGGGTTTAGTTCAAGGCCAGAGCAAAACATCTGCACACACTGGCAGTTCCAGCAAGGCCAAGGGAGTAAAACTTAAAAGACGGTGATGGGATTAAAGATGGGATCAATCAAAAGATCCAAACATTTCTGCTAATTTCAAACGGGTCTCTCTGAATTATATTTCTTATTCATATAAGGTTCAGTTGTGCCTGTGCTGGCACTGTTGCTATGGCAATCCAGTCCACAGAAAGTGTGAATGTGTGGTGCTGAATGCAACCCTGCTGTCCTGGACTGGACTCAATGTACCTGCATGAAGTCCGGAACAAGAATAGCACCATAGTGATGTGTATGGGTGTGTGTATGTGTGTGTGCACACTCAATTTCTGCAATGTGAAAAATAATCTAATTTTACTAAAGAGGAAACTAAATAATCTCTGCAGTTGGGTGCAGGATAAAAGTTATATATATACATATATATACATATATTGTAATTAGTATCAGTTATCAGCCCCAGCACTCCCGATATATCGGCGGATATCGGCAAAAGTCCAATTTTGTGCATCTCCTTCTATCTGTCATGATTAATGATTTCCATCCCCACCGGTTGCGTGATACACTTAAAAGACACCCTGATGTGTCCGATCACGATTAACTGATAAGTTTGTAAGTAACTGCTTACTAACCATGTGAATGTCTTCTGTACTGCAAACATTTTCTCAGAGTATAACATTTCCAACAGGCAGTCGTTGCTGTGAACGACGACGCACAAAAATACACACCAGTTGAGTCGGGCCAAGGGCAATGATATGGTACAGGTGTATTCACATAAACCAAAGAGAAAGATAAATATTATTGCTCTGGACTCGCTCGTCTTTAGAGGTGTGAACCTCTGCAGGTGGCGCAGAACACGGAGGAAATCCACTGCTGTGATTTAGACAAAAAAGTCTAACGTCTGTTTTGAGTTATACTCTAGTTAACAGTCAACAAGGTGCAATGTGACATGTGTAAACGTCTACTACTGATTTTAATGTTGATTATGAGGGGAAACAGAGGCAGAAAAAAAACTTTTTTTTAAATGTGTCCAGTAATATAAACTAACAGGCATGTAAATCAACAAACTTGTTATAAAGGAAAATTTGCAATTTTCTTCAACAGATCATTGGACAATTGTTAAGTGGACTTTTATTTCGGAGGCCACTGAGTAACAAAGACAGTTGAATATTTTTAGTTGAATATCTCGATGACCAATTTGCTTGGTATGCCACTGTCCTTTATTGTCAATGTAGCCAGGGCTTTGCACTTGGCAACAGGGAATAAAAGTAGTTCTGACAGCAGCTTGTCCCTCAAGTCCTTTGTGGTGAGATAACTGAACAGTGTTGTGCCACATGAGACGGACATCTTCCTCTGGCCATCTGTCTCACTCTCTCTATCTTCCTTCCTCTGCTATCTTCATTACAATATCAAGTTGACAACTGTACAGTGTAAAAAAAGACCAAGAAACACTTAAAATTAAAGCAAATCGGCAATTCTGAGTCTGTTTGAATGACAATGAAGGTCCAAAACAACTCTAAAGAAGACTTTGACGACTGAGGCCCAATCATAATATTTCTCATTTTACCCCCTACCTCATTTCCCTTGCCACTTGGGATTGGGTTAAAGAGGGTTATTGTTTAAATCTAATCCTATGAAATGGAGATTCAACAAAAAAAAACACTGTCAGCTGTTGTTATAACGTTATCTCTATCGTGGACTATAGGGAATTATTATTCACTTGTTAATTATGCATGATCACGTCTGAAGCAAAGTTAGAAAATTATCTTCATTGTCTGTGATTACATGTGGACTAGTTTATGGTCTCTACACAAGACAAGCTGTGTTGTGGTGACTTGAGTACAGCTACACAACTTGCTGACAAAAACATTTCTTTCTGACTTTTATAACATTCACCTTGAATTTGGTTCATCTGGAAATAAAAATATGCTATTCGGCCGTTGAACCTCACCAACCTCAACTGGGGGCACAATAAGCCTACACTATGATGTTTTGGTGTCATTTTGGATGACGTACTATAGACACTAATATTAAACATCATTATCCAAAATCACGAAAAATGTCATAGTAAAGTATGTCGTCAAAAATCACCAAAAAAAGTCATAGTATAGTATGTCGTCCAAAATCACAAAAAAAGTCATAGTATAGTATGTCGTCCAAAATCACCAAAAAACGTCAAAGTAAAGTATGCCGTCCAAAATAAGTCAAAAATGTCATAGTATAGTATGTCGTCCAAAATCAGTCAAAAATGTCATAGTATAGTATGTCGTCCAAAATCAGTCAAAAACGTCATAGTATAGTATGTCGGCCAAAATCACCTAAAAACGTCATAGTATAGTATGTCGTCCGTAATCAGTCAAAAATGCCATAGTATAGTTTGTCGTCCAAAATCACCTAAAAAGGTCATAGTATAGTATGTCGTCCAAAATCACCTAAAAACGTCATAGTATAGTATGTCGTCCAAAATCACCTAAAAACGTCATAGTATAGTATGTCGTCCAAAATCAGTCATAAACGTCATAGTATAGTATGTTGTCCAAAATGAGTCAATAATGCGGTAGTATAGTATGTCGTCCAAAATCACCAAAAAACGTCATAGTATAGTATGTGGTCCAAAATCAGTCAAAAATGTCATAGTATAGTATGTCGTCCAAAATCAGTCAAAAATGTCATAGTATAGTATGTCGTCCAAAATCACCAAAAAACGTCAAAGTATAGTATGCCGTCCAAAATCAGTCAAAAATGTCATAGTATAGTATGTCGTCCAAAATGAGTGACAAATGCCATAGTATTGTATGTTGTCCAAAATGAGTCAAAAAAGTCATAGTATAGTATGTCGTCAAAAATGTCATAGTATAGTATCTCGTCCAAAATGAGTCAAAAACGTCATAGTATAGTATGTCGCCCAAAATCAGTCATAAACGTCATAGTATAGTATGTCGTCCAAAATCTGTCAAAAAAGTCATAGTATAGTATGTCGTCCAAGTTGTCACAGTATGGTGTATTGTATTGTCTGACATTGTCTTAGTTGTCAGTCAGTGATGGGATTCGAACCAGTGTCCTTTAAGAGTTGGGTCTGTAGGGAAACATCACAAACCACTCAGCCAAATGAGACAGTGCCCTTTGTGTCCCAAAACCACCTAAAAACATCATAGTATAGTATGTCGTCCAAAATCAGTCAAAAACGTCATAGTATAGTATGTCGTCCAAAATCCCCTAAAAACGTCATAGTATAGTATGTCATCGCAAATTAGTCAAAAACGTCATAGTAAAGTATGTCGTCCAAAATCCCCTAAAAACGTCATAGTATAGTATGTCGTCCAAAATTAATCAAAAACGTCATAGTATAGTATGTCGTCCAAAATGAGTCAAAAATGTCATAGTATAGTATGTCGTCCAAAATCAGTCAAAAAAGTCATAGTATAGTATGTCGTCCAAAATGAGTCAAAAAAGTCATAGTATAGTATGTCGTCCAAAATCAGTCAAAAAAGTCATAGTATAGTATGTCGTCCAAAATCACCTAAAAATTTCATAGTAGTATGTCGTCCAAAATGAGTCAAAAACGTCATAGTATAGTATGTCGTCCAAAATGAGTCAAAAACGTCATAGTATAGTATGTCGTGCAAAATCACCTAAAAACGTCATAGTATAGTATGTCGTGCAAAATCACCTAAAAACGTCATAGTATAGTATGTCGTCCAAAATCACCTAAAAACGTCATAGTATAGTATGTCGTCCAAAATCACCTAAAAACGTCAAAGTATAGTATGTCGTCCAAAATCAGTCATAAACGTCATAGTATAGTATGTTGTCCAAAATGAGTCAATAATGCGGTAGTATAGTATGTCGTCCAAAATCACCAAAAAACGTCATAGTATAGTATGTCGTCCAAAATCAGTCAAAAAAGTCATAGTATAGTATGTCGTCCAAAATAAGTCAAAAATGCCATAGTATAGTATGTCGTCCAAAAACAGTCAAAAATGTTATAGTATAGTATGTCGTCCAAAATCAGTCAAAAATGTCATAGTATAGTATGTCGTCCAAAATCAGTCAAAAATGTCATAGTATAGTATGTCGTCCAAAATCACCAAAAAACGTCAAAGTATAGTATGCCGTCCAAAATCAGTCAAAAACGTCATAGTATAGTATGTCGTCCAAAATGAGTCAAAAACGTCATAGTATAGTATGTCGTGCAAAAACACCTAAAAACGTCATAGTATAGTATGTCGTGCAAAATCACCTAAAAACGTCATAGTATAGTATGTCGTCCAAAATCACCTAAAAACGTCATAGTATAGTATGTCGTCCAAAATCACCTAAAAACGTCATAGTATAGTATGTCGTCCAAAATCAGTCAAAAATGTCATAGTATAGTATGTCGTCCAAAATGAGTCAAAAATGCCATAGTATTGTTTGTTGTCCAAAATCAGTCAAAAACGTCATAGTATAGTATGTCGTCCAAAATCCCCTAAAAACGTCATAGTATAGTATGTCGTCCAAAATTAGTAAAAAATGCCATAGTATAGTATGTCGTCCAAAATCACCTAAAAACGTCATAGTATAGCATGTCGTCCGAAATGAGTCAAAAACGTCATAGTATAGTATGTCGTCCAAAATGAGTCAAAAATGTCATAGTATAGTATGTCGTCCAAAATCAGTCAAAAACGTCATAGTATAGTATGTCGTGCAAAATCACCTAAAAACGTCATAGTATAGTATGTCGTCCAAAATCAGTCAAAAACGTCATAGTATAGTATGTCGTCCAAAATCACCTAAAAACGTCATAGTATAGTATGTCGTCCAAAATAAGTCAAAAATGCCATAGTATAGTATGTCGTCCAAAAACAGTCAAAAATGTTATAGTATAGTATGTCGTCCAAAATTAGTCAAAAACGTCATAGGATAGTATGTCGTCCAAATTGAGTCAAAAACGTCATAGGATAGTATGTCGTCCAAATTGAGTCAAAAATGCCATAGTATATAGTATGTCGTCAAAAATCTGTAAAAAATGTCATAGTATAGTATGTCGTCCAAAATCCCCTAAAAACGTCATAGTATAGTATGTCATCGCAAATTAGTCAAAAACGTCATAGTAAAGTATGTCGTCCAAAATCCCCTAAAAACGTCATAGTATAGTATGTCGTCCAAAATTAATCAAAAACGTCATAGTATAGTATGTCGTCCAAAATGAGTCAAAAATGTCATAGTATAGTATGTCGTCCAAAATCAGTCAAAAAAGTCATAGTATAGTATGTCGTCCAAAATGAGTCAAAAAAGTCATAGTATAGTATGTCGTCCAAAATCAGTCAAAAAAGTCATAGTATAGTATGTCGTCCAAAATCACCTAAAAATTTCATAGTAGTATGTCGTCCAAAATGAGTCAAAAACGTCATAGTATAGTATGTCGTCCAAAATGAGTCAAAAACGTCATAGTATAGTATGTCGTGCAAAATCACCTAAAAACGTCATAGTATAGTATGTCGTGCAAAATCACCTAAAAACGTCATAGTATAGTATGTCGTCCAAAATCACCTAAAAACGTCATAGTATAGTATGTCGTCCAAAATCACCTAAAAACGTCAAAGTATAGTATGTCGTCCAAAATCAGTCATAAACGTCATAGTATAGTATGTTGTCCAAAATGAGTCAATAATGCGGTAGTATAGTATGTCGTCCAAAATCACCAAAAAACGTCATAGTATAGTATGTCGTCCAAAATCAGTCAAAAAAGTCATAGTATAGTATGTCGTCCAAAATAAGTCAAAAATGCCATAGTATAGTATGTCGTCCAAAAACAGTCAAAAATGTTATAGTATAGTATGTCGTCCAAAATCAGTCAAAAATGTCATAGTATAGTATGTCGTCCAAAATCAGTCAAAAATGTCATAGTATAGTATGTCGTCCAAAATCACCAAAAAACGTCAAAGTATAGTATGCCGTCCAAAATCAGTCAAAAACGTCATAGTATAGTATGTCGTCCAAAATGAGTCAAAAACGTCATAGTATAGTATGTCGTGCAAAAACACCTAAAAACGTCATAGTATAGTATGTCGTGCAAAATCACCTAAAAACGTCATAGTATAGTATGTCGTCCAAAATCACCTAAAAACGTCATAGTATAGTATGTCGTCCAAAATCACCTAAAAACGTCATAGTATAGTATGTCGTCCAAAATCAGTCAAAAATGTCATAGTATAGTATGTCGTCCAAAATGAGTCAAAAATGCCATAGTATTGTTTGTTGTCCAAAATCAGTCAAAAACGTCATAGTATAGTATGTCGTCCAAAATCCCCTAAAAACGTCATAGTATAGTATGTCGTCCAAAATTAGTAAAAAATGCCATAGTATAGTATGTCGTCCAAAATCACCTAAAAACGTCATAGTATAGCATGTCGTCCGAAATGAGTCAAAAACGTCATAGTATAGTATGTCGTCCAAAATGAGTCAAAAATGTCATAGTATAGTATGTCGTCCAAAATCAGTCAAAAACGTCATAGTATAGTATGTCGTGCAAAATCACCTAAAAACGTCATAGTATAGTATGTCGTCCAAAATCAGTCAAAAACGTCATAGTATAGTATGTCGTCCAAAATCACCTAAAAACGTCATAGTATAGTATGTCGTCCAAAATAAGTCAAAAATGCCATAGTATAGTATGTCGTCCAAAAACAGTCAAAAATGTTATAGTATAGTATGTCGTCCAAAATTAGTCAAAAACGTCATAGGATAGTATGTCGTCCAAATTGAGTCAAAAACGTCATAGGATAGTATGTCGTCCAAATTGAGTCAAAAATGCCATAGTATATAGTATGTCGTCAAAAATCTGTAAAAAATGTCATAGTATAGTATGTCGTCCAAAATCAGTCAAAAATGTCATAGTACAGTATGTCGTCCAAAATGAGTCACAAATGCCATAGTATTGTATGTTGTCCAAAATGAGTCAAAAAAGTCATAGTATAGTATGTCGTCCAAAATGAGTCAAAAATGTCATAGTATAGTATCTCGTCCAAAATGAGTCAAAAACGTCATAGTATAGTATGTCGCCCAAAATCAGTCATACACGTCATAGTATAGTATGTCGTCCAAAATCAGTCAAAAACGTCATAGTATAGTATGTTGTCCAAAATCCCCTAAAAACGTCATAGCATAGTATGTCGACCAAAATTAGTCAAAAACGTCATAGTATAGTATGTCGTCCAAAATCACCTAAAAACGTAAAAGTATAGTATGTCGTCCAAAATCAGTCAAAAACGTCATAGTATAGTATGTCGGCCAAAATCACCTAAAAACTTCATAGTATAGTATGTCGTCCAAAATGAGTCAAAAACGTCATAGTATAGTATGTCGTCCAAAATGAGTCAAAAATGTCATAGTATAGTATGTCGTCCAAAATACCCTAAAAACTTCATAGTATAGTATGTCGTCCAAAATGAGTCAAAAAGTCATAGTATAGTATGTCGTGCAAAATCACCTAAAAAGGTCATAGTATAGTATGTCGTCCAAAATGAGTCAAAAACGTCATAGTATAGTATGTCGTCCAAATTGAGTCAAAAATGCCATAGTATATAGTATGTCGTCCAAAATCTGTAAAAAATGTCATAGTACAGTATGTCTTTCAAAATGAGTCACAAATGCCATAGTATTGTATGTTGTCCAAAATGAGTCAAAAAAGTCATAGTATAGTATGTCGTCCAAAATGAGTCAAAAATGTCATAGTATAGTATGTCGTCCAAAATGAGTCAAAAACGTCATAGTATAGTATGTCGTCCAAATTGTCACAGTATGGTGTATTGTATTGTCTGACATAGTCTTAGTTGTCAGTCAGTGATGGGATTCGAACCAGTGTCCTTTATGAGTTGGGTCTGTAGGGAAACATCACAAACCACTCAGCCAAATGAGACAGTGCCCTTTGTGTCCCAAAACCACCTAAAAACGTCATAGTATAGTATGTCGTCCAAAATGAGTCAAAAAAGTCATAGTATAGTACGTCGTCCAAAATCCCCTAAAAACGTCATAGTATAGTATGTCGTCCAAAATGAGTCAAAAATGCCATAGTATAGTATGTCGTCCAAAATCAGTCAAAAACGTCATAGTATAGTATGTCGTCCAAAATTAGTCAAAAACATCATAGTATAGTATGTCGTCCAAAATGACTCAAAAACGTCATAGTATAGTATGTCGTCCAAAATTAGTCAAAAACGTCATAGTATAGTATGTCGTCCAAAATCACCTAAAAAAGTCATTGTATAGTATGTCTTCCAAAATCACCTAAAAAAGTCATAGTATAGTATGTCGTCCAAAATGAGTCAAAAATGTCATAGTATAGTATGTCGTCCAAAATCAGTCAAAAGTGCCATAGTATAGTATGTCGTCCAAAATCACTCAAAAAAGTCATAGCATAGTATGTCGTCCAAATTCATTTAAAAATGCCATAGTATAGTATGTCGTCTAAATTGTCACAGTATGGTGTATTGTATTGTCCGAAATGACCTAAATTGTCAGTCAGTGATGGGATTTGAACCAGTGTCCTTTAAGGGTTGGGTCTGTAGGGAAACGTTACAAACCGCTCAGCCATATGAGACAGTGCCCTTTGTGTCCCAAAATCACCTTAAAATGTCATAGTAGTATGTCGTCCAAAATAAGACAAATATGCCATAGTCTAGTATGTCGTCCAAAATGAATCAAAAATGTCATAGTATAGTATGTCGTCCAAAATCACCTAAAAAAGTCATCGTATAGTATGTCTTCCAAAATCACCTAAA
Organism: Solea solea; assembly: GCF_958295425.1. Taxonomy (NCBI): domain Eukaryota; kingdom Metazoa; phylum Chordata; class Actinopteri; order Pleuronectiformes; family Soleidae; genus Solea; species Solea solea. The sequence goes on from NC_081152.1 coordinate 12,494,671, forward strand.
AAAGTCATAGTATAGTATGTCGTCCAAAATGAGTCAAAAACTTCATAGTATAGTATGTCGTCCAAAATCTGTCAAAAAAGTCATAGTATAGTATGTCGTCTAAATTGTCACAGTATGGTGTATTGTATTGTCCGAAATGACCTAAATTGTCAGTCAGTGATGGGATTTAAACCAGTGTCCTTTAAAGGCGACATAGAATGCTTGTATCACACATTTATGTTAGTTATGGAGGTCTACTTACATATATTAACTTGTTTTCATGATTAAAAACCTCCTAATCGCTGCAAACGAGCCGATCAAAATATCTCCTCGCTGACGCTCTCGTCAGCCGCGCTGTTTCAGACCAAACAGTTGCTGTGATTGGCCAGCCAACGAGAGCTTTCCTACTGTCCTGTGATTGGCCAGGTACCTGGAAGTGACGTAATAGATAGGCCAGCGCTCAGATACACAGCTCCCCCTCTGGCACGGTGGATGCTCTGCATCTCAGCAGCTACAACGATACTAGTTCTTCTTCTTCTTCTGCGGTTGAATGTACGCAACCGGATGTGCCCGGACTAGTGCCCGCACCGGGAGGCGCTACGGTGGTGAGGATTTCTGATGACGACATCAAATTAAGGAAGTGTCGATCCGCTTCGCAGAGCCCAGGAAAACAATACAACACTATTTTCTCAGCAGTGGCTGAACTGTTTGTTCTGAAACTTTAGGGTTTCATAAACGAGGTAATGACGCAGATACACACAAAAACGCAGCGTTAATTGGAGCTTCCGGTCTATGTCACCTTCAAGGGTTGGGTCTGTAGGGAAACATCACAAACCACTCAGCCAAATGAGACAGTACCCTTTGTGTCTCAAAATCACCTTAAAATGTCATATTAGTATGTCGTCCAATATAAGTCAAATATGCCATAGTCTAGTATGTCGTCCAAAATGAGTCAAAAATGCCATAGTATAGTATGATGTCCAAAATCACCTAAAAACGTCATATGTCGTCCAAAATGAGTCAAAAATGCCATAGTATAGTATGATGTCCAAAATGAGTCAAAAACGTCATAGTATAATATGTCGTCCAAAATCACCTAAAAAAGTCATTGTATAGTATGTCGTCCAAAATCACCTAAAAAAGTCATAGTATGGTATGTCGTCCAAAATGAGTCAAAAACGTCATAGTATAGTATGTCGTCCAAAATCTGTCAAAATGTCATAGTATAGTATGTCGTCCAAAATCAGTCAAAAATGTCATAGTATAGTATGTCGTCCAAAATGAGTCAAAAAAGTCATAGCATAGTATGTCGTCCAAAATCTGTCAAAAATGCCATAGTAAAGTATGTCGTCCAAAATCAGTCAAAAAAGTCATCGTAAAAGTATGTCGTCCAAATTCATTCAAAAAAGTCATAGTATAGTATGTCGTCCAAAATCTGTCAAAAATGCCATAGTATAGTATGTCGTCCAAAATCAGTCAAAAAAGTCATAGTATAGTATGTCATCCAAAATCAGTCAAAAATGCCATAGTATAGTATGTCGTCCAAAATCAGTCAAAAAAGTAATAGTATAGTATGTCATCCAAAATGAGTCAAAAACGTCATAGTATAGTATGTCGTCCAAAATCAGTCAAAAAAGCCATAGTATAGTATGATGTCCAAAATGAGTCAAAAACGTCATAGCATAGTATGTCGTCCAAAATCTGTCAAAAATGCCATAGTAAAGTATGTCGTCCAAAATCAGTCAAAAAAGTCATCGTAAAAGTATGTCGTCCAAATTCATTCAAAAAAGTCATAGTATAGTATGATGTCCAAAATGAGTCAAAAACGTCATAGTATAGTTTGTCGTCCAAAATCACCTAAAAACGTCATAGTATAGTATGTCGTCCAAAATCACCTAAAAACGTCATAGTATAGTATGTCGTCCAAAATAAGTCAAAAATGCCATAGTATAGTATGTCGTCCAAAAACAGTCAAAAATGTTATAGTATAGTATGTCGTCCAAAATTAGTCAAAAACGTCATAGGATAGTATGTCGTCCAAATTGAGTCAAAAACGTCATAGGATAGTATGTCGTCCAAATTGAGTCAAAAATGCCATAGTATATAGTATGTCGTCAAAAATCTGTAAAAAATGTCATAGTATTGTATGTTGTCCAAAATGAGTCAAAAAAGTCATAGTATAGTATGTCGTCCAAAATGAGTCAAAAATGTCATAGTATAGTATCTCATCCAAAATGAGTCAAAAACGTCATAGTATAGTATGTCGTCCAAAATCAGTCAAAAAAGCCATAGTATAGTATGATGTCCAAAATGAGTCAAAAACGTCATAGTATAGTATGTCGTCCAAAATCAGTCAAAAAAGTCATAGTATAGTATGTCGTCCAAAATCAGTCAAAAATGCCATAGTATAGTATGTTGTCCAAAATGAGTCAAAAACGTCATAGTATAGTATGTCGTCCAAAATCCCCTAAAAACGTCATAGTATAGTATGTCGTCCAAAATCCCCTAAAAACGTCATAGTATAGTATGTCGTCCAAAATGAGTCAAAAACGTCATAGTATAGTATGTCGTCCAAAATGAGTCAAAAACGTCATAGTATAGTATGTCGTCCGTAATCAGTCAAAAATGCCATAGTATAGTTTGTCGTCCAAAATCACCTAAAAACGTCATAGTATAGTATGTCGTCCAAAATCACCTAAAAACGTCATAGTATAGTATGTCGTCCAAAATAAGTCAAAAATGCCATAGTATAGTATGTCGTCCAAAAACAGTCAAAAATGTTATAGTATAGTATGTCGTCCAAAATTAGTCAAAAACGTCATAGGATAGTATGTCGTCCAAATTGAGTCAAAAACGTCATAGGATAGTATGTCGTCCAAAATCAGTCAAAAAAGTCATCGTAAAAGTATGTCGTCCAAATTCATTCAAAAAAGTCATAGTATAGTATGTCGTCCAAAATCTGTCAAAAATGCCATAGTATAGTATGTCGTCCAAAATCAGTCAAAAAAGTCATAGTATAGTATGTCATCCAAAATCAGTCAAAAATGCCATAGTATAGTATGTCGTCCAAAATCAGTCAAAAAAGTAATAGTATAGTATGTCATCCAAAATGAGTCAAAAACGTCATAGTATAGTATGTCGTCCAAAATCAGTCAAAAAAGCCATAGTATAGTATGATGTCCAAAATGAGTCAAAAACGTCATAGCATAGTATGTCGTCCAAAATCTGTCAAAAATGCCATAGTAAAGTATGTCGTCCAAAATCAGTCAAAAAAGTCATCGTAAAAGTATGTCGTCCAAATTCATTCAAAAAAGTCATAGTATAGTATGATGTCCAAAATGAGTCAAAAACGTCATAGTATAGTATGTCGTCCAAAATCAGTCAAAAAAGTCATAGTATAGTATGTCATCCAAAATCAGTCAAAAATGCCATAGTATAGTATGTCGTCCAAAATCAGTCAAAAAAGTAATAGTATAGTATGTCATCCAAAATGAGTCAAAAACGTCATAGTATAGTATGTCGTCCAAAATCAGTCAAAAAAGCCATAGTATAGTATGATGTCCAAAATGAGTCAAAAACGTCATAGTATAGTATGTCGTCCAAAATCAGTCAAAAAAGTCATAGTATAGTATGTCGTCCAAAATCAGTCAAAAATGCCATAGTATAGTATGTTGTCCAAAATGAGTCAAAAACGTCATAGTATAGTATGTCGTCCAAAATCCCCTAAAAACGTCATAGTATAGTATGTCGTCCAAAATCCCCTAAAAACGTCATAGTATAGTATGTCGTCCAAAATGAGTCAAAAACGTCATAGTATAGTATGTCGTCCAAAATGAGTCAAAAACGTCATAGTATAGTATGTCGTCCGTAATCAGTCAAAAATGCCATAGTATAGTTTGTCGTCCAAAATCACCTAAAAACGTCATAGTATAGTATGTCGTCCAAAATCACCTAAAAACGTCATAGTATAGTATGTCGTCCAAAATAAGTCAAAAATGCCATAGTATAGTATGTCGTCCAAAAACAGTCAAAAATGTTATAGTATAGTATGTCGTCCAAAATTAGTCAAAAACGTCATAGGATAGTATGTCGTCCAAATTGAGTCAAAAACGTCATAGGATAGTATGTCGTCCAAATTGAGTCAAAAATGCCATAGTATATAGTATGTCGTCAAAAATCTGTAAAAAATGTCATAGTATTGTATGTTGTCCAAAATGAGTCAAAAAAGTCATAGTATAGTATGTCGTCCAAAATGAGTCAAAAATGTCATAGTATAGTATCTCATCCAAAATGAGTCAAAAACGTCATAGTATAGTATGTCGTCCAAAATCAGTCAAAAAAGCCATAGTATAGTATGATGTCCAAAATGAGTCAAAAACGTCATAGTATAGTATGTCGTCCAAAATCAGTCAAAAAAGTCATAGTATAGTATGTCGTCCAAAATCAGTCAAAAATGCCATAGTATAGTATGTTGTCCAAAATGAGTCAAAAACGTCATAGTATAGTATGTCGTCCAAAATCCCCTAAAAACGTCATAGTATAGTATGTCGTCCAAAATCCCCTAAAAACGTCATAGTATAGTATGTCGTCCAAAATGAGTCAAAAACGTCATAGTATAGTATGTCGTCCAAAATGAGTCAAAAACGTCATTGTATAGTATGTCGTCCGTAATCAGTCAAAAATGCCATAGTATAGTTTGTCGTCCAAAATCACCTAAAAACGTCATAGTATAGTATGTCGTCCAAAATCACCTAAAAACGTCATAGTATAGTATGTCGTCCAAAATAAGTCAAAAATGCCATAGTATAGTATGTCGTCCAAAAACAGTCAAAAATGTTATAGTATAGTATGTCGTCCAAAATTAGTCAAAAACGTCATAGGATAGTATGTCGTCCAAATTGAGTCAAAAACGTCATAGGATAGTATGTCGTCCAAATTGAGTCAAAAATGCCATAGTATATAGTATGTCGTCAAAAATCTGTAAAAAATGTCATAGTATTGTATGTTGTCCAAAATGAGTCAAAAAAGTCATAGTATAGTATGTCGTCCAAAATGAGTCAAAAATGTCATAGTATAGTATCTCGTCCAAAATGAGTCGAAAACGTCATAGTATAGTATGTCGCCCAAAATCAGTCATACACGTCATAGTATAGTATGTCGTCCAAAATCTGTCAAAAAAGTCATAGTATAGTATGTCGTCCAAATTGTCACAGTATGGTGTATTGTATTGTCTGACATTGTCTTAGTTGTCAGTCAGTGATGGGATTCGAACCAGTGTCCTTTAAGAGTTGGGTCTGTAGGGAAACATCACAAACCACTCAGCCAAATGAGACAGTGCCCTTTGTGTCCCAAAACCACCTAAAAACATCATAGTATAGTATGTCGTCCAAAATTAATCAAAAACGTCATAGTATAGTATGTCGTCCAAAATCCCCTAAAAACGTCATAGTATAGTATGTCGTCCAAAATTAGTCAAAAACGTCATAGTATAGTATGTCGTCCAAAATGAGTCAAAAATGCCATAGTATAGTATGTCGTCCAAAATGAGTCAAAAATGCCATAGTATTGTTTGTTGTCCAAAATCAGTCAAAGACGTCATAGTATAGTATGTCGTCCAAAATCAGTCAAAAACGTCATAGTATAGTATGTTGTCCAAAATCCCCTAAAAACGTCATAGCATAGTATGTCGACCAAAATTAGTCAAAAACGTCATAGCATAGTATGTCGTCCAAAATCAGTCAAAAACGTCATAGTATAGTATGTCGGCCAAAATCACCTAAAAACTTCATAGTATAGTATGTCGTCCAAAATGAGTCAGAAACGTCATAGTATAGTATGTCGTCCAAAATGAGTCAAAAATGTCATAGTATAGTATGTCGTCCAAAATACCCTAAAAACTTCATAGTATAGTATGTCGTCCAAAATGAGTCAAAAAGTCATAGTATAGTATGTCGTGCAAAATCACCTAAAAACGTCATAGTATAGTATGTCGTCCAAAATGAGTCAAAAACGTCATAGTATAGTATGTCGTCCAAATTGAGTCAAAAATGCCATAGTATATAGTATGTCGTCCAAAATCTGTAAAAAATGTCATAGTACAGTATGTCGTCCAAAATGAGTCACAAATGCCATAGTATTGTATGTTGTCCAAAATGAGTCAAAAAAGTCATAGTATAGTATGTCGTCCAAAATGAGTCAAAAATGTCATAGTATAGTATGTCGTCCAAAATGAGTCAAAAACGTCATAGTATAGTATGTCGCCCAAAATCAGTCATAAACGTCATAGTATAGTATGTCGTCCAAAATCAGTCAAAAAAGTCATAGTATAGTATGTCGTCCAAAATGAGTCAAAAACGTCATAGTATAGTATGTCGTCCAAAATCAGTCAAAAAAGTCATAGTATAGTATGTCGTCCAAAATCACCTAAAAAAGTCATAGTATAGTATGTCGTCCAAAATCACCTAAAAATTTCATATTGGTATGTCGTCCAAAATGAGTCAAAAACGTCATAGTATAGTATGTCGTCCAAAATGAGTCAAAAATGCCATAGTATAGTATGTCGTCCAAAATCAGTCAAAAACGTCATAGTATAGTATGTCGTCCAAAATTAGTCAAAAAAGTCATAGTATAGTATGTCGTCCAAAATTAGTCAAAAACGTCATAGTATAGTATGTCGTCCAAAATGAGTCAAAAAAGTCATAGTATAGTATGTCGTCCAAAATCAGTCAAAAAAGTCATAGTATAGTATGTCGTCCAAAATCACCTAAAAAAGTCATTGTATAGTATGTCGTCCAAAATGAGTCAAAAACATCATAGTATAGTATGTCGTCCAAAA